>NC_053131.1:27924818-28256693 GCF_010015445.1 Perca fluviatilis | reverse complement strand
TGGGTGAGCTAGAGGTCGCCCCGTTTTGTGCTTTCATCATCGAGACAGATTGAGCGTAGCGGTTGCCAGGGGGATAGAGCTGCTCGTTCCTATGCTTCATGGGCGTGACCGGTGTGCTGTACCTGGAGCAGATGACCATTCTTAGTATCCCGGGATAGAGTTACACAATACTTAGACCAGAGGAGAAAATACAGTTGAAATCGGATAATTAGAAAGGTAGGAAATCTGAGGTTTTTTTCAAGGCATAAACCTCATTATTTGAAGCTTTGGCCACGTTTAACATGAAAATCCAACATTGTAACATTATAGATTTGACAGAAAATATGGAAAAGCATAATAGAGCACCTTTAAAGTATTAAATCTCGGTACAGCATGTTGTCATTCAACCCTTAAATGCAGCCATGGCCCTGATTTAAACTAAATCCTCTGAGAATCATTATCCGATGATGCTTATGTAATGTTAATTTATTATTAGAATTTTAATTGGGCAAGCAAGAAGGAAGGAAGAGAGTACTCAAAGTAGACACATATATGTACAATAGATGGCAGAAATCCTAGGGTTAACATATGCTTATCATATGCCATATTTTTTTTAGTCACACCAGCGGAATGGATCTAGGGATGAAGCTGGGGAACAACAGTGTGGGAAGAAAGGGGAAAAAGACCAAACTGAGGCGCCAGATGGTTTGTTACCCAGAACCATCTGAGAAGCCGTCGTTGGAAACTTTTTGGAAAAGGGCAGGTACTGTGAAAAATACTTGGCAGGTGATTGGAAGAACCATCTGTCTATCAAACTCGTGCCCAAGCCAGTCGGGAGAAGAGCCAAAACATATTTCTTATCGAGAACAGCCTTGAGTGCCGTTATTTGCTTTTTTTCAATGAAGTAATACCCTCCAATTCTCACATAACTGATTGCTATTGCAGCATTTATACTAACCTCTTTAGGAGCCACTTTGTTTTTTTTTTTAATAAACAGTCGCCTCTCTGTGTCATTACACAATCTCTGTATTTCTCAGTATGACTATGTTCAGAAGATTGTGTCATCTGGTGACTTTAAATGCAGAAAATCGAGCGAAGATAAATACCTTTTCTGAAGAATAATGTTTTTTTTAATCCTCTGTGTCCTCCTTGGCTACAAGCAACTGCGTGGAGGAGGGGTGGGGGTGGTGCGCGATCACAGAAGGCTTGGATCATGTATATTATTAAGTGTTGGATAGTGACAAGTTGCAAAAACTGTTTCCTGCATGAAAGTTGGATGCGCTACATCCTCCACTCCAACCACCACATCCTTACTTTCCACTTTGCATTGGCACTGGAAGTTTTCTCAGGACAGAAATCGCTGCAGATTTGCCCATGACTCTCTGCATTTGGGTCCTTCCTTGGTTGCCACTCTCCCTTACCACATTGTGACAGGTGGCCCTACAATTATGCCCTTGCATTTTGTCAGAAGTACCTTCTGTTCTTTTTCTTTTGTGATCATATCTTTTTTTTAATTGACATTTGTTTTCATAACATGTAACAAACAGCCATTCTTGAAGCAATTCACAGTAAAATAAAGATACCAAGGTGGTTGCTATGGAACGCAGTGCATGTAATGTTAGCCTACACTAGCCACTAACACATGGTGTTTTCTATGCTAAACGCTAAGGAAGGCACACAATAACACAGCAGTATGAGTCAACCAGCAACTAGTGCGCTGAAGGATTGTCTGGCTCCACATAGCATTCGGGGATGGGAGGAAAACGTGCTCTGGTTTAATGGCATTTCTTTAAACCAATCAGAATCGTCATGGGCGGTGCTAAACTCTGACAAAAAACTCACAGTTTGGACAGGTAGTCTAGCTAGCTGTCTCAATTTACCCTGCAGAGATCTGAGGAGCAGTCAACAATAGTCATCATAAATCCTACGAATTTAAAATTCCAACTCAAAGAAAGCGGAAGGAAATGGAAAATACATGCATCCTGCGGAATTTCCTGCAGCACCGGAACAATCCCGGAAGTGGAATGCAAAGGATTTAGACTAACCAGCAACTAGTAGAACAGCAACTTGCAACAAGCAAGGTAAAATTACTGTTTTTGTTAATGGGGTCTGGTGGCATAGATAACGGCTTCTGTTCCCAGTTGCCGTTGGAAAGGGCTGTCTGACAGCAAGGTAAAGTGGTGAAATATTCTAAATATAGCATACACTTAAAAAGACACTTAGCCAATTTTAAACCAGCTCTGTGTCACGGCAGTGTGAGTGCAGATTACCTGCTTCCCCCCGCGGGACCAGCTATCAGTTTGTTAGTCTCACGTTTTTTTCTCAGACGCGTAGTAATAATTATTGTGCAAAGGAATTGGAGTCATAGCCGTTGTAAACGGTTATTATATCACAGCTATCAACCAATCAGATTGCTTGATTTAAGCTACTCATTTTATAATTGTCTGGTTGTTGCTGTGGCCTGTGTATCACTCTCAATAATGTTGTGTGAAATCCTTGTTACACAGCACTTGACACCCTTTGCAAATGTTACTTTTCATTTAACAGTGTGACACATTAATCAACCACACTCTGAATATGCATTTCACCTGAATGTTTTAAAATTGGATGTGATTATTGCCTGTTGTTAAGCTCACACTCATTACAGGTTTCTCAGGGTGTAGCAACTGTGTAGTCTGACTTTTTTAATTGTGAACCCAATGACTTTAAACATGCTGTGGCAGATTCGCCACCTATTTGGCTGTGACATGCTGAATACTGACACACTTTCATTCACAATAATTAACTATTCCCCTTCACAGTGACCACAAATAGCACAGCTCCTTGGCAGAAAAATGAATGGCACAAATTAGATTAAAACTCATCCAGCGCCTGCACCCTTCCGCCTGCACTTTATTTTACAGAGCACGTCTTCCTCTTGTGTACTCAAAACATGAAATGCTTCTCGAGATGGTACGTTGCTCTCACTCGTGGTTGTTCTCTTGTTGTTTCACATCTTTGCTGCTCCTTTCAACCTCTCTATCTTGTCTGTCTCCAGTGTTCAAGAATAGTCCTCCTATATGTGGCTTCCAAGTTTAACTCTGTCAGGCTCATTTGAAAGTCAAATGTTCGCTTTCACTTTTCCTACCACACTTCAAGCGCACGGTGGCTGAAAACACTTAATCAAGCCTCTGCCACAGTGCAGCAATCAGATAACAGGCCAGGAATATGGGTCATCTCAAGCTGCGCACTGAGCTTACCAAGTGCCACCAGATGCACACTAATGAGGGAGAGCCCACCTTCACTGTTGTCAAAACTATATGTTGTTTGTCAGGGCTCTTGACTTGTGACATGGAAAGACTAAAAACCAACAGATAGTGGCAGAAAATTATATAGTTAATGTTCAGTTCAGTTACTGCATGTCAGGACATAACAACAATGAGCAACAAATATATAAAAAAAGATATTTAAGATTTTATATATATATATATATATATATAAAATCTTAAATATCTTTTTTTTTTCTTTATCTAGTTGTCACTGTCACATTAGACTATATCCACGACCTTCCACTTCTGGGATAGCTCTGTTGCCGCAGGAAATTCGGCCAGATGTCACTCTTTTCAGCCGGATGTCCGTTACCTTCCGCTTTCTTTGTGTTGGTATTTTAAACTCACAGGGTAAATCCAGACAGTTAGCTAGACTATCTGTCTAATCTTGAGTTTTCTGTTGCACGACTAAAACAACCTTTGAATGTACACGTTCCACCAAAACAAGTTCCTTCCTGAGGCTATTTTGCAGAGGCACCGTGGCTCAGTGGCCGCCCAAGATGATTGTGATTGGTTTAAAGAAATGCCGATAAACCAGAGTATGTTTTTCTCCCATCCCAGAATGCTGTGTGGACTAGCCAGACCCTCCTCTGCAGCGCTGTGGAGGAAGGTGTGGCAAAGTGAGACTAACTGTCAAATTGTTGTAAAATTACACAATAAGGAGCTAAGATCTGGAAATAGGCTGACAGTATGCTGTTTTTTTTCTAAAGACAATAAACTATATATTCAAAGCTCCATTAACTGATATTCGTTTGCCACTTGGGGGGCAGGATAATAAGATACGATACAATATACTTCATTATCCCCTTAGGGAAATTTGTTTTGGACTCCAAGTTGCACACATAAATAATGCCTTGACAGTTATGAACAAAACAATACAACACCAGTAGCAATCACAACAATAAATTGCACATGAAGTAGGCTGATTGCACACATTCCGTGGTAAAACTTATCTCGGAACACTGTTAGGTAAATTAGGTCACGTAACTTGTTTTCAGCGGTCCCCTGGGTGAAAGTCCTATGTTTGTTTGACATGTCTTCACCCCGACCTCCTCTGTACGCGGACTTTGTCGCTCTTTATACTACTTAACCTGGCTCCCTCCTTTGCTCCTGTCATAATGACTACGGCCACTAGAGGTCGTCGCAATTAAACAATTAACGTAAACATGGGTCTGTCTCTAAAAAAATTTGCAGCAACAGAATCTTGATTAATATTTCATCAGGTCAAGGTGTAAGTGCAAGGTGCATGCTGAAGTTTTAGTCACAGGCGGTGGAGAATAGAAAAGTTTTTTAAATGGATTTGAAGATGGCCAAAGTCAGAGCAAGTATTGAATGTACTTTTAAAGTTGCAGGAAGGGTACTGTATAAATGGCAAGAACAATAGACTCAAACACAAAGAGCTACCAGCCAACACATCTGAATAAGTCCCTGTGATTTCTCTTCCAGGGCTTTTCAAGGAGGAATGGTTCTGTGCTCCAGCATACCTTCCCTCCTTGCTTCTTTCTGTGCTTGTTAAACGCTGTAGGATATCCATTAGGGTGTGCAGGCCTGTAGAGATGCTTTGGATCTGAATTCAAGGTCTACGCCAGCAAAAAATATCCGCTTCAGGAGGAGCGGTGCTGTCCCCTGCTTCGTCTTTGAGGCTATGTCCCAAGGGGGCAGCTGTGCTCTGTGGGAAGCAGACAAGTATAATGGACAAAAAGGATTTCATGCTATCACTTCCATTGTGAATGTGAAAGCTTTTTGTGTCATCTTTGACAGTGTTTATTTATTTCCCCCCCATCCACAGTTTTCTTCATCTTAAAGCTGCAGTAGGTAAGATTGTGAAGATCCAGGACTTTGCCAACAAATTTGAACATCGACAACTTCTCAGTCCCTCCCCCCTTTCTGCTGCAGCCCAAACCGTCTCCTAAGCCCCTCCCACACAACGGAGTTTGACAGAACTGCCGGCATGTCAGACAACATGTTCAATAACTAAACACCAACACAACGTTAACTTTACTCACCAACAGTAAAACGATGCTAACTAGCAGGCTACCATTAGCCATTTCAGCATCATATCAGACCGACCACTGTGCTAACGTTACTATCATCCTCCCCAACGTAGCTTTGTGGACTTTTGACTACTAATAACCAAGTGAAAGATAAATCATTTATCGTAATTATGTTACCTGTCAAGAGGAAATGTGGCTACATCTACATCGCTCTTCAGATCTTTAAAATCCCGGAGCTCACGCCACCTCTGAAAAGCCTCTCCAATATTCACCGGAGTTTTGGGAAACCTTTCTGCAGCTCGTGCACAGGTAGGAGGGAGGGGAGAACGCTAGATATGCGTGTACGTGCCTGAGCAGTGATTGACAGGTAGATAGACACCCCCTGTGGCCCTGATTGGAGAAAATCAACCGGGAGCGGTGGAATTTTGCCAATCGCACTACAGGCTGTAGGAGGTGCCAGAGGAGCTGTTTTTTTTTATTTTACATAATTCATGTAGTTCTACTGGAACATAGGGTCAGTTTCAGCAAATATGACAGAAAGTTAATTTTATAAGACTTACCTACTGCATCTTTAAGTTTGTGTTATATGATCCATTCCTCTACATTCTAAGCAGATGTAAAGTGCAATTTTTTAATTGATTCGTTCCAGAACACAGGTGCAACATGCTTGATTTGCTGAGAAACACATCAGTGTCGTAGATGTGTAATTGTAGTCTTTTGAGAGGAGAACCTTTTCTATTTTTATCTCTACTGTCATACTTTAGAGTCAGTGATCTTTTACCTTCCACTGCACTCTTAGGAGAAATTAATTCCATCATAGTCTACGTAATCATTTACATTTTATTTATAATCCAAATCCTGGGGGCAAATTAAAATAAAGAGCTGTTGAAGAAAAATCCTTAATTCAAAGAACAATTAAGACAAAACAACTCAATACAAACATTGAAAGGGAGGTGAAGTAATAGTAATAGTAATAGGTTAAAAAAAAGAAAGAAAAAAAAGAAAACACACACACAAAACATCTTTTACTGCCCATGATTGTACCGTGAATCATGTTAAGTGTGACAGGAGCACGATAAAATACAAATAGCCTTGACGTGGTGTTTGGTGTGGGTGGAAAAGAGGGAAAGGGAAACAGGATTACCAGAGGACCAGGGCTTAAGTCTTTGAGTCTCCAGGTAAAGATCTGAAATGATGATAAATGTACATTTATTTGAAGATGTTTGCACTACATTTTCAAATACCTGTTTTGGAAGTCTAATGGATGGTTGACTTAATTTCAAATACGTCGAGCATTTTACCATTGATAGCAAGTTCTGCCGGTTGAAGAAATAGTCAACCATTTACAGTTAATCTTCTTCTTGCTAGCTACTTAACTGTGTCTATAAAAAAGTTGTGACAGAAGAATGGCAACAACATGGATGGGATTGAACCAGCTGTACTCGTTTGTGGTAAGAAAACATTACAGTTGTAACTACTCTTGGCGTATTTTTTTTAAGTGTTTCTAGTAACCGCTACTAATCGCTAGAGCTGTCGTTCCAGTGTGGGGCCTCGATCGGTCCGGGTCACACAGCTCTCTAGAAACCGTCGAGGGAGCAGTTCACACACTCATCTTGGTGTCCCATTATTTTATTGTATCCAGTAGTGATGTCCAAATGAAGCTTCCTGAAGCATTTTCTTTATTTTCTGAGCCCAATAGATGGCACTCTCTGTTCAACAAAGGGTTAAAAGCACACCGAATTGCCATTCCTTGAGCTTTTTTTCTTTAAACTAAGAGTGCAATCTAGTTGGGTGAAAAAATACAAACAAACGTTCATGAATCTTCATTTGGACAACACTAGTACTCAGCGATAGCTGCTGCTCACAAGAGAGCAGCTGTCCACGGGCCAAACCTGGCTCCACTGACAACCTGATTGAGATAAACGTTGAGGAAAATTCGACAGTGGCACCGCCAGTGAATAATTAACCTGTTGACAGTCGGTTGGCGGTTCTATGTTGTACCTGTTTTGGCTGTGGCTGTGTGGGTATCATCAGGGTTGGTGGTGGAGCTGTGCTGCATGGGTTGCAGAAACTGGCGCATGGTTAGATCATGTCAAGTAATAAGGACAAAATGAGGTGCAGGGTGATACTCCGTCCCTAATGAAGTGGCAACACAGTGTGCTTAACCATTTTGTGTAAGAGACAGTAAAACTCTACAGCTTATTCACATTTTAAATACTGTGTCTTAGAATGAAAAAAAAGCATATACACTTGCATATGTATTCATTTTTGTTGCTTGCCCTTTGATTTTTTTGTTATGTGTTCAATTTGGAGACTGACCCTGCATTTCATAATCTTTTGCATGCACAGCTTTGGTTTTGTTGCACTGCATTATTAATGTGTAACTCTGTCCTACTATCAAACATCATCCAGAGAGAGAGAGAGAGGAGGGGGGGACGCATTTGCATGTTTTGGCTTAATCATACATATTGTTAAATCATTTTGAAAGGTTATTTAGTGATTTTCACATCAGCATGAGTTGGAAATGGGAAAGGTTGATATTTTTTTTAGATTGCTAAATGAGAATACAGAAACTCTCCCAAACAGGCAAGCAAATAAAGGCTGTGCACATCATTACATGTGATGTAGGAAATATTTGTAAGAAAAAGGGGCTTTATTTTTGCCTCTTGTCTGTAAAAGGTTGAGATTTGCATATAAATTGACCATTTTATTTCTCCCACTGCATCCCTTGCAGTCTTTATTTAATTTGTGGTCATGTTAATGAGTTCTGCTAGTATGGCACAATGCGGGACTACTTATACAGTGGATTTGAATGCAGATTGTCAGTTTGTGTACCGGCCTCATTTCTTGATTGGACTACGGCATTCAAACTTTAGTAAAACCTGCAGGTTTTGTGTGTTGTCTGATTGTATGCAAAGATTTGTAGAGTGGAATTTATGTTCCCCAAACAACTGGCCATAAACAATACATACAATTGCTCCAAATCTATTTGCCTGATGAGGTTTGGTGTACGTGGGAGTAGGGTTATTCAGTGCAGAATGCAAAGAATGAGACTATTACAAGAACGTTTTGTCTGAACCATTAGAATTTATAAAATCACATGTGTGCAATGTCCAGATGAACACTGGATTTAAGAGGTGCAATGTGGATTCCGTCCTGGTCACAGAACAGTGGTCCAGCCCTTAAGCCTGGCAAGGGACTGTCCCATCCAGTACGTGTGCTTTGTGGACTTGGCATCGGCTTATGACCATGTCTTTACGTCTATAATAGGGCATACATACAGCAAATACAAAACCACAAATATACATATCAATCATAGAACAACATGGACAAGCATTTTAAACAAGTGATTCTTGAGACACGTTTGTTTTAACATGCTGATTTTGATCCAGGACCATATACATTGAACTAATATGGGATGTTTGGTTTCATTCTCAATCAAATGTGATATGTGTACATTTATTAGGTGATTTTAACTTGCATATCAATGACTTTTAGTATGGGAATATATGGCCCTTGTTACTGGTCTAGACTTAACCAACACAACATGAAAAGAATGCCACTAACAACCATGGAAATACACTGGACCTTCTCTTTACAAAGGGTTTTGGCGCTGAATGGACCGACCATGAAAACCTTCTGTACACAATCATGTTTTCCTAGTTTAAAAAGTCATATTTAGTTCAAAGTTTACTGCTTATAAAGTGTTTCTATTGATTTTAATGTAGTCCTACCTGTCTGCATCAAGCTGTTGAGACAGTTCATGTGTGAGATAATCTTGGCATTGATGTACAACTTTGAGGTCTCTGTAGTCAAATCATCCTGATCTGTTTAAATCTGGCCAAACTGAATTTGATTCTGTTCAGAATTGTCTTAACTTGTGTTTTGAATGTGATTTGAGTGCATGGTGGCTTACAACAAAACACGATTTTCTAGAAGAATAAATGTGCACTTTCAGATGCTAAAATAGTACTTCTCTCACCTGATTAACATGTACAAATAATCCATGGTTTCTGTTTGATACTGTTGCTAATCAAACACAGAATACTCCTGCCAATAGTTCATCATTCAATGCTGATGATTGTGAAATTCTTCACAAAAAAGATTGCGAGATAAATTCACTGGTCCCCTCTCCTCTCAGAATGCTTTGATCGATGCAGGCACTGTGACTCGGACCAATTGCATCCTTTCACAGTTTGAAATAATTTCCCTTGAGGCCTCTGCCAGTCTAATAACTGCTTCCAAACCTTTGCCCCGCATATTAGATCCTATATCACCTGATTTTTAATTAAGGAACTGCTTCCTGTATTGAATATTATGGAGTCAGATAAGGAACTGTTTGTTATTTATTTAAGGAGCCACTGGAGGAGTTTTAGGATCTTCAGTCAAAATAGACATGATCCTCCCTTCGCCTGTAATACATTTTCTATGACCCTCCAAAATGATTGGGAAAAGAGGCATGACCTTCCCCAACAATTTATTGATGCCTTCTGTACTGGTTTGCGCTTGGCAAAGATATACAGATGTCCTTTGTTTTTTTACAGCCATGACATACATGACTTAACCTCTGCTTTCTCATCTTCACATCCCACTCCTCTGTTATGGTGTGGTGGCCATTTCAGTAGATTTACTCACTAACTTTGTGGAAACACAATAA
The DNA here is from genome assembly GCF_010015445.1 of Perca fluviatilis. Classification (NCBI taxonomy): domain Eukaryota; kingdom Metazoa; phylum Chordata; class Actinopteri; order Perciformes; family Percidae; genus Perca; species Perca fluviatilis. The sequence continues at coordinate 28,246,755 of NC_053131.1, read as the reverse complement.
GCATGGAAACTAAATGCACACTTCCTGCATTACTGCATTACATCAAATACTAAGTTAGTCCTCTAGTAAACTAGTATTCACATGAAATGAAACAATAAAACATTGAGACCATTCAACAAAGCACACTGGGTAACAAATCCAACACACAAACTGGTTGCTATGGACTCGTCACTAGGCTTCCTCAGTCATTGTATATTTTAGCACATAGGTAAAACTGCCGAAGCTGAACATTATCCAAAACATGTTTATTTTTAAAGGGGTGATAGAATGATTATATAGTGTATTTCACACTGTTCCTTAAGGTCTCCTAATGGGGTATGTAACATTGGTTGGGCTGAAAATGGCCCAAGTGATTTTCTGTGGGCCATTAACTACCCTGTGAATATGGCCCTATTTTGAACAAGAGCTTTTCTTCCAAATATGGTATGCTCATGAATATTTAGATGAGCTGCGCTCTGATTGGTTGAGCAACCCACATACGCATACATTGGAGTCTCATATTACACACACACACACACTGTCATTATAACTAGTGTAGTTGTAACGTTACCCTTGGGACATAAAAAAACATCCACCAAAGAATCACAACTCACCTTGTAGCTAGTAAGCGCGGGGGAGTGGAGAGTGAACCTCTGCAATGTCCTCTGCCAGTGCCTCTGCAGCGCTGCGTTAGATCCACAACTCCCGCTCCATTGTCCGATACGCTCGTTCTAAACACTTTTCTCTGGGCCAGTAGGCTATTGCGTTGTACAGTCTGGAACACTGCATTTACGACCGTGGTTCATTTTCAATATCCTTGAAAAACTTCCAAACTTTGTTCTTTCTAAAGTCCTACATAGGACTCATGTGTGAGATCCTGACAGAGCTCCAGCTCAGCGGGTCTGTGAAGGGGGAGAGGCCGACAGGGAAGGCAGCAAACCCGGCCAGCAGCCACCGCCTGTCCCGGCAGATTGTGGAGCTCGTGAAGTCTGATACTGTCCGACCAAATTTGCATTTAGCCATCAATTTTTGTGAAACGGCCCATATTTGAGCTTTAAATAGTTGATTTCTCGCATTAAAAAAGTCTCAGAAGTGAATTTAGTGGTAAAATAGCAGATGAACAATGTATACAATTTCAGAGATCTGCGTGACCTAGATTCAGAGAACTAGCTGACCTCAGGTCAGTTGTGTAGCCTATGTAAATGTTGGGGCGTGACAAAGACTAGAGACTAGTGCCAGACGAGGAGGAGTTGAGAAGTTGACGTCAACTTTTAGCTTTGTTGAGATTCGCCCGTTTTCAGCAGCAGTTTCAAATAGTGAGATTTGCAGAGGAAAGGGGTGTCAGTGGGATTTTGAGGTTCTATGTATGTCCTATTTACCCACCAAACTTCTCGTTTTTCAACTATGACGGTAAAATCAGTTTTGCATTTAATCACCCCTTTAAAGCAGATTTTAAATTACATTGAAACAATTTAACAATTTGCCCTTATGACATCCAATCGCAGCACGGCTGTCTTGGAACACAACAGACAGACGGTGGCGGAATGCCCCGACACTTAAATTCAACTAAAATGTAACAGTGAACAATCAGTGTTCGACCTACAGTTGGTTGAGATGCCTCTCCAAACGCAGAAACGAAGCGCAATCACACCATAAAACGTTAAGACACGTTAAGAAAAAAGATCCATATTTTTCCGTAATCCAATGACACGGGAAAAAAAAGTAATCCACAGCGATCAGCAGATCCACAAAAAGGGTCACGGTGTATCCAGCAAGGCCTACGCTTTACGGTAAATAAATCAAAAAAGATATATGTTTTATGTTTTACATATATTAAAAAGAAATCCACAAATACAATATATGTATGTTAAAGTATTTGCAACTTTCATCAAACATGTTTTGGGATGCTTTTACATTCATATACAAACTGTTGAAACTGCATTTACAAACTGCTTGTCATGTGTGAACTTCACTGCATTTGTGTGTGGGATTTTTGAGACTCCCCTGACGTCGCTCGATTAACGCATTTATTATCTGTAGCCAATCAGATGCCTCCCTTCTTTTCAGCCAATCACTCGAGCTTCAGAAACCCATGGGTGACGTCACAGAGACTACATCCATGTTTACAACAGGCCTCCAGGAAGTGTGCCGGGCTTTGAAGCCGAGTGGCCAATTTCCGTGTCGTCACATAATGCCATGGGGCTTAAAAATACTTTTTTCCCATAGAACTTGCATGGCGAAAGACACGTCTGTAAATTAGTGGATGCATTTTTTGATCAAAATAACCCCCGCAGACGATTCGTTTTACTATCAGAATTTGATCCATTCGGTTTGATAACATTTAGAGTGTCGCACAATGAAATAATTTAATCCCCATTCAAGTTAGCGAGCACTAAACCTGGAAGTCGCCGGCTTGGCCGGCAGAAGTCTCTACTGCGTCCGCTCTGTGGGCCGCACAGTGCGGAAGCAGTGCAGATCGTCCGGGTATTTTTATACGCGAAATTTGAACTTTTTTGGCTTCATAGGCATGAACGAGGCTCGGCCGATGCCGTATCCAGGTTTTATTATAGATCTATGGTTTACAGTCTAGTGTATAACCACAATAAGCTGATCATATTTAAACAGCAAGTATAAAACAGGAGCCACAGGATGATGAGCGTACACAACAGAGAGCACTATAGCAACAGAGACACAGACATGATTTTGTTGTCAATGCTCATGTGAAACACTGGATGAGGTGACTAATGGGCTAGAACTCAGTGTAGCCCAGTAAACCTTTGATCCCAGTCTGAGAAACCTACAATCACAGGACAAATGAGGCTGTGCACTCCCACACTGGACGCTATCAAATCCACTGACCTCATTTCACTGCATTACAAGAAATATCACGCACAAATGTCTGTGTATTCATGGCACATCTGCCGTTTTCTGTGGTCATACTAAGAGCAGCAGCAGCATAACAGAATGAGTTGTTTTTGTTCTTGGAAGGCCTCTCGAAACAATTGTGCAGCATAGAATGTTTGTATGATGAGCAATCCATAATTTACTCTCGGTACAAACACTCACAACCTTGAATGAAAGTGAAGGCCTCTGGGACACATAATGGAACAAAACTGAGCTGGTGCATTAACAGTGGTTGGCAAGAAATTCCTGTTGGGCTTGTGCAATTATTTTTCTTGGGTTGCTGTCACGCTCTTTCTCACTTCAGTGAAAAGTAATAGCCTCCTCAGTGATAAACTATAATTACGTCGTTTTCATTTACGCTGTTAACATGAATCATGAAGCACTCAGGATCAGGAGCAGTCTGCTGGTCATACACAAAGACGGGTTTGGATCCAAGAGAAAAAGACACCGATTTCAAAAACACATTATGACTCGGGTCAAGTCCAGTTGATGTAACAGTGTTTTACTAAAAAAAGGTGTGTTTAATGTAGCTCAGCGTAAATTCCTTCAGGAAGACTTAACAATGAATCACTGCTCTCTTCCTAAATCGATCAGCTGTTGGAGGCGTTTACCTTCCTGTTAAACCAATCAGAATCGGCCACGAATTTCAAGGGCCAATCACAGCATCACAACCCTGCTTTAAAAACTGGTTCTCTCCCTGTGCTATCAGCTGTCGTTTCGGGCAAAACGGTCAACCCTCCACCTCCACTTTCTACCTCCAGTCGTCGTCTTTCTCCGGCTGAATGCTCCGGAGCCTCCTTCGGTCTGGTCTTCGGGTTCCTTCTCCGCCACCACCGGTGTCTGGATTCCATCGGGTTATGAAATAGTTCTCTACCCCTATTTAAAAAAATATTAGTACTACAACGATGGAGTCTAAGCTCCAAAGACCCACTATGTACAATAAACCTTTGCATATCTGCAACAAAGTCTCTCCTGATTAAAATGCGTTGTTTATTCAGAGTATAGCCCCAAAATATGTATAATAACAAAAGATAGCGACAGAGAAGTTGTATTGTTTTCATGACATAATGACACACTAATTAAAACATAACCACTGACAGCATCCGTCCCTGTGCCATGTTTTCTTTCTCTGGTAGCCCTCTGCTGCGCTTCTACTCTTGATTATCAGAAAGCCCTAATAAAGGCTTCAAGTAGTCCCGGCCCAGAGCACTAACAGCTTGTTATCAAGATGAATGAAAGAGGTGAATATGCAAAAGACACCATGTTTTTTGTTGTTCATGTGGAAGTGTGTTGAACTCCCAATTATTGTCCCATATTTACAGATAAACCGGTAGCAAACAATCTTTTATAAATGGTGCATTAGTGGGTCTAACCCTGCTTTGTGTTCTATAGTGGACACAGACCTCTCTTCCTGGGATTATTTTTCAGCATGTTAGTGCAAGGTACTTTAGATGTTATCGGTATAACTTCCATGGAGCGTGTGGTAGATCAGGCAGCCACCAAAGTCATTTTATAGTAAGCGAAAGGAGTCGCAAATTAGCCTTGGCTAGAAATCCTACATGCAACACATCTGTATAATGTTATTGTAAACTGTTACAATGTTTTTTTTATTGTCCCTGACGAATAAACAACATAAATAAAAAATGTAATGTTCTGTAAGCTTTCCAATTACGCATGTCCACGATCTATATAAACGTTTGGTATTCATTCACTCTGCTTGCAACAACGCTGATCTCTGCATCCTCCTCCTGTATTAGCATTTAATCATACATGAGTTTTGAATGTTTAATACATTTTAATTAAATGTGTATCTCAGGCTGTGTCGGTGGGGGTGTGAGCTCAGGGACAGTCTATGTCAAACTAGCTCAGATTTGATCTAGAGCAGGGGTCTTCAACTTTTTTTAAGCCAAGGACTCCGTAATGGTCCCATGGCATGAAAATTTCACTTTATGAGGTTTTTTAACATTAATATGAGTTCCCCCAGAAATGGCACATCCTAAGGAAAGGTCATTGTGGGACTGGCTCTAATGGCTGTAATTCTGCACCAAGGCTGAGTTTCGGAAAAGAGACTTCAGATATAGTATTAGGGGACCACTAAGGCCTATATAAAAGTATCCAAAAAGCAGCATGTCATAGGACCTTTAACTGAAAAAGAGACAGAGCAGGGACCCCCTACTAAATATATTGTATAAAATGAAGTTGCATAATAAACTGGGCCTACAATAACGGGTAGTGCGGCCTAAAGCCTTTATGCATACCTTTTTTGCATAGAATACTAAGCTATTAAAATAGCCTAATAATTGTTGGCATGATTTTAGAAATCATGTTTTAATATTAAACATACATGTAGCACAGTGAATCCTTTGGATTATCTGTATCTGTGGATGGCTACCTTAGCGACCACCTTATCTATAGGCCAGTAAGCAGTGGGGATTTATATTTGCTAATAATATGTTGGATTCATGTTAAGATGAAACAATAATTTGGAGGGCCCCCACGCATTGACTCTGGTCTGCCTAGGGGTCCTGGAACCCCCTGTTGAAGATCCCTGATCCAGAGCATCCATGCACATTGCTGCAATAAACGGTTCACGTGTTGACGTGAGTGTGCTGACTGAACTGCAGTTCAGAGAAACAAAGCATACACAGGGTCCCGTGAACACTCTTTGTGCATTTCCAGTAAAAATTCAGAACCAAAAGAGATGAAGAGAAGATAATATGCACATTAACATTATACAGTGATACATGAAATGTGCATAAAATAGATAACAAAGAAATACATTATTTCTGTAAGATATTACAACAAAACATCAGCCTCCCACATACCTGCAGAGAAAACAAAAGCGTTCAAAGGGTCTCTTTGTAATGTCATTGTTATATGTTATGTGAAACTATAATTAGGTTCACCGTATTAGTTAGCATGCTCAACTAAACATATTTTAGCACTAAACAAAGTACAGCTGAGGCTGATGCAACTGTCATAAGTTTTGCAGGTATTTGTCCATAAACCTAAAATACAGGGCAAACTTAAATTTAGACCTGATGGTGGCACAGGACATAGAGAAAAAGAAAGAAAGGTAAAATAGTAAATAAAGCACCAACAGTGTTAAAGGCCCTGAACACCCACACAGGTGTTTTCAGTTAACCTGGCTGATTAGACCTCTTCCCAGGACTGTGTGGGTGTGAATAGACTGATTGATGTTCCTGAGCGTCCTGTTAGCTTTGTTGCTCCTGTTAGGGCAGGACCAACGACAGCTTTATCATTCTTATTGATAGAAAAATATTTGTGCCCTAATAAATTCCCATCCAAGCTACGGCCCACTTCCAACCTGAGCAGGGTCTAATCAGCTGGAATAACTGAAATCACATGTGTGGGTGTTCAGAGGCTTTGACATGTTCCCTCCAAAATAAAACTCTCCGCTTAATCCACATTTATATTGCCCTGTTACAACATACACACATCCATTAAAATCATCCTGCTCCATGGTGTTGTTCTATTTAATTTACATTGGAGAAATTATTCTTCTTATTATTATTTCCCTGTGTCTATGTACTTCATCCATGGCTTGAGTGAAATCAGACTTGTCTTACTATGACTGAAAACCATGGCTTTATATATATATATATATATATATATATATATATATAATGATTTTTGCAGGTGGCCCCAGCAGCAGTCTGTTTAGCTTTCAGCCATCTGTCCCTGTGTTTCATTCAGGAAGCGGGACTATTAAGCAAATTTTCTGTTGTTAATGTTGTCTTATATTTAGGACCTGGTGGTGCTCACAGTGGTGATTACCCCCGAGAAGAAGAGCATTTTCAAAGCCTCAAAGAGTAAAAAAGAATCAAAGTGTGTTATCTCCTTATTACAAAGAATGCAAGAAAAACTGAACAATCCCCACACTACAAAGCGGTAGCATTGGCGTTAATTTAACTCTGAGAGGGATCTGGAGAATCCTTGAAACATTTGTGAGGACAAAATGTTGCGGTGGAGTTTTCTTTTCAAAATGTTTGGATGGCCTTGCTTGAATTTCTTTTATCAAAAAATAGCAACTAAATTCTTCTGTTTGCCTTAATGCAAACTCTTTGCTCTAGCATCAGCTCTTCACATCCTGAGGAAAACCTTGTAACCAATGCAAAGTTTCATCATAGAAGAACGATGAGATCAATGTTTCAACCAATCCGCTTACAAAAAGTCCTAACAATTACAATTAATAAGTGTGTATGATGTGATAATATTGTTGAAATCAGGTTTATATGAATGTTTTTTTAACTATAAGTATGTCATATTTTGTTCATGTCAATTCATTTGCATACAACTTACATGCAAAGAAATGGACAATAACATAATCTTTACTCAAGATTTATTTGAAATTACAATAAAGATACCGATATGCTCATTGCACAAGTCTACGGCTCGCTAAATTCATCATAGAGCATGCAGTGTTAGTATGTGTGCTTTTTAGTTACACCCTTAATTGTAATCACTAACAATATGTAAATTACGTAGGCTACATTTTAAGGCAGGTAATTCTATCATAGCTTAAAACTTAAATCCCTCAGAGGCTGCACACTTTTTCAATGTGTGTAACTTAAAAAGTCTTAGAATAAATCCTTAAAATGAAATCCTTATACGTAACAATGTCCCATTTACGAGACGAGACGGGAGTGAGAATGTGTTGTATAAACATGGTTAGAAAGGGAGAAGCAATGCAGCAGATATAAGGTATTTGGGGCCCTGAGCTGAGGCTAATTTGGCAACCCACATCACTGGTTATTCTTAAATGTAATTTAAAACTACTAAACAAACAAATAGTCACAAAAGATTCAGGATAAAAAAGCAAAAATGGATAAAACAGATTTATGAATTTTAATATGACTGTATGTACCCAGAAAATGAGGCCTAGCACATTGTGACCTGGATATACACATGGAGTGTCTCAAAACTGACTGACCGACCTGTTAGTTTGTCATTATATAATGGATTTAGATGTGATTATTAAGTATGATAAAAAAAAATGAAAAAAAATGAACTGTATTTTGTATCATAATATTTGACAGTAGGAAATACAGGATGGGGAAAGAGCTATCTCTCAGAGGTGCAGATTGGAGAGAGATCTAAGTGAAATATGACCGAGGCAGATGGAGCTCAAAGCACCATCTTTGAAGCGTTTGGCCTTATAGCATTGAAATGAGCAAAAAAAATGTCTCATGTCCGTGTGAGAGAAGATCTCAGAAGAATTTGGGGCTCAGATTTTTTGATTTAAAGGGGCACTATGCAGTTTTGGCAATTTCTTCACTGTTTTTTGCTTTTTGCTTGCAGGTTCCTCTATAGAGCTCTCCCTACAGCTTCGTAATAGATATCTGGCAACACTGTGTAAAAACTCGCTCGGTTAGTCTGCCATTTCCTCTTTCTCTGCTCCTCCGACAATGCTTTCCTAGCTTTCTGCTTCTTTTTTGCCAGCTAAGCCATGACGATAGTGTGAAAAACTCCATTGCTACCTTGTTCTTATAGCTAGACGGTTCCTGTATGTGTGCAATGCCTAAAGCAATTATTTACATCGCGAGACCTGATATCACGCGATACTTCCTTCCAAAAGTTGCGGTGGGTGGTTTTTCCGCTCACAGGCGCTTGGGGGAAGCCAGACGAAAAAAGTAATGTAACTATTCCAATGACTCCGAAGCTGTTCAGTTAAGGTAAATTAAGCCATAAAAAAACTGCATTGTTCCCCTTTAATGGTGCTGTAGAATCTGTGGGCTGTGTCGGTTTCATTGTCACGGTCAAAGATTGTAGAGAGAGATGAGATTCATTGAAATTAGTGATGTGGAAGTCTTTCTATTAATATCTTAACAATAGAGCTAAAGAGTATTTGAACCGAAAATAAAGAGAATCGCACCTTAAGGCAGAACAGGATGAACCTGTTTTATTTCTCACTGCTTTCTGTGTTGCTTTTACTCCTCATGTTCAGATGGGGTTAATTCTAAATGAAATGGACCTGTGTACTGTACCCGCTCTGAATTAAATTGGCTACTTATCCAGTGCATGCTTTATTCGGAAAGAATGGGGGGAAAAAAAGGTTTTCCATTTCATATTGTGCAACTACGTTTACATGTACCTCTGCATAACTACACAAGTGTCAGTATTGTCGTTCTACAGGGGCTGTTGCTTGTAGGAAGGTTATTGATGAACCCAACATTTTAGAATTAGCTTCTTAATGATTCACTAGTGTACTTTCATAAAGTTGATCAAAATGTATGCAGGGCGAGTTATTCTTATTTGTATTCCCTTTTATGGTTCAAGCTTTAAAACGAAGATGCTCCTATATAACTGCAATGTAAAGTCTGTTCTGCTGTACGGTTCAGAGAGCTGGCGAGTTGTCAAAACAGACATGAGGAGAATGGAAGTGTTCCATAATGGATGCCTCCGACGAATATGCCAGATCTTTTGGCCTAATAAGATCTCCAACAATGAACTGTACAAGAAAACGGGAAGCCAGAACATCACCAAGGAGATTGTGCACAGACGCCTGAGGTGGCTAGGACTTGTTGCGGATGGAGCAGGACCGCATCACAAAAGTCACCTTAAGATGGACACCACCTGGCAAAAGACAACCTGGGAGGCCCAAAACCACTATCATTTGGGAGAGTCAATGAAATGGCCCATTTGCGTGACGTTCTGTTATGTTCCTAAACCCCCCAACAAAGCACAAGTAGACTTTATATTTCACAATGAATGTTTTCCGTCAGATCGTTTATAGATCTCGATGCTTCCGACTGCACTTAAAGGTAACTTTATTTCACAGGAGAGAGAGAGAGAGAGAAAGAAAAGAGACGTGAGGTACATTAGCGAGTGCTTTGTTGATGCAGGAAACATTCAGCTATTACACAAACTCTGGGGCAGTTCAGTGCTTGTGTTTCTTTTCATTTTTTTTTTTTTCCCCTCATAGTGTTTTTCGGGCCCATGCAGGCTGTGTGAACGCAGCCTAACGTTCAGCCTAAAGGAATTATTAGGGGTTATTTTTTTCAGACTTGACAAAGCTCTTCCTTCTGTGAATAAACACTTAATGTAAATACCCAGGTAGCACTGCAATGATTAATGCAGCTAATGAAAAGGTAAAAGGCTACTTCTTCCACTGTTTCTCATTTTACATAAGCAGTAAGCTTTATATTGCTGAAACTAGTGCTTACGTGAACACATAGCATAACCAACCCATCAAGGTGTTTACAATTCCTGTTTTTATGATTCAACAGTGGTTATGATGAGAATAGAACATTATAGGCTGATGACATGAAAGAGTTATTCTTACTCACATTGGCACAACATCACAATTGTATTTTTCTAAGGGACTCAAAAAACCTTACATACACAGCCAAAAAAAAGCAAAATGGAAAAGTACAATTTAACTTATGTGTCTTCTGCAGTTGTTCACCCTCAGCTATTTGAACCTAGTAAAACTGGTGACCAGATCAGTAATCATCTTATCGGCACAGTGCCAATACTGTATAAGTCAGAAAACCCCATGTAGTGCATACTGACATTCTTTACGTCTTGAGGTTTTTAAAATGAGAGAGCTCTTTTACGCTGTTTTTCCCTTAAACCAGCGAAACAATGTAATATTTCTTTCTTAATGAAGAAGTAAAGCATGGTAATGAATTCCATGCTAAAATGATGCTTTATAAAATGGCATTGCCTTAAACATTATGTTCACCAGTACAGTACATTGCAAAAATGCGTTGTGCATCCTTTCTCTTTTGAAGCTGTGTTATTTTGCGGGAAAGCAGAATCCTGCCTGTAGGAACAAAGCAAAATATTGTGTGTGTTGTGTGTGTGTGTGTGTGTGTGTGTGTGTGTGTGTGTGTGTGTGTGTGTGTGTGTGTGTGTGTGTGTGTGTGCGTGCGTGCGTGCGATGCGTGCGGTGTGTGTTGAAGATCACACAGCAGTGGCTTTGTTGCATTATGTTATTGATAGGTTATTCTCTGTTCCACTAATTAAAAGATTCAGTTGTGCAGCTTTCGCCCTGATTCCTCATTAATTCACTACTGTTCTGTTGGGAATGTTGTGACAACATACAAATCTCGAAGGTTTCGAGAAATTGACACCAGGAATGACGAACGCTACTTCTACTAATAATGAAACTACCTTATTCTATTTACTCAGTTGATACACTATAAATACCCAGGTGGCACTACAATGATTGATGCAGCTAATGAAAAGGTAATATATACAATGTAAAAAGGCTACTTCTTCTACTGTTTTTCATTTTACATAAGCAGTAAGCTTTATATTGCTGTACGCCTGTGAGTACAAGTAAATGAAAAATGACAGCCATTATGTTTTACCAATTTGACTGCAATCATTATTGAAGCTAATTTAAATAATATTTAATTAGTTCTGTACCGTACTCGTGTAGCAGACTTTCCAACCAGCAGGGCAATTAGGAACAAATGCAAGAGCAACGGGAGTTTCCTTCACGTGTTTGTTTCTGGCCCTGCTAACACCAAGTCAAAGTCTGAGTTCGCCCTTGACACAACAACATATGTGTAACCTTTGCTTGCATTAATCTGCAATTCTGTTTTATTCTCTCTGTTCTCTCCATGGCTGTGTATACCACATGTTAGCCGCATACTTCTGATGTCAACCCTCAATCTTGGAAATATCGCTCCCATATAACGAAACTGTATACTGTATTTTCCGGACTATAAGTCGCTCCGGAGTATAACTCGCATCAGTCAAAAAATGCGTCATGAAGAGGAAAAAAATATATATAAGTCGCACCGGATGATAAGTCGCATTTATTTAGAATAATTTTTTTTTTCATCTGTCAACTACACAATAGCACACAGAACAACAGGCTGAATACAGTAAGTGTCTAGTATGTTAATGTAACACATTAACAGTTATTGAACTATACAATAGCACACAGAACAACTAGCTACCAGGGCGTGGAGCATGGATGGATTAAAAGGCGTGGAGATGTAACTGCACCGTTGACAAGCCCCTCCCGACTCCTTCCTCCAGCTCTGGCCATCTTGCTTTCAGCCCGCGATTAGCCGATTAGCTTTCTTTGTTTTCTTCATTGCAGTATGAGTAACCTTTTCGCCAGTCCCTCACAAGTTTCTCCCTCATTTCAAACTTTCTTTCTGCTACTCGATTACTGTTTTCGGCTGCATATTTTACTACCTGCAGTTTGTTATCTCTTTTCTTTCTCAGTTGTCTTTAGGAGTAGCATTCTAGTTGTCACAAGCCTAGAGCGCCCTCTCGCGGCTGTAGACGGTAATGTTTTCAGTATGAATTAACATGTAATAACATGTTAAATTGTATATATTTTGATATATAAGTCACACCTGACTATAAGTCGCAGGACCAGCCAAAGTAGGAAAAAAAGTGTGACTTATAGTCCGGAAAATACGGTACTTAATTACATTTTGAGGGAAATGTTACTTCCAGCAACCGGTGTGAAACGAAGGTGCGGGTCTTGGGAATTAAAAGAAAAACTACTTGGTTAGGTTTAGAAACCAATGACGGTTTGGGTTAAAATAGGTTGGTTTGTTACGTAATTGAAGTTACGTATGTAAGTTAAGTACATTAAGTAAACAAGTCAACATTGACATTGACAGTGACCTCCTGTGTGACATTTCTGTTTGTTTGAGCCACCCATCCTGCTGGTCGTCACGAAGAAGCCAATTACAACCAGCTACAGTACTTTACCTTTTACAGCCATCTCCATTCATCCAGAGCGTGGATGTTTCACGCTCAGTAGAAAAAGGTTAGCCAGACGATTGCTTCAAACTAGACCACAGTTGTTACATTGAATACAATGTTGAGTGCTTTCAGAATTATTTTCTTCTCCTCTATTTCGTTCAAGTGTTGATAAATGAATGAACAAAAAAAACAACTGGTGCTCAGTTTATAAGCCACATCCTCTGTCCCCACAGACCCTTCTCGTTACCACCCCATCATAAAGCAATTTCTGGGCTCAGACAAAGTTATTTCCAAGAGCACCTGAAGGTTGGAGGAAGGAAAATGGATAGACACAACATTGCAGACGGTTAGATTTGTTATTGTTTTTTTTATATATATATTTTATCTAGATATTATAAATGATTCTGTATCCAGGAGTGGAATTGATTCTGGATTCATTCTTGTATACATCAGAAATGTAGCCTGGATGCCAGCCGAACTTACCCCCGCCCACAACGTTTGAGGTCAGGAAGTTCGGTCTGGACTTGATCCGTTGTGGAGTAACTATGCTCGAACCAGAGCTGTTCGGACCAATCAAATTGTCAGGGCGGGCCAACAGTAACATATTCAACCACGTCAGCAAAGAGCGCTTGGGTTGAATTTGATGGCTGCCATCGCGTCTGTTATAGAAGATATCGACAGTGCATTCATTTTAAAAGGGGAACAGAGAACCGCGATCACGTATGTATACACATCGCCACACCCGTCCGCACGACACAGAAACTGACGCCTCTGCCTTTGTTCTGTCGAAGCCTGCCTTTGGCTTGCAGCTTCTGTGACGTCTGTCTCCATTGCTGTGATTGGTTGTAGGTCTATCCAATTGAGTGCAGAGGCATTTTCTTTCCTGGTTCGGTTGAAACACGCCCCATAATCACAGCCCAATGGAGCAGCAACAGACTCATATTCTGACTAGAATCTGAGTATGACGACATCAGGCTATCAGAAATTATGACAAAAATGAAACTACAGAAAATAAAACTTCGTTGCAACAATATGATTATAACTGTTTGTGTGGTAGCATCTCATTCGTTGGAGTTAACTGCCTGCAAAATCTACTGCAACACCACATGTGTTCAACAAATAATTTGGCTGTTTGGGATTTAGCATCAATCAGCATTCAACTGACAAATTATCTTCTTTTTTCTTCTTCTTTTACAGAAATCTGTCTTATTCTGAAACGTGCATTTTGGTGGATTCAGGTGGGGTTAGAAATTGTATTATAAAACAGAATGATTGTGTGCTGTAAATAAAAGCACAACACTGCTAAATAATGGACCCCCAACATAGTAAGAGGCTGGTACTGAGTGCTGCATGCTGAGCCATCATCATGCCCACACCTGCATGACTAGACTAATGTGATCATAACTGGCTTTGGATGTTCCTCTCTAGCCACTACACATAAAGCATGCTTATTAGTTGAGTTGAGTGATTTTTTTTTGTCTCTAAAGAACAGCTCATCCACAGTGTGAATGGGTAATTAAATTGCTGGTAATTATGTATTGATCTGGAGCTTTAATGTTGTCAAAGGTTGGCTGTTTAATCGGCAGGGATTGTCAGTCACTCACACTGGGGGAGGAGGGGGTAGGAAAGGCAGAAAATGAGGGAACAAACAGAGTGAGATGGAGACAAACAGGCTAGATAAAGACAGAGAAGGAGACAGCATGATAGCAATTGCTCTAATCATCATCAAGTATTTTCTTTTCCTCTAATTCCTTTTCCCCTTTTTGGTTCCTACCAAGCAGCAATTTCCGGGCCTGAAAAGTGAAGCCAATGCGGAAGTGAATGCTGGGATAGACTCCAGACCTCTCAGTGACCATGAACAGCAATAAGCAGGTAGAGAAAACTGATGGATCGAGACGCTACTATTTTGTCTTACCAATTGCCATCCAAATAACTATTATTTGGGTATTTTTATGAAATTGTGATTTGAATATAATTCAGGGAACTGTCTCAACTTCAAGTCATATCCAATTCATATTATTTTATGATATAGTGGCTTCAGATTTTATGGTATTGATTGTATCCTTACATTCTTAGTCATCTGGTTCATGGCTATGGGGATGAGCAAAAAAAATGCTAATAAATAATGCATGCCATAGAGTAGAAAATACCCGTGCTCTATATCAATCTGTAATAACAGGAGACTTTATAGTTTTACCTACATAAAGGACCTCTAGTGGGCCATATGATTGTGACTCTTGTCTGTCAGGGACATAAGGGTAAGCAATGTAGTGTGGCATTGTTATTAATGCTTCAAAATCTCTACTACCATTAATTTACTACCAACCGTCAACTTGTATTTCTATCCCCTATGACCTTGATTTTTCTTCAACCTTAAAGCGACACTAATACATATTTTATAATAGCAATGAATCAAATGACTATGTGTAATTTGAAAGGGGTTGCTTGTAACCAAATAGAGGGCAGTTCCTCCCCACTCTTGATAGTGTCTTTCAGCTCACTGCTTTAGTTTTGAAGCCCGCAGCTGTACTGTTTTGATTCACTACAACCGCTTTCATCGACTTTACCGCAGAAGCAGAACATTATTAAATTATTCAATTAAATCTGGGCATGCCCGGCATAAAACAGCAGATGGACTATGTTAGCAACTAGCTGATAAACCTAGTGAAGCACATGTAAAGCCATGTCTTTTCCACAGGGACTGGTTGAGACCAAAACAGAGCTAAAAGGAGAGTAAATATTGGACTTTTGGACATTTCTCTGGTGGTCTGAAACACGACTTGTATGCTTATGTTGCTTTGTGTCTGTTGATGTGTTAACAGGCAACTGCTTGTTTTTTCACCTTTATGTATTCAGGTAGAGTTTCACTGAGAGCAATGCTCTCTTTTTCATGAAAGTCCTGATCACATTCAAACATTGTTAATGTTTGTGAGGTGATATTATGTCATGTTGTGTTCGCAGCTTGTTCCGCAGACCCCAAGTGGCCAAAAACATAAGAAAAATGCAGCTTTAAACAGGGAGTTTTCCCCCAAACCATGATCTTGTTCTAACCTAATACACAAGTAATTGTTGTGCCTAAACCTAACTTCCCCCTACCTTAACAGCAGTCCTATGTAACGGTTTTGGAAAGCACTGACAAACAATGTTGCTCTTCACATAGGGGCACCAAACCAGAGAATACTTTTATGTGTCATTTTTAAAGGCAATTTCAAATTTGTTGTATAATTTTGAGGTTTTGTTGAATCACAGCCAGGTGACATGATGTGCACCATAATTGGCTGGTGTTCATCAAACAATTGATAGACTTTTTATGGTCATGTGTCTGTATGAAGGATAAGAGACACAATTGTTCCACCTGCCACTATAACAACAGAGGGTCTAAATTGTAAATTATGACACTAATGGCGCTTACCCACTGCTAGTACCAGCTCTACTCGGCTCAGTGCCCCGTCCTCCATTTGTATGCAGTTTTAGAACCGCCTCATGCGTGAGGCGAGCATGGCTGGTCGTCATAGCGATGCCGCAGGAAACTGCTGAGACCTAACGCAACACACACACAGAACGTCGAAGGTGTGTTGTTTTTGATTCTCAGAATGTGGCTGTTGCCACAGCCAGAAAAATTTTGTTTCAAAAGAAGCTGGAGGCAGCAAAAAAAAAAAACACTGCTGGCTAAACTATTTAAAAATGGCGGGTTTGTTCAGGACGCCCCCGTCTGTCGCTAGCAATGATGATGCAGTGATTAGTGACGCTTCTCTCCAACCAATCAGTAGTCTGCAGGTTTTCACGTCACCTTTTGGTATTGCCTGAGCTCGCTTGGAACCTTGACCGAGGTGATACTAAAAAAAGTACTTGTTGGCAGGTACCAGGGACTTTTTTGCATAATGGAAAACCAAAAAAGGCGAGTAGAGTCGAGGTGAGTCGAGCAGGTACCTTGTAATGGAAAAAACGGCATAGGTCTCTCATCTTTTCATATCTAAGGACCACATGTGTTTTGAAGAAATGGTTTGCCAGTTTTCCACAGTACATCTTTGTTTCAGTAATGAGGTTTATCGCTCCTGCACCACGTCTGTTCATCAGCCATTACATTTTCTACATGCGTCAATACCATAATTCATATGCAAGGATGTACAGTATTTGCCACTTACAGTACAGCCACTGCACAATGCCCTGTCAGCATTCAGACCTGAGGAGGTAATTACCAACTGCGAAAAGCAAAGGAAATTTGCCCAAAAGATGCTGAAAACATTTTATTGTACTTCCCTGCAAATCAGGACTGCTGTTGAAAATCTGCTTATGTGGACAAATGTCTAAGTGATAATCTGACAGCAGCTTGAAAAGTAGCTTTCATAGAGGCTGCATTGAAAAGAAGAAAATTATAGAAACTTTTCTTTCACATAATCTCTCCAAGCCATGCCTAAGGGGTACAGTTGTTCTCCGTCTCAATATTCTTAACACTCACTAATCAGCTTTGAAACATGATGATACAGCAATGATCTTTTATTGTTAATATGTTTGTACTGAACACTAGAAAGTTCATCCATATACCAACTATATAAGCCTACGTTGTTGTGAAAAACCACACAATTCAAAACCGGAACAGCCATGCTCTCGAAACAAAACCTTGTATGGAATGGCCTCAAATGATACAGTAGTATACATTTTCATGCACACTTTCATTTCAGAGCAATTTTGGATGGTTGAAATCAAGTTCAAACTGTGGCATTTCTTTCTGCTCCACTGACAAGTATACCACAAGAAAAATACACTCCAGAATAATCACATTAACCAGCAACAAAGATAATTTCACTGAACTGTTTTGGTTTTATAAAGTGGTTTTAAAGATCCTACCTATAGTATTGTACCATTCGGTCCGTAAAAATCTCAGTGCCTAAGCCCAAGGCATATGTACTAAAATGCTAGTGAGTACATCTACATGATAAGTAGTTTTTGTGCTATAAACTGCAGGAATTACAATACATTAAGTCATGGTAAAGTAATGTTTACTTAGTTCATTATAGTTTAACTCCGAGCGCAATTAGATATTAGCATTTAGTGATCTAGTCAGAGCCCTGGATTTTAATAAAGTGGTGGATCGAATTTCACAGAAACAAAACACCCATTTTTAGGTAACAGCTGACACTGTGTGTTTATGGATGTCTAATGAAGAACAGAAACAGTGTCAGGCTCTATGACCAATACTTTTCTGATCTGTTGGATGTGTGTTAAGAGTTTTAGTTTGTGATTTAAACAGTGTATTTTGCAGCACTAACATTAGACATCTATAGGCTACAGTATTTAGTGTCGGGTTTCTTTTGATGTCAAACAGCAGGGATTTCATGCATGCTAATGTTACAAATATCCAGAACAAGAGAGCTTCTATGCTTTTAACTCTTGATAACAAACAGCAGGAATTTCCTGTATGCTAACATTACTAACGTAGAGGGATTATGTGCTTTTAACCTGTGTTGCCTGTGCCTTGGACACTCACAGTTAATTTCTCATCACATGCAATAGCTAACTCCACGTTACTTACATAAGCTGCGTCACTGCTACTAGCTGTTGTTTCTTATTGGAATTCAGTGTGGAATGTTAGCTAGCTAGAGCCAACAGATGTCAACATGTGGCATACAGTATGTGAATGTGAGGATGACTGCCACATACAAATGTATCTCTTAAAAGTAATTGTATTGGTTTTCATTAAATAGTTTTTTTTCTGTGGATGAAGTACACATGGCGATACACTGGTAAGAGCAAATTACGTTTAACCATGTATCCAGCTAATTTAGTATATAGCTCACGTTACTGTATTGTTAGAAGTGTTAACTTCATTTAATATTGTATGTGGTGTTTGCCTTTGCAGGGTGCAAATGTTCCACCAAAACAGAGACCATTTTTGCAGAGCTAGCGTCGCTGTGTCCGGAGCTTAGCGCCGCCCAAGACGATTTTGATTGGTTTAAAGAAACGCAAACAACCCAGAGTGATTTTTTTTTCTCCTATCCTGGAATGTATGTGTGGCGTAGCCAGAACTTACTCCACAGCGCTGTGGAGATAGGTCTGGCAATGCGAGACTACACTGATCGAGACTCTGAACGAGAGCAGCAGCTCTCTGAAGTTAACCTGGCTCTCACGCACAGCTGTGCATGCAACACACACAGGCAGGATTTTGGATTCACACCCACTCGCAAATGGAGTTAACTCGTGCCTCTTTAACCCTTGTGTTGTCTTCCCGTCAACCTTAAAAAAAACACAATTTTTTCTCCACGTTTTTGACGCCTTTTTGTTTTTGCTTTTTCCAACGTTTTAAATTGTAAAATTTTTCTTCTACATTTTTTCAACGCTTATTTATACGTCCCATATTTTCTGATATAAAACAAAAATTGAAAACGGAAAACAATTTGACAACAATTTGACCAACACAAGGGTTAAGAGTTGTTCAAATCCAACATCACTATTGCTCTAAGAGTATTTGTACTTTGTCCTTTTCATGAAGCTCAGTAAAGAGGTGACTCCAGGTAAAAGCTACTATCCTGTATTGATTTCCTTTATTAAATCTACCGCAATCACAAAGGACACCATTTAGAGAGAAAGAGAAACACAGATAATATCAGTGGATGCACCTCTCGTACGCTTTCGGAATAACCAAACTCAAACAGATAAACCCCAGAAATACTTCAGAGACCTCACTTGTTTCTTCACACTCTCATCTGCATGCCATGGTCTCTGTCTCTCGCTCCAAATAAACACGTTTCCCCCGGGAAACAAGTGGTCAGTGATCGGTAAATAAATCTGATGTCATGAGAAGAAGGATGTCCATCTGTCTCCCCAGGGTGGCATATTGACTGATTTAGGAACTGACTGTCAACTGGTCGGCTAATTCATCATTTTGTGTCAATGACACTGACCGCGTTGCTTTGGTAATTGCTCATATGGATGAAAGAGCATGTGGGAGAGATTTATCATTGGCTTAAAATGGTAAAACTGATGAGGTGACTTCACTCTTTTTGAGAGAAAATTGAATGGATCGTTTCCTTGATGTGTAAAAGGGAATAGTGTAGAGGTGTAGGTGCAGGCACCTGTTGACAATAACATAATCTGGATAATTCCATTACAGGTTTTACCACAAGAAACTGGTTAGTGATTAGAGTTAGGTGGGGTTGTGGGTTGTGCCTCCAAGCTCCTCACGGTGCCCTGTACTCACAGTTACCTTTTCTTGGCAAAATTTAACTGTAAAGATCACTAAACTTAGCTGTCATGGTACCAGTCGTCACGTGACAGGTGCCGTAATTTCGTACAATATCATATGAACGTGTTTATGAGACTGCGTTGCTTGTGTTGTTGCACTTGCTTGATTTTTGGCTGTGTTAGCTACATTTTGATCATGTGTAATGTTATCATCGTAACAATTTCCACGATGTTCCACTTCTGGGATTGATACGTTGCTCCTGTAAATTCCGCTGGATGTCCTTTTCGGCCAGATGTGCGTTACCTTCCGCTTTCTTTGTGTTGGAATTTAAAAGGTTGGTGGATTTATGAGGACTATGGTTAACTGGTCCTCAGATCTCTGCAGGGTAAATCCAGACAGCTAGCTAGACTATCTGTCCAATCTTGAGTTTTCTGTTGCACGACTAAAACAACTTTTGAACGTACACATGTTCCACCAAAACAAGTTCCTTCCTGAGGCTATTTTGCAGAGGCACCGTGGCTCTGTCCGGCGCTTAGTGCCGCCCATGACGATTGTAACTGGTTTAAAGAAATGCCAATAAATCAGAGTACATAGCTCTCCCATCCCGGAATGCTGTGTGGACTAGCCAGACCCTCCTCCGCAGCGCTGTGGAGGAAGGTTTGGCAATGTGAGAATAACCTGTCCATATTCACGAAAGCGGTGTAGAAGTAAATTGCACTCTGAAACTGTAGTGGTGCCAAATCGCAAAAAAAAAATACCAATTCTAAAATTTTGCTTAAACCAAAAAAGTCAATACTTCTTCCACCACTGCTGAGTGATTGCTTAGAATAGAATGAACAATGTGATCGATCACCCTCTGCTGTGTGATTATGCTCGTTTGCCCTGGAGCTCAATAAGCCTAAAAGTACATTCCGTAAAAAAATGTGTAATTTATTTTTACATTACTGTGAAGGTACTTTTATTTTATAAAACACTGCAGGAAACCCTAAAAATATATATATATTTTTTTTATTCTCTCAAATTGAAATTGAATCCAGAGTTGTAGCCTATGTGATGTTAATTTAAAATCAAAACATTAAACAAAGAAGATGTCTTTG
Source organism: Perca fluviatilis (assembly GCF_010015445.1). Taxonomy (NCBI): domain Eukaryota; kingdom Metazoa; phylum Chordata; class Actinopteri; order Perciformes; family Percidae; genus Perca; species Perca fluviatilis. Next base: position 28,225,890 of record NC_053131.1, on the reverse strand, counting down.
TTCAGTGTGTGAAATGACAGTACAAGTTAACACATTAATTAAAAGCTGTTTTAACAATTACATCAACTGTCCATCATTCAGTGAACGACAATAATAACTTCTAATTCTAAACACTTGATGAAAGGTCACCTGAGTGATTGTGGGAGTAACAAGATTAGCTATGGCGACCGTACAATTAGTCTTGTTTGTTTTTTCTTTTTGTTGGTTAGTTTCTTTTTCCATTGAGGCCAGTATGTCAGAAGGTCACAGACACTGATACCCTGACAGCCAATCGACTCCATGCTGAAGACGGCAGATCGATAGAAACTGGATGACAAACTGAACTCTATCCACTTCACCTTTGATGGATTGCGACCGAGTAAGAGAGGATCATGGCCATGCATCTTCACCATAACGTTGTCAGGTTGCTGTAAAAGCACGGAGGACAAAAGCTGTCAAGTGGTGAAACTGGGAAATCCTTCCCTATTTTCTAGTGACAAGCTGTGGGAATTAAAATGCAAATCATCTGATGTACGTTCACTCTAGTGTGGCAACTGAGAACAGGAAGACTAGCTTGTATTTCTCCCGAAGAGAGTATAGCTGCTGGTTTTGTGAGTTTCCAGCATTTTCATATTCTGTTTTCCATTTCCACAAGTCATTCTGTTTGATCTTCATCAGCTGTGTTGTTATTGTTAAGTTCTGTAAGAAAAAGTTAATTGCAAACCGATGGGCGATGAAGGACAATGACGAAAAGATAATTACATGCTGTAAATGGAAGTCTATTAAAGTGACTTTTAAAAGGTGAATTAGAAAGGTAACGATCCAGGCACTTTGCTATTCTTATCCAGCACAAAATCCCAAAAGTTCAAGGGTGGGAAAGGTGGGTGTCTTTAAAGGGTAACTTCAGTTATTTTCAACCTGGACCCTATTTTCTTATGTTTTTGTGTCTAAGTGACTGATGGGAAAAAGAATCTTTAAAATTGTTCTGGTATTAAGCTAGGCCTCTGCTTTCAGTAGTCAGCGAATCAAGCTACAGTGTAAGTTATGGGGCAATTGTGCACCTTCCATTTAGGTTCACAAAAGTGCTCGTTTTGCCATTGACAGGCTCAGATTATTATTCTAAGTGTCTGGCAACATTATGGAAAGGATTTCTAAGGAGGTCAACATTTCTGTTAAGACTAAGATCCTTTTTTAAACATGAAAACATCCGTGAAATTGCATTTGCTAAAGCCACCAGACTCCATCTAAATAAACAGTAATTTTAGCATCGTAAAATACATTTCATTCAAAGTCGACAGAAACAAAATAAATCTATGAAAAGCCGTTTTTGTTCGTCTGCCCACTTTTCCAACAATCACAATGCTTGTTTTTTGTTAAAACAAATATATAGTTTATCGATTTACAGGTGACAATATGCTGGCTCTTTACAGGCTAAAAGTATTATTTGTTTTCTTAAATGGAGTCTGGTGGGTTTAGCGCTACTGCTCTAAGGCCGGTTACACACTGCACGCATCTCGCGAGCGTGGCGTTTCTGTTGCGTCTCAGCTGCGTGTCAGCTGCGTGGATTTTTCTGTGTCCTACAAACCAGAAGCGTGTCTGACGTGGCGCTGCTCCTGCTGCTAGGTACAGGGAGGGCTGATCTCGGGACATAGTGCCGACAGATTCAAACTCTGATAAATGGGTAAGTGACACAGAACACACACTACGTTGTTATCATAGCCTATCCTACCATTTATATATAGCCTACTGATTTGATTAAAGCAAGACAACGTCGGCAGTATTGACTGCAAAATATGTTACAGAATATTTCGTTCTGTATGACAGGTGCAATATTTGAAAATCTTTTCTCTGAAATTTTGTATTACATTTATATCTACATTGATGTCAAAACCTAGACTTTCAAACATCAATATGTAATTTATTAATATGTATTTGTGTCTAAATGACATATAAACATATTTTTCTATTCTATTTTGCCTGGAAACGCTTCCAACACGCTCGCGTCTCGCGTGAAAAATAGGCGTCGGTTCTATTTCTAGCAGGCACGCGTCTCAGGCGCGTCTCGAGCCGCGCCTGAGACGCGCGTCTCATGCCGGCAGTGTGTAAGCTCTAACCTGTTAACATGGGAGCCGAAATATAAACGGAAACGCCACGCAGCTGACACGCTCGCGCGACGCTTCCAGTGTGTAACCGGCCTTAGAGTTGTTTCTGGTTAAACACCTTTAGGGATCCATTCTATATGTTGTCAGACTCTTATATATAATAATAATCTGAGCCTGTCAGTGGAAAAAATAGCACTTTTAGTGGACGAAATTGACGATGCACATTTTCTGTATAGGGTTACATTGCAGCCCCCCATTACAGCATTCTCACTTAATACCAGCCCAATTTCAAAGATTGTTGTTCCCATCAGTCACTTACAAACAAAAACATAGGAAAATCCTGGTTGAACAATACCAAATTACCCTTTAAATCCCTGCACTGAGTATACCTGAACTGAACGTACAAGAAACAGGTGGAAGTAAATTTAAAAAAATTAAGTGACACGTAGATTTTGTTTTTAGGGAAAGAAGGGTCTAGCCTTAATATAGAAAAAGAAACTGTAGCCCTAATACAGATGATCTGACTCAGTGGTTTACTGCAAAGTTGACAGTAGTCTGGTTTCCATGAACGTATTTTTATGCGCATTTTGAAGTATCGCATTAGAAAATGTTGATGGAAACGGCAAAATTCGAAAAGACTTCCTCACATTTGCAAAAACGTTTTTACGCTCGCTTGAGGTGGTTTTTGCCTTTCTTGAAAAAGAGCTAATGTGGAAAATGGGAGATGGAAAAAGCTTTGCTGAATAAGTTGTGACATAGCGAACATGTAACTCACATGACTATAGTCCCGGTATCCATCGGATGGGGAAATGGGTCCCATCCAGTGCGGCGTACATTTTTGGCACAAGGTGCATAGTGGAATTGCAGTGTCTCAGCCACGTCGTGTATATTGACAAATTGGTTCAACAGCTTGATTCGTAAGGCCCTGCACACTGCGTATACACAGCGGTGAACGGTTGTCTCACTGACACCAAATGTCTCTGCCACAACCCGGTATTCTGCACAGGTGGCCAACTAGTACAAGACTACCTCTCTCCATTTAGCCATAGAACATCTAAACTCTTTGATTTAGCAAGCCGGTTTGCAATCTACAACCATGCGTAATGTCAACTTGTGACGAAACTATAATTTGCATAGTCTAATTTATTCACTTTAAACTGGTTGATGGAAATGCTTCTAATTCGCATTTGCTTTTTTGCTTTTGCGACATTTTAAAAGTTTGCTTCAAATTCGCTTGATAATTAGATAAAAACATGATTACTGATTCCAACAATGGAGCCCAAGATCAATGCAGATGATCTATTTTTAGAATCTAATTGCACCATTCAAATGACCACAGTGAGCATTGTAACCTTCATAAAATACAAGACAGTCTTTTTTGCATCTTCCCAATCTTCTACATGGCTTTTCTGAAAATGAAGTCAAGCAAACTCCATTTGCCAAGGAAGATCGAGTTGTACGATCAAAAGAAGAAGTGCTAGATGGACCTTGAGACTGTTGTGACGATGTCAAAACTTTCAATCTCAAAATAAACATTTGTTAAAGTTTGTAATGTTCCCAATGTCCGTAATGAGGTTTTTAAAAATGTAAAAGGAACAATGACAATAGCAATATGCAACCGAAAAGATGTCTCTGACTTCCCTACCCAAAGCACATTGGTTTCTACTGAAATCTTGAAAAACACCTCACAGAAAGGTAGTTTCATCTTTAAAAAAAGGCTCAATGTTTTCCTTATACACATAGGCACTGTAGTAGCACTGTACATAGTTTCTTTGATTGTATCAAACTCAGAGAGGAGAGAAGAAGAAAAGGAACAAGCATTTGTCTGGCATCATTTTCAGCTGCAGATGCAGCTGCAGTAACTACCATTTTTTTCAACCTGGAAAACTTTGACATCGCTCCAGTATTAACCCTGTAACACCCCTTGTTGTAAAATTACAACGTTACCTTTAGCCATCCATAAAAACACTCTGTTATTTTTTATCTTACTTTTTACCACATTTACATAGTCATTGGGTCCTATTGTTCAATCTTACAATGCTATTGGATCGTACATTTGTTTATAAGTCCCGCCTTATGGCCATGAACTCACACAACCTCTCAAGGTTTCCTTCGAACAACATCTCTTTTTTTCATTGGACTGGATTCATCAGATTCAAGTAAGTAAAATGTCTTTTATATTTTTTTTGGTTGTTATTATTTGTTGCAATTATACAACACTGGGTGAGTGTGGTAGTCAAAATAGCAGGCTTGTTGCAGTGGGCTCAAACAAGTTGTATTCCCTCCACTACACCACTGCCTGAAACATTACATTGACAGTATACATTCTACCCTTGTGTTGTGTTCTGGTCAAATTTGACTGATTTAAAAGTTGTATCTCTAAAAAATGTAGTTAATTTGATCAGACTGACCTAACATTCCAGAGGATATCAACAGACAATTAAGTTCTGGGAAAGGTGAAAATGTTCCTGAATGTGGGGTGTGGATGTAAGTGGGGGTATGCATGTTTTCCTTTTAGTATGATAATTAGAGAGCATAAGAAGCAGTATTGTTATGTCAAGGCAGTATTGTGTGACTAAATGGCTGGTGATTGGGATGCATGTTTCATTTAGCATGATAAGGAGAGAGCATAGGCTAAGCCATTTACAGCAACTTACAATAAGCAGACAGTATTGTCTGCCTGGAAAACATTTGTACCCTGAGCACTTGGTCCACCACCATATCTATTACTTCAATATATGTACTACATACTACTGTGTTATGTACTACAATATAAAAAGCATATTAATACATGTTAATTATGATGGAAATGAAAGACAAACTATGGAAACTCAGACCATGGCTTGATTCATTCAGAGAGAAATGCCTGCAGGTGGTACCAGAAGAGCAGAACTCTGTGGATGAGATGATGATTCCTTTCAAGAGTAAATTCAGCAGCATCAAGCAATATATGCGAGGCAAGCCAAACCCATGGGGATTCAAAGTGTGGGTGAGAACTGGAATCTCTGGCATGATGTGTTACTTCGATGTCTACCAAGGCAGAGTCAACGGAATACGAGCCAAATCTGAACTTGGATTGTCAGGTGATGTTGTGATGAAACTTACTTCCACACTTCCAGAAGGTCAGAACTACAAAATGTATGCAGACAACTACTTCACCTGTGTTCCATTATTAGTGAAGCTCCTTGATCGGGGAATTCATTATGTGGGAACAGCCAGGCAGGTGCGCCTACCCAACTGTAACCTTGAAGACAAGAAGAGCTTGAAGAAAAAGGGGAGAGGAAGCTATGACGTCAGAGGGGAGGGGACTCACAACATCTGTGCTGTCAAATGGTATGACAACAGGGCCGTCACACTTCTGTCATCCTTTGCTGGATCTGAACCTGTGCAGAAGATTCAACGCTGGGACAAAGCCAACAGAACCTACATTGAAGTTGAGAGGCCTTACATTGTTGGTGCCTACAACAAGTACATGGGAGGTGTGGATTTGTTGGACTCATTTACAGCCAAATACAAGTTCCCCATCAAATCCCGTCGCTGGTACATGTACATCTTCTAGCACACCATCATTCTCGCTGTGGTCAATGCCTGGCTCCTCTACAAGCGGGACTGCAAAGCTCTCAAGATGTCTAGCAAAGAGACAATGAACAGGAGACAATTTCAGGCACAGCTAGCATCCTCTCTCATCCTGGTAAACACAACACTTCAAACTCCAAAGAGAGGACGGCCATCTCCAGGCAAAGGGAGCCCAGCAACACAGACAGTGACATCAGGAAGCCCTCTGAATGCTCAGAAGAGGCCGTCCAAGAGATGTGCACACCTCCCATTGGATGTACGCAAGGACCTAGTTGCACATTTCCCCACGGAAAGACAGGAAGGGGACGCTGCAGACACTGCAATAAAGGATACACCAACACGCAATGCAGCAAGTGTGATGTTCGCCTTTGCTTTTCAGAGGACAAGAACTGTTTTGGGACTTTCACAACCAATGAAAGTCAGTCATGAAAAGAAAAAAAGGAATGGAGAAGTTGCTAGAAAAAGCAAGAGTTTTATCTTGTTTAATTTTTTTTTTAATAAATGACTTCATAAAAAATATGACTAATGTGTGATTATTATTAATGTTATATACCGTTATGGGGCTAAGTAAGCAATCAAACCTGCAAATAAACCCTTAGTTGTTCTGAATTGTTGTTCAGACAATGTGAGTACAAATACAGAAATTCTGCTCCCAGCTAAGCCCAATGTTGCAATATTACAACATTTCTCTAAAAACGTACATAAACATTTTTTTTTTTTAAACTCTTTAATTTCTGCATTAAAGGCCTCCTACAACAACATCTGAAAGGTACAAAGCGCTGTTCTTTCACTTTCCCCACCCAGATTTTTATCCTGCGAGTCTGGGGATTGAACCAACGACCTCCCAGTCACAAGCTCGCTTCTTTAACCTTTAGGCCACCACTGCCACCACTGCTTGTATTTACCTTTACAAAAGTGCTTCTTTTACCGCTGACAGGCTCAGATTAATATTCTCTCAAGTGTCTCACACCACAATGGAAAGGATCCCTTCAGAGATTACCTTTAAAACCCTTTTTTTCTGTTTAACCAGAAACAGCTCTGAAGTCGCTAGTGCTAAACCCACCAGACTCCATTTAAAAAAAACAATACTTTTAGCGTGTATAGAGCCAACATATTTTCACATGTAAATCAGTAACCTTTGGGTTTATTTCAACCAAAACTAGAGTTGTGATGGTTAGAAAAGTGAAAGGACGACCGAAAATGGCTTTTCATAGTTTTATTTTGTTTCTGTCGACTTTGAATGAAGTTGCTAAAATTTATTTACATGGAGTCTGGTGGGTTTAGCGAACGCAATTTTGTGGATGTTTTTATGTTTAAAAAAAGGATCTTACTCTTTAATAAAAAGGTCAACCTCCTTAGAAATCCTTCCCATAATGTTGTCAGACACTTAGATTGTTAATCTGAGCCTGTCAGTGGCGAAACAAGCACTTTTGTGAAGGTAAATAGAAACTTTGTTTTGCCCTATTAACTTAAATTGTAGCTTCTCCGCCGCTGCCAACTGCAAGGATCTTGCTCAATACCAGATCAATGTCAAAGATCGTTGTTCCCATCAGTCACTTTGGCTTAGGACCCTTGCAAGGGGTCACAGGATAAATTTTTAGGGCCCTGACATTAACAAAAATTTCCCACAAAATAATATACATTATATATATATTATATCGATATATATCGATATAATAATCAGACTATAATCGATTCTTTGCTTTTTTTGCGAATTGGCAGATGTTTTATCAATTTGTAAGAGGAAAAAAGTGCACTTCTCCTGCACTGAATTTCAGTTGTATCATATCTCTATTTCCCCAAAACAAAGTCGCTGACTCTGAAAGCCTATTGATCGCAAACACATTTACCCCAAAGATCAACACGAGGTGATTATTTTGCCTCTTTTCCTGACGGTGTTTTTGCAAACTACAGACAGTTTATAGTTTCACCTCTTCCGGCCTAGATAAACTATTCAAATGACACAACTGATAAAGCAAAAACACTTTTTGTTGGACTGGCTTAACAACTTATTGCAAGTAATTGATTGCAAGTAATTGCTTCTTTTTAAGGGTTCATAATGTAAAAAGGTTAAACCTCGGTCTCTCTGAACTACTTCCATTTCTGCTATTGGACTTGGACGACACTGCTGCCGTTTGTATCCCACTGAAAACCATAATCACTGCTGTCTCAACTGCCCACTTACTGCTATCTCATTACCCCTTCTTTTCATCTTCTTGCTTTGTTGTAATGTCTTTGTCATGTTTGCTCTTTCATTCAGGGTCATTGATTGTGTCTTGTTGACTGTCTGGTTTTGTCAGAACTTGTTTTTGTGTCCTTTAATGTTTTTCTCCACAACCCATTCCTGTTTATTTTGATCCACTATCTGTCTGTGCAAATTGTACTTTGACATGTGCTTTAACTAAATGAAGCAGCCCTTGTATCCAGTCGCATTTACACCGGGACACTTTCAGCCCACTTACAGCACTTTTACTGTAATTTAACTGTAGCTAAAAGCCTCGTTTAGAATCATTGTTGTAATGACTTCTCCATTATGCGAAGGCTGTGCACAAGAGTCACAACAACTGCCGCCATCTGTCAAAATGAAATAAGAGACGGTGGGTTTGTTAACCCTTTCAACAGTCTCATATAGCATTTTGAAATGAACACATTTTAAATACTACTGCCTGTGTGCTGTTGATACAATTTATGTGAACATTGTGGGGCAGTTGCTCTGTCATCAGCTTAGGGCTGTACCGAGTACCGTTTTTTGAGCTTCGAAGCTTCGGTGCTTTTCAACAGCGAATATTTAAAGTGGCGGCGGCAACAGCGGTCGGGGAAACCAACATTTCCGACCGCATCTGAAGGCAGCTTTATTTCATGGAAAAAGACAGAAAGAAAAGAGACAAACAAGAGATGAAGCGACTGCTTTGTTGTCACCTGTTGTTGCACATACTCCTGGGCAGTTCAGTGCTTGTGTTAAATCTTTTACATTCATAGTGTTTCAAACTTCTTTGTAGCAGCAATAGAGGCAGTGATGTTCCCTGTAACTGTAACGTCACGCCGCGATACAGACTAGCTAAGTCTTATAGCCAGTTACATGATTGTCCACCGGAGATTGATGTCGGGTTGCTTTTTTTTTTCCAAAAGTTGAATCAGACTTACCTTTTTGCTGCAGGCATTCAAATCAAACAGAAAGACCTGCATTATGCTCTGCATCAGCCAACCTGCTTGCTCACAGCGAGGGACAACTAATCACTCAATGAAATCCCGACAGCTGTCCTGACTCCTAAATAGTGGAATGAGCTCCCTATTAACATCAGGATGGACAAAAGCCTACGTATCCTATGCCGTAGGCCAAAAACACATCTCTTCCGACTGCACCTTGGATGACGATGAAGAAAAAATAACAAAAAAGAAATAACAGCTGCACTTTCATATTGCTCTTTTTAGTTTGGCTTATTTAAAGTGATAGTTCGGAGTAATTTCACCCTAGGGTCCGTTGCACCATGACCTCGAGCCAAACACCCCCCCAGAAGCTTTTTTTACCTGGGTCGAACATTGGGAGAGTTAGCGTAGTGTAGCGTTATCAGCTGAATAGCTTAGCGCAGGGGCTAATGGAACCGAAGTGTCTCTTAACATTACCCCACTAATAATGCCCGAAATGATACCAAACGTCTACAGTAGTACAAATAGGTTATGCACTCATAAAACGATGGATTGGAAAGTTTGTAAGTACACCAGAAGTTTATGTAAATAACACTTGCCTGCTGGCTTCTGCTCTCTGCTGTTGTTGTTGCTGCTCTAAGACGAGTGCTTAGGGACGACTACAAATTACAACACCGAAAAGAGATGCAACAAAAATATTTTTTAATTTAACTTATTTTTTAAAGTAAGTATTGTAGAATAACTAGCAGGAGACAAGTTATAATTGAGGTAAGTTTGGAGACATTACCTTATTTAATCATTAAATTAATAAATATTTTTGTTGCATCTCTTTTCGATGTTGTAATTTGTAGACGGCCCTAAGCACTCTTACTGCCCGGTAGTAACAGCAGCAGCAGTAGAGAGCAGAAGCCAGCAGGCAGCAGGCAAGTGTTCATAAACTTCTGGTGTACTTACAAACTTTACAATCCATCGTTTTATGAGCATTATTTGATGAGTTGGGATTGAGGACGGTTTGAGAGGTCACTAACTGAAACCTGCTGCAGACCTGAGGGGAGTACTACCAAAAAGCCATGGTTTTCAGTGTTACGAAGGTGGCTTGCTTTTTACCTGGCTAGATCGCCGTGGCAACTTATGCTACACGGCTAACTTGAGGCCTGTACTACGAAGCAAGATCAACATGGCCTGGATTTCTTTCAGTAATCCGGCTTCACCTAACCTAACAACCGCGGTCCCGCATAAACTGTACTACGACGCTGGTTATCAACTAGTTCAGTCAACTCAAGGTTTCCCAATCCAGCGGCGCGTGCGTTCACATAAAAGAGGCGGGGTTTGCGCACCACGACCAATCGCAAACATCTACCAGAGCAGCATATTTTAAACAAGAAGAGCAAACTATAATTCTACATAAATATGAAGAACACAGACACGGTTTTACAGTCATAACGCAATACAGTCGCTGCTTCCTAAAACAGGAAGGAAAGCTGGCAAAAAAATTTTTTAAATAGCCGACGCTGTAGATGTTTAAATCACAACGCTTATTAATATCACTTCCTCATCAGTCAGGACCATGATCTGACCATAATTACACTTGTGCTTTCCATAAAGTGTCGTTGCTTTAGCCTATAATTTCAGTTGCAACCCTGGCAGTGGGAAGCGATCGTGAGAGCAAATAAAAAATATAAAAACATAATTCAAACCGATGTGCGCATTGGCGACACACGGCTCAAGAAGCCGATATTTAATTCCCTCCCATTAAAATATATATATTTCATACAAATACCAATCAGGGAATGTTAACGGGGTTGTCGATCTCTAAATGAGCGCACCTCTCTCTCTCTCTCTCTCTCTCTCTCTCTCTCTCTCTCTCTCTCTCTTTCTCTCTCTCTCTCTCTCTCTGCACCGAGCTCCGCCTGATCTTCTAAGAACGGTGAAGCCGTTATCAATCGAGTATTGATTGGTCAGTAGGCGGTGCTTTAACACCGGTTGATCTCTGATCTCCGACTTAACCTGCTCCCGACCAGGTTAGGTGTTCAGCATGAGTTACCACGGCGATTGAACCCGATAACAACTAATTCACCTTCGTAGTACAGAAAATCCTGGGTTGAACCTGAAGTTAGCTCGTTAATGCCAAATCCTGCTTCGTAGTACAGGCCTCAGGTCTGGACCAGTTTTTGTCGGCTAAAAAGTCTTTCACCAATCAACTGAAAACAGCATACTCTATAGTCAGTATTCAATCTATGAGCAACATGGAACAGTGTCAAACCTAAATGCACTTCTTGAGTTTAATGTTTAAATCTGCTGCATCAAGTTTAAAGTGCTCATATTATGCCTTTTGGCTTTTTCCCTTACCTTTCTTGTGTTATATATCTTTTTGTGCACGTTATAGGTTTACAAAGTGAAAAAGCCCAAAGTCTTCAAACTTACCATCTTCCAGACAAAACACTGTTCACCAACTGCTCCAAACAGCTCTATTGTAGTCCAGCCTTTACTTCCGTGACAAACATGCGTCACTTTGTAACACACGTTATAATGCTCGCCTAGCTGCTAGCGTGGCACGCCCTCATACTCTGCAACTGACTAGCTAGCAGTACTTACTGTGCATGTGCGTCTCCCAACAAAGATGGTACAGAAGTGAGATGTCTCACTCTGTAGCTAAAACAGAGAGCTCAACACACAGGGTGAAAAGAGGAGCTATAGCAATGTACATGATAACAAATATATGGTGTTTTCTGAAAATTAAACCACATAAACCTATTCTGGTACAACCTCTAAATACAATTATGAACCTGAAAATTAGCATAATATTAGCACTTTAAAGCTGTAGAATGAGTAGCTGTCACATTAGAAATAAATGGGCGGCATTTAACCAAAACAATGTTTTTCTAAACATAACCAAGTAATTTTTGTGCCTAAACATAACCAAACTGCGACGTGTTCAAAATCGCAACCATTTTATTTTCCTGCCACTGCTAGGGCCGCTAATTTATGAAAGGCTCCTGTGGGTCGTATTAGAGGGTAGAAACAAACAACCTATATCGTCAAATGGTTTTGAGGACTTGTTGATAATATTAGACAAATACAGAGAAGTTAAACACATAATCCAGGCGAAAAGCAACAAATTTACAGCTGCCAAATGCAGGAAAGATAGCTGACACTATGTAAGGTTTGGATGTCCAAGAATCACACATCAGGCAGGATGGTTAAGGATGTTTTAATCCAACCAGCATGGCACAGTGAACACTCACATACAGGTAGCAGGGACAACAACAACAGACTTCCTGTCTAACAACTACAGTACTTCCTGTCTAACAACAGGAATTCAACAAGTCAAATTACTCACAGCACCACCTAGTGGTGTAATCTGGAATATGCATGGTAGGTAAACAACATCCCCCCTTTACTTAAACAACTTGTCTTCCTCTCACGGACGGAATTAAGAACCAACATCTTTTAGCTATAAGGTTTCAATACCCAAGGCAAAATCAAAATATAAGTTGCAACACGAACTGTTCTAATAACCTGAGAAAATTATTTTAACACTAGGCTGCTATACCGGTTCTAATAAAGATACATTGGCATTGAAGGACTGACCAAAAGATGTCTACTATGACTTAAAGGCAATTTCCTTAAACCAAGTATCACAGTCCAAACATTTAATGTTAATTCTTTATGTCTCATAATCCTTGAGCCAACCTGGTGGCTTATGTGCTCTGGCAGGAAGGTCTCTTGCTTCTTGGTCATTTCCTGGCTCAGCTGGATTGTCAGGACCAGTCTTTGGCTGAGCAAGAACCTCTGGAAGCCTGATGGGTACAGAGGCCAGATGGGAAGCATGCCAGGTTTTACCATCATCCAAGATGTAGGTGCTGGGACCCACTTGCCTCTTAATCTTGATGGGTGCAGAGAATTTCTGATGTCCCTTTGGAACATGCACTGGTTTTCGCACTCTCACTCTATCCCCTTCTTTGAAAACAGGAGTGTGTGCTCCCCGTCTTGCATCACAGTACTGTTTCATGTGAGATTGGCGAAGGGAAACTCTGTGACGCACGTCACCGTCATGAGCTGTCGCAACCGGAGGGGTGAGAACATTGAGCTTAGTTCTCATTTTTCGGCCATGCATGACTTCAAATGGCGATGCGTTGGTCATGGCATGAGGTGTGGCACGATATGCCTGAAGGAACTCAGTTGTTGCAGGTTTCCACGGCTTATTCTGGAGGATTGCAGCTTGGATACAGCCTTTAAAAACTCTGTTGAATCTCTCTATGGCACCATTGGAGGAGGGATAGTACACAGACGAATGGACAAGTGTGATTCCCCGGTCTTTGAGGAATGCAGAGAAAGCAGCAGCTGTAAACTGTGGCCCGTGATCCGTGACCACAGATTCTGGGTTACCGTAGCAGCTGAAGAGACTTCTGAGAAATCCAAGCACTGTCTCAGTAGTAACAGATGATGCAAAAGTGACTTCTGGCCACTTTGAGTAATAATCAGTGAGGGTGATTGCAAACTTGCAGTCCCATGTTGCAGTTTCAAATGGTCCAACAATATCTATTCCCAGCTTACGCCATGGGCCCTCAGGTAAGGGTACAGGCTGCAACAGTGCCTCAAAAACTCTTGCTGACTTGTCTGATCTTTGACACAGTGAACAGGCACAAATCTCAGAACGAACCAGTGCGTCCATGCCTGGGAACCAGTAAAACTCACGCAGTCTCTGTTTTGTCCACACAATGCCTTGATGACCTTCATGTGTCAGGGAAATGAGCGTGCTGCGCAAGGAGACAGGCACAACTAGGCGTGACCCTCAAAACACCAAGTTGTCCTTCACACTCACTTCATGCCTAATCTTGAAGTGTGGCTGAAGTACTGGATTCACCGTCTTCCCAGAAAGAAGCCACTTCTGGCTAATTTGCTGACGCAGAGAAGCAAGTTCGGAGCAGGAAGAGGAAGCATTTTCAAACTCACCAGCAGTCACTGAGATAGGGGCCGTTGACAACAAGGCCACCAACTCAGGTTCCATGTCTGCAGTAAGAGGAGAAGCAGCAGGCAGAGGTAAGCGTGAGAGACAATCAGCTGTATGGTTCAATGTTCCGGCACGGTATACGACATCATATGTGAAACAGAGGAGACGAGCAGACCATCGTGCAATACGTGTCCCTCCTCGATCAACCCCCTCCACAGCCCAGACACAGGCAAGGGCTTCCTTCTCAACTGTTGAGTATCGTCTCTCAGCCGGCGTCAGTGTCCTTGACGCGAATGCCACCGTGCGTTCCGTGTGATCTGGATGCAGCTGTGTGAACACAGCACCCAGGCCATAATCTGATGCATCTGTTGAAATTATTGTTGGAAAGTCCGGGATGAATAAAGCAAGTGCAGGGCTGTCGACGAGCAGCTGTTTCACTGCAAGGAAGCACTTCTGAGCCTTATCAGTCCATTCAAATATGGCGTCTTGACGCAGACAGGCGCGGAGTGGCTCTACAACTGTGGCATAGTTTGGTATAAATTTCCCATACCTAGACAGCATATCTAGGAACGAGCAAAGGCTAGCAGCGTCTTTGGGAGGAGGGGCCTGTGTGATCGCTTGCAAATGCTCTGTGTCAGGTTTGATTCCGTCAGCGGTCACCAGGTGTCCCAAAAACTTCAGACTTGATTGACGAAAGTGACATTTCTTTTCATTAAGCTGTAAGCCTGCTTGTTTGAGTCGTTGCAATACAGTTTCCAGAGCAGTGTCATGCTCTTGTGCTGTGCGCCCATAGCAGATAATGTCATCCAAATAGTTCTGTACATTTGACACACCTCTCAGTACTGTGGCCATCAGCTTTTGGAATGCAGCAGAAGCTGATGCAAGGCCATAGGGAACTCTGCAAAACCGTAACAGCCCTTCATGTGTGATGAAAGCTGTTAAATCCCGACTCTCGGGATGAAGCGGTACTTGGTGATATGCACTTTCCAGATCTATGGTTGAAAACAAGGTAGCTCCTGTCAGTGTGGTGAGCAGTTCCTTAGGGTGACTGTCTATGATGATTGCCTTGTTGGGCTCACGAAGATCTACACACATTCGAATTCCTCCAGTCTTCTTCTGTGTGACCACTATTGGCGATACCCAAGGAGAAGAGTCAATGCGCTCTATCACACGAGCTGAGAGGAGACGGTTCAGCACTTCTGACACAGCAGCTTTTGATGCACAGGAACAGCAGTTTGTGAAATCTTCACCTGATGCATGAAGCCTATAGCACACCCTATCGTTATTGGTGCGGCTGGATGTGTGGTCAGATGCCCCACTGACACTGTGGATGGTGGAGGAGAGATTGATGTAGATGGTTGGTACACAGTATTGCCCTCGATGCGCAGGTGAAGAGCAGATATTAGATCCATGCCCATGAGTGCAGTCCCTGAGTCCACAACATAGAAGTTGGCGGAACCTTTAACGCCATCCATATGAACGGTTTCTTGCATACAGCCCAGCACGTTGATAGGTGTTCTCGAGTATGTCACCAGATGAACAGAAGACTGTTGGAGAGGAGCTTCCTTGAAATGTTCCTCATAAATACATCTGGGTAAGACTGAAACTGAAGCACCAGTGTCCACGGTTAATTTCACTGTCTTCACAATCTGTGCACCTTGAATGTCCACTGTACATTGTATCTTATCAGGAGTATCTGTTCCTTCCACAAGCAGAAGTGTATATTCAGGCACTTCAACCTCTTTCACTGAATGAGTCTGCATAGACTGGCAAACGCGTGCAAAATGTCCTTTTTTACTGCAATTCCTGCAGGTTGCTTTTGCTGCTTGGCATTCACGCGAATTAGCAAGGTGTTTATCTGAACCACAGCGGAAGCAGGCACGTGTCAAGGAAGCTCAGGTAGATCTTGGAGCTGATCTTGCAGTGAAACCTTGGCACCACTTTGTAGTGGTGCCCTTGTGTTGTGGTCTTTGTCTGCGCTCTGCACTTTTGGTCTGGACCACTTGTACAGGTAAATGCTGGTCACCTGCCATAGCTTTAGCTTGCTGGGTTGCTAATTCAACTTGAGTGGCTATAGTAATGGCTTCAGTCAATGTGAGGTACTCGCTGTCTCAATTACTTTTATTTCTTGTGACAAAATGAACATGTTTCAGCTGTTCGGACTGAAAATCTTGGGTTAATATTGAAGTTACCTCGCTAACCCCAAATCCTTCTTCGTAGTACAGGGCCCTGGTTTAACTGAGGTTTAACTTACATCTGGACATGTGGTCAGTATGCCAGTAATGTGCTGTATTTGAGAAGAGGATCTAAACACGGATCAATGGCACAGTGGGAAAGAGAGGCAGAGCAGCGATGTCTCCTGCCGTCTGCATCGATAACAAACAGAGGGACAGCAAGGAATAGTTAGGAGTGTGTGTGTGTGTTGGGGGGGGACTTCCACTCCACCTTCAGAGTTCAACAGCTACAAGATAGCTGCCAGGAATCCTCAAGAACACTAGACGACAAAAATCCTGCCCGGAATCCTACTCAAGACACATCAATGATTAACTTTGACTTCAATGGAAATCAGAATCAGCAACAAATAACAAGCCCCTTTTATCCTGAATAGCATAAAGAGCTCATATTATGCTCATTTTCAGGTTCATAATTGTATTTAGTTTTACCAGAATAGGTTTACTTGGTTCAATTTTCAAAAAACACCATATTTGTGTTGTACTGCACATTGCTGCAGCTCCTCTTTTCACCCTGTGTGTTGAGCTCTCTGTTTTAGCTACAGAGTGAGGCATCTCACTTCTGTTCAATCTTTGTTGGGAGTCACATGCGCAGTAGCTAGGTAAGGACTACTAGCCAGTCAGAAGCAGAGTATGAGGGCGTGCCATGCTAGCAGCTAGGCGAGCATTATAACGTGTGTCACAAAGTGACTTGTTTGTCTCTGAAGTAAAGGCTGGACTACAGCTGTTTGGAGCAGTTTGTGAACAGTGTTTTCTGTTGGAGATAGTAAGTCCCTTTGAGGTGGACTTTGGGCTTTTTCACTTTGTAAAGATATAACATGCACAAAAAAGATATATAACTCAATAAAGGAAAGGGAAAAGCCCAAAAAAATAACATGAGTATTTTAATACCACTCAGTGAAAAACATTTTTTTATGAAAAATAAAATAACTTCAGGTCCACTCAATGGAATTTTCCAGAGCTTTCAAACACATGCCACGGTCTTCCTCTGCACATGGAGTTTAATCAGATTACAGTAAATTGACCTAAGGTTAAAAATGTTGTCAAACGACAACATTTTCTAAGGTCCGAATGCACTTTCAAGCTGAAAAAAAGGGTTTTATGGTTGAGAAGACACGATTCCATGATGTGACAAGACATAAAACATTAGTAGTCTCATACTCTCGCATTGCCAGACCTTTCTCCACAGTGCTGCGGAGTAAGGTCTGGCTCCACCACATGTACATTCCAGGATAGGAGAAAAAAACTCCTCCTACTTTAAACCAATCACAATTGTCTTAGGCGGCGATAGGCTCTGGACGCAGCGACGGTGCCTCTGCAAAATAGTCTCAGGAAGGAACTTGTTCTGGTGGAACCCGCAAAGTAAAAAGCAACATACAACATTAAATGAAGTTAACTGTTCACACAATACACTAAAGTGAGCTATTTAAATTAGGTGGAGACACAGTTAAATGTCCCAGTTAGTAAATGCCGTAAACACATTCACCATAAGAACCAAGCAAGGCCTGCCTTATTGCACGATCCAAATTGTCTGTAAAACTTTTTTCACTGTGTAGCTTACTAGCTCAAAGCTTGTTGTTATTTCCCGTAGCAAAGGGATTTTGAGAGCGGCAACACACAGAGAGTGGAAGAGGAGGGGCAAAGCCTGACATCTGATGTCAGGCTTTATCCTGGAAAGTAGCCTAGGTCCGTTGATCCAGACTAGTAGTCTCGTATTTCCATATGTATGTGTTTCTTATTTTTAATTTTAACCATACATCTAATAATAATACTAATAGCTAGGATTTAGCACCTTACAAGGGACCCAAAAAACGTTTTACATATATAAAGACAACAAACAATGAGTAGTGGTAGCGGTGTTTGCCGGGGTTAGAGAGGGTCGTTCAAGAGCTACAGACCTTAAGCTTGCCAGTTTGGTGTCTATAGCTGTGTTAGCTAGTAACATGATATATGGGTGTCAATATCACTGCATATATAAACTAAATATGATGACTAACTTACTAATGGGAATGCAATTACGATGCATCTCTGTATGATATTACCTCAGTATGACGGGTGGTGGTGATGGCGCAGTGGATATGACACATGCCGTTGGTGTGGCAGATCTGGGTTCAGTTCCCACTGCGATACATCAACCAATGTGTCCCTGAGTAAGACGCTTAACCCCTAGTTGCTCCAGAGGCGTGCATCCTCTTACATATATAGCGATTGTAAGTCGCTTTGGATAAAAGCGTCAGCTAAATGACATGTAATGTAATGATGCACTTCTTAAATTGAGACAAATATAGTAACTAATGTAACGGTTAGTTATTAGTTAGGAGCTATTTGGAGGCTGATTCAGAGTTAATCAGGAACAACTGATAAAGAATGTCATGCCCAAGGCTGTTGATTTAAGTTAAGTTTCAGATTTTTTTTTTTTTGTCTTTACTTCATGTTTTGTTTTGTTTTCTCACCTCTTGTCTCATTTCAGATACTTCACTTCCTGCCTTGTGTGTTGTCCCGGTTTTTGTGATTGTCTGCCCCTCCCTGATGTGTTTCACCTGTTCATCAGCCCTCACGTCACCTGTCCCTCGTAACCCCCCCTCGTTGCTTTGTGTATTAATGCTGCGTTCCAGGCAATCCGTTACTCGTGTTTTGACAACCTTCTACCCGTTAAAGTGCCCTGGAACGGCAGTCAAACCCGTAACTTACTACCCTTGAACTCGTACCAGATGGTTGTACTCCCAGTTACAGTTTTGACGTCACACACACATAAACAACAATGTCGACCCCTGTTGATGCTGTACAGATGCCGGTGATTAATGGTGAGAAATATAAATAAATAGACATAAATAGGCAACGTAAAGTAATTCTGCACATTGTAATCAAAACAATACACATATGATTATGTACTACTACAGGTTATGTTTATTAAATGAAGCCCAAAATATCTTGCAGCCTAGAAATCACTAGTATCAGCTAGTGGAAAAAAAGTCAACGGTAGGTAGCCGCTAGCTAACGCTAGCTAGAAGGGTTTGTCGTGACTTTGCCTGGAACGTTACCAAGTCGTGTCGTGAGTCGTGAGTCGTGAGTCGTGAGTCGTGACATGAAGTCGTAACTTACGGGCTAAAAATTGTGTCTGGAACGCAGCATCCGTCTGTTTGCTGTCTAGCGTGAGTGTGTTTAAAGTGTTTAAAGTGTTCCTGGTCATTTGTGGTTTTCTACTAAATACCGTTGTTGATGTTGGGAGTTTTATTTGTTTCCTGCCTGGTATTGGAATCTGTACGCCTTTAGTTATTACATTATTTATCTGCACCAGACCTTCGTCTGCATTTGGCTTGTTTGTGCAGACTCAGAGCAGGGCTGTAGCCACGGTATCACAAATACTAAGGTCACAAATCCTCCAACACAGCAATTTTATCTCCCTATATGTTGGTCTAAATGCCTTTAAAGCACTTTCCACAGGGCCAGGATGTAATTTTGGAACAGAAATACTAAATCACGTCAACCCTAATCCCTTTTTAACGTTGTGTTTGGGATCCTAGAAGCCCTGAGACTCTTCAAAAAAACAAACTCAACAATGTCTTGATATTCCATTACTTTCCGTGTATTACATTTTCAGATGATCTATATATAGAACACCACTACTCTTAAATCCCCAAAACGTCTAATTGTATTTCTGAGTGTTATAACAATTTGTTCATAAGAGGTTTGAGACACCTCTCAGGGGTAAAACTGACCCCAAAAACAAGTTGCATTACTCTACAGGATGACATACTGCACATTAATTTGTCTATGATTAACGTTTTGCCAAACAAAATGAATATATATGTATTCCAGGATATAGCTCATATAACATTATTATTACTTTATTTGGTGTATTAACCATGCTTTTTAATGACATTTCTGTATTTTTTTGTGATGTCCAAATGAAGCTTCGTGAAGCATTTTTTTTATTTTCTGAGCTAAATAGATGGCGCTCTCTGTTCAACAAAGGGTTGAAAGCACACTGAATTTCCATTTTGAGCCTTTTTTTTAAACCAAGGGTGCCATGTCGTTGGGTTCATAAAGCTTCATTTGGACATCACTAGTATTTTGGCATCAAATGTGCAAGCCCAGTTTGTGGCAAAGACCAGGTTACCACATCAATACTTTACTACATATTGGTTTGAGTGATGTCACATTAAAAAAAATAAAATAAATACAGAAAATACAGAAAGAAAGGTTGATTTTACAAGTGTTATTTTTATTTTTACACATGCAGTAGTGAGAGCTCAATTTAGCCTAAGGCAGCCAAAGGTAAAACATATGAACTCTAAATCCCAGAAACAGCCTTGAAAAGAAATCCCAAGATAAATCTGAGTTCACTCTAATGTTTGCAAATGTTTTGTGAATCACTGGATCATTTCACTTTCCAGGTCTAAAAATGATTCAACTAAAACAAAATGTAAAACATGTTTAGGCTAAACTGATCACAGTAGAACCCAGTTGCCGGTAGTGACCATGTGTGACATGCGGACGTTGATTTTTATTTTATTTTTTTCAGGGGTCACAAGCCAACCTATTGGCTGACTGTAAGGTGGAAGAACTATTCAGATCAGTTACTTATAAAAGTAGCAGGGAGACTACTCCATTAAAATTAATTGTGTATTAAAATGTAGACTAAAGTCAAAGTACAGTATTATTAGCAAAAAAATGTGCTCATTATGCAGCATGTCCCCCATTAGTGTCATGTCATTGTATATTATATACTGCTGGGCTGTTCAAATAACAGTGCCTCACATCCTATTATCTAATCATATGTTTTGTATGTAAAACTAACTTATTATGGCTAATAAATTATGTAGTGGAGTAAAAAGTAGCAAA
This sequence comes from Perca fluviatilis, assembly GCF_010015445.1. Classification (NCBI taxonomy): domain Eukaryota; kingdom Metazoa; phylum Chordata; class Actinopteri; order Perciformes; family Percidae; genus Perca; species Perca fluviatilis. The sequence goes on along the minus strand of NC_053131.1, from coordinate 28,205,056 downwards.
TTACCCTCTAGTGTAAGTATAAAGCCGTGGAGGAATTCAACTAAGTACTTAATCTGACAGCTTTAGTTATTAGTTACCTTACGAATTAAGATTTCTGCACACAAAACCCACACAGTTATATAAAATATTAATATATAAATTAAACTACCCAAAAATATAACGGCCTATAGTAATTACTAAGTCCAGCTGAAATGATTAGCCGATTAAACACTTAGTTGACCGACTGAACTGCTTTGATCGTTTCCAGTTTCTAAAATGTGAGGATTTTTCTGCATTAAGTACTTTTGCTTTAAATACTTCAGGTACATTTTCCTGACGATAGGTACAATTCCCAATGCAGGACTTTTACTTGGGAGTATTTTTTTTACAGTGTGGTATTAGTACTTTTACTTCAGGAAAGAATCTGAATACTTATTCCACCACTGGAATAAAGTGGCATACAATGGAAACTCATTTAAAATTGCACTTAACTTGAATAGATGTAGTATTTGGTTGGAGGAACTACTTGTGAACTAATTAATTAGTCATCAGTTTAATGATTGTCGCTCACTGTGTCGGCGTTCAAACGCGAAAGTGAGCTCTCCTGCTTTCTGTAGGTCAAACCGGATGCAACCTGCTGTTTTTGGGACCGAACGAGAACGCATCTATGCAGAGCTTTCTGCAACAACAACAGCGCACACGAAAACTTCATTTTTTTTCCCAAAAGGACTGACAAATATAAGATCAAGGTTACCTACAACCCTGACAGGCTACTTTGTTGATGTGAACTCTCAACACCGCTAAGCACACACTAATCCGTGGTCTGTCCTTAATCTCCTGCAGACAACACGGTACTCGCTGCGGACCGTGCCAAAGTGGCTCTTTACGCTTAACCATCGCTTCAATCTCGCCCCAGTGTGTGTTTGCGTAAAGGTGCTGTAGTTCCATCTGATGGCCAACCTGCTTCTCCGTGGACTCTGTGATACCTCGTGGTGTTTGTGCCATCTAGGGTTATCCGCCGCTCCAATGCAGTCTTTCTAGCGCAGAGACTTCGCACCTCTCCGCTCTTGGACAAACAACTCCTAAATTATTGAAACAAACAAAAAAAACTTTATTTTGGATGTACTGTTTTTTCTTTTTTCTTTTTTACATTCGGCTTGGACGGGCGTTTAGGAGCCAAAGAGAAGCAAACAATCACAAGGACATATTGTGATTTCACTGGGGAGAAAATAGACAAACCGCCTGTGCCATGTAGCAGCACTCTCTCGACTGGAAATACAGCGAAGACGAGCCCACACAGCAGCGAGCTAGTTATTTTTACTTGAAGGGGAAACTACAAATATGCTGTGAAGCTCTTCGTCGCAGTTTAGCTCCCCGGCACAAGCGCAGGTTTCCAGAGCATATGCAGCTGGGAAATATTGTCAAGGAGAGAAGAAGCGACATGCGGCTCGGTAGGCAGCGGGTTTTGCAGTTCGTCTCCTGGAATTAGTGGATGAATGGGAAGGGAGCGGCTGTAGCCCCGAACCAGGGAAACAGAATACTGACTACTGTATAGAGCCTGCGGCGGAACACTATGGATACTTGTCCGTCTCTAAAGGTAAGACATGACCCGAATAGTCTGATACATGTAGGAGTTCTGACTGCTCAGATATTAGATAAGCAGTTTATTATGTTGCTTTTATATGTGTTTGGTGGTCTGGTTGCGGTTCACCTCCAACTAGGTTGCCTGCAAATTCTAATACCCCGGCTTTGATTTAAATGCAAAATGTTATTTCTGAGGCTGCTACTTTGTTTCACAAGCTCTGTCTTTATATTGCCTATAATGTCAGGCAGTGTTTTAATGAGCTGAAAAAGGTGGCTCGCACTCTTGGAAAATTGCAGGTAGGCTATCTACAGAAAGTAACGTGATCCGTGGGAATCTGTTCAGTGTAGTGGAGCTGCTGCCACTGTTATTTTCATATTTTCTTTTCATTTTGTAATGTTACAAATGTGGGAAAGGTCGCAGCGTTGCACGGATATCAGGAAAGCTGAGAGGTTGGGTTGTTGTGCCCCGCGCATACTAATCCTGGGTGTGTTTTGTGCGCGTTTTGGTAGTCTTAGTGTGTGTGTGTGTGTGTGTGTGTGTGTGAAAGAAAGTGAGAGAGGAGGGGAAAAGGTGAGAGAGGAGGGAAGATTAGCCTACCCTACCTCAAAATGTTCACTTGTAATTACAGTAGCTAAGACGTTTATTAAACTCCCTTTATATGCACGAATTGACGTGTGTGTGTGTGTGTGTGTGTGTGTGTGTGTGTGTGTGTGTGTGTGTGTGTGTGTGTGTGTGTGTGTGTGTGTGTGTGTGTGTGTGTGTGTGGATTATATCTGTCCCCTATGTGCTTATTATTTTATTAAACTAACAGTCCCTATACCTCTTGAGAAAATATTAGGGTGTGTGTGTGTGTGTGTGTGTGTGTGTGTGTGTGTGTGTGGTTACGGGATCGATGGCTGCCATGAGGCACCATGGCAGTGTAACGCCACCACCCACTGTAATCACCACCCTCTTGTGGATTACAAGTGGTAGCTGGCACTTGCGGGATCACAATAAGAAATCCGAGTGTGGAGGTGGAAAGTGGCGTTCGGTCAGTGAAGGCTTTTCAGCACCATGGACAGCACAGGGAAGTATCAAACTGCAGTAGGAGGGAACGCTTCGACTCCCACAATGGGGCTTTTATAGACATTTGAATGGATGGTATTCTCCTAAAAATCCCACTGTGAAGGATTTGTCTGAAGAATACAGAGAGTGGATTTATGAGCAAAGCCCTGTAGTTTACTGAAGAGATTCAACTGTGTTTTATTCATGAAAACAATGATTCTGACGCTAAATGACTCACTGACAAGTGCACTCTGTATCCAGGCCTTACTATTTATTGCCATAGCCACTGTAATTTATGTCAGTGTATTGACCAAAACTAGCTCATCTAAAAGAAGAATAAAGAGCCTCTTCAGTTTTTAATTAAAGTACAGTTCAGTGCAATATTTCAACACAATTTATTTATTTGACTCTATAAAATTTCCTAAAGCCCCTGAGAATGTTATATTTGAATAATTTCTCTCATTTACCTGCAGTTACATTTGTTGGTCACTTGGGGGCATCATAAACAAGTTGTGAACAGCGCTGTATATTAGAGTTTGGCCAACTAGGGAATCGAATGTTCTCAACTATCCCGTTATGCGATTGGTTCCGAGGTGGTCAAGTGTTTCGTGGACTAATTATTTAAAAAATGACATAAATCCCTGAAAAAATGCCCAACTGTTGCGCCTTTTGCTGCAATGAAAGACAGGGAAGCGGCAAACGATTTCACAAGTCCCCCCATGAACCAAAAAGGCAAAAAGTATGGGAGCTGTTCATTATTGTGTGAGGTAAATATCAATTTCTCTCTTCGATATGATAACAAATTACATAGGACAAATATAGTAATACAATCGTTAATGTGTACCATGCTGTCAAAGAAATTCTAACACTACTTTAGAAATGAATGAAGTTTGAAGTTAGCCTTATGCTAGTGTTAGCTTTTTCGCTAGCACTCCATGTACCTAAATGCTTGTGATCTTGCCATAATCATATGGCTTTCGGTCTCGACCAAGTCCAGGTCTCTTTATTATGTTCATAATAATATTGGAGGGAAAGTGAAACACAGCTCGGATGAGGATGTTGTTTGGCTTTGTACAAGTTTAGACAGCTAGCTAACGCTACGCAAAACAGCGTTAGCCTAGCCTGCTAGGTAAATATTACGACTGCCTTTGGAGTTTCCTATATCTACGTCCACGTTGTCAACATAAGACCTGTGGCGTTAGTGCTCCTTTTGTACCATCATTTTATTGAATGAAATATTGAGCTTCACTCCTCTGAGATGGGTGGGTTTTTGTTACACACAAAGCTAGCTATAGTTAGCCTGTATGCTAGTGGACATTAGAAAGGTAAACACTGCTCGTAGACTTATTAGGCGACGTGGTCACTCACTACATGGGCATTTTTTTTTAGGCCCATTTACGATATATAAGTTAAATATATGTTAAATATATGTTTTGTAAGGGCCTTTTCCATATTGACAAACATTGATAATAACATGTATATGCCTGTTTATGGTGAAAATAAGCGATTTATTTCAAGATAGCATATTCACCCCATAGGGTTACACAGTAAAGTCCTCTGACGTTGGTATCCAATATGGTGCCCATGATTTGAGTTGGCCACACTCTCTATATAAAGGGCGCTAGTTGTGAACACAACATTGACATACAGTATGATTACCTGTTAAGTTGATATGGTGAACTTGTTAGCAAACAGTTGCTTATTTACACATCCAGCAGTTACTGAGCAACATTATCATTTATTTAGAGTTATGTTTGTCCACCTGATGAATGTTAGTCCAATATTAACTGTATTTTAGTCTGTGTCGACGACGTTTCATCTACGGGATAGTTTCAGTGCAGATCTCTGCAGGGTAAATCCAGACAGCTAGCTAGACTATCTGTCAAATCTGACTTTTCTTTTGCACTGCTAAAATACATTTTCCACCGAAACAAGTTCCTTCCCAAGGCCAATTTGCAGCGGCACTGTTGCTCCGTCTGGCGATTGTGATTGGTTTTAAAGAAATGCCGATAAACCAGAGCATGATTTTCTCCCATCCCGGAATGTTGTGTGGACTAGCCAGACCCTCCGCAGCAGCACTGTGAAGAAAGGTCTGGCATTAGCTCGGTTTTTGGTCACATCTACTCCTGAGGGAAATATCTGGCTCTTTAGCTGCTAAATGCTCCAACATGTTCACCAGCTAGTTTTGTAACTGTGTCTGTCTGCTATTTGCTGCTGAGCAGGGAGTGTCCAGTTGATCTTTAGAGGTTTTAAAAAAATAAATAAAACTGAGTGGTAAGAGTGGAAAGTTGTCGGCCAGACAGCTAAACAATGAGCTGAAACTCCCCTATTAATCTCTGCAGATTCATCTGATAATCCTCTGCAGGTTCATATATGAGCGATCCCTGTCACATTGTTCACATTGCCATTTGATACATTGCTATTGTAAAAAATATCAATTATGGCAACTTTTATGAGTAAATACGCAACAAGAAAGTAAAGAAATATACATTTTGGTATTGTTTATTCTTCATAGTTTAACACTCAAAACCCTAAGCTATGCTGCTGATTTCACATTTTGGGAACCTGAGCTATACTTTAGACTTAAAGTCAGGATATCTCAGCGTCCGCTGCTTCAATTTTGGACCGTTCTTTTTTGAATCTGTCTCTTTTAAATCCCCCGACTTTATGGGAGTGCAATACTAAATTGCTAGAGAAACCCTTTCACATACTTTTCCAGTGGGTTCCACAGTTCCCTATATACAGAAATACACTTAACTTGCAGACAGATTTTTTTAAATGAAATTCCCTTACTCTGTTAATAATAACACAATCCTTTGCAAATGTTTAGGCAATAATGTGGTTTTTGTCTCTATACATGACTTACAAAGTGTATTTCAACTTGAGTGTTATCCCCTGTTGGCTATAGCAGCCCAGTAGTTTTATTAGATTCCCCTATTGTTTTCATTTTGGCTTGTGGCGTGCAAAATGTGATTATTGTCCTCAGATAATTGTGCTATTATAGCAAAACTGTTAATCCAATTAATTTGTATTCCGTTTGTGTTCATTATTATTCAGGTATTTAGTTTCTCATTGCCGACAGTCACAACCGAACTGTCAACAGTGCTCATCTGATATGTTGATATCACCAGCAGTTATTGTCTGTCAAAGCTTGATGCCAGAATGACGCTGGAGGGTTAATGCCTTCTGTCGAGACTGCTCGGTGAAATTGATGGGCCTGTCTTGACAGATGAGATAACCTGCGATCGCAGGCAAACACAATTTACGGGTATACAGCAGATGGATGCTGAGGATGCACTCAGAAGTAGGCCAATTTTACCTTGGGGAGAAGCTCGACATGCTCAGAAGGCTCCCAGAGAATGTTTGAGCGTTGTTGTTTTGCAAGGGGAATTATGAGAGAGAGGTGGGAGCACATTGGAAGCATAAGGACTATGTCATTAAACACCACACACAGTGCAATAATAAAGAGGGGATCAATGTCTGTTCAATTCTGGTTCACATGGAATAGCTTGGATGGAAGGCAATTGCAGTTCAAAAATTAAGTGGAAAATAACTTGGGATTTAGCGTTAAACCCTCTGTGGTGTCTCTGCACGACTCTCATCTCCAAGTCTGCTATGTGAAGAGAAGGAGAGCTTGGTTCCTTTCCAGAAAACTCTCCCTTACAGCTCCATTCGCTCACCTTCACTAGCAGAACAAGTCAGGTGCACAGAAAACACAACACACAAATCCAAAACAGAAGCTAGGAGGAGCCGACATGCAGGCAGTCAGATGCGTTTGATCTGTTTGTAAAATAATGAATATACAGTACAGCATTGTCTGGGAATGGAGCGCAGCTGCAGGGCATTTCCATGTGCTTCTTCACCTCACATTGCCATGCATTAGAAGGAAACATTTCCCTAATGAATTTAATCATGGCTCTTTTGTTTGCATTCCTGCCTAATGACTACAGTCCAGCTGCTGTAGTCTACCATATGTGCAGAGTGGAGATGGCCCTTTATGCAGCATTTAGAGAAATCAGCTGCTTGGGTGGAGCCCCAACATTTGTAGGAATGGACTGCATGTTGAGGATGGTTATGTTAGATAATTGAGTCGAGAGCTCCTTATTCTCCTTTTTTCGTTTAATTAGTACAGAAAAAAACACAACCTAACCTTTAACACAAACTCATGTCACAGATGTCCAAGATTTTTGACCATATCTTGGACCCGGCGCAGCTCAGTGCAAAGCCTGACCCAAGTGTCTTTGCTATTTTAAGACTGACGTAATTGTCAATTTCCCATCCAGCGCCCACGTCGTTTAAATAGCAAATGCACCTGCACCCATCTGTGCAGCCCATGGGTGTGCTGGTCTTACAGGGAGGTGTGTTCTGGTGAATTCTTGGCGTATTGCTATCTTGAGGCAGCGGAAAGTGATCGCTCCATTGACCAACAAAAACCTGGTCTAAAGTCAATAATGCAGTTATCGATTGTTATTTTAACAGCACATTAGCAAAATGTGCCTAGGCTCATGCACAGCGCACACACTATGCTTGTTTCACACACAGGGACGCGCAGCAGCACGCACACATGCAAAGGATAAAAAATATAAATATAACAGTGCAAATCAGCCCTCATAATAACAATGTGCCAAGGTACAAACGCGCCTGGCTTTTAAAGGGAATAGGGGATGACACTCTGATTGGTTTATTGCATGTTACGCCCAAAACACACCTATGAATTAATAAAGACACTAAGTACAACCCTTTTGAACCATGCGCCTGGCGCACGGCCCTTTTTTCCGCCGTTAAACTAGCAAAAGTGGATTTGTACACGCCCTAAACGCACCTGCGCCAGGCGCTTCACGCCGTGCGCTTAGATGGTTAAAATAGGACCCATTATCTTACATTCCCAGTATGACAAGGAAAGACTGGAGAGACATCAGGATCTTTTTCGATAACCGTTAAGGAAACCTGTAAAGGACCATGCTGTCTTTAATGGCGTATTTTAGTAGCCTCGTGAGACCGTCCTGAACTTGCGAGCTCCAGTTTTCCACTCGCAGATCAGTCTGGCATCTTGAGATAGAGAAAATTTGGAGCCGTTCGCCAAACGACCGACCAATCAGCGTTGGTTTTAAGGCGGGTTTAGGTGGTGATAGACAGATGGTTTATCCAATCAGCTAACCAGTATTTTCAGACAGCGGTAGCCCTAATTCTGTTAGCTGCTCGCTAATGCTTTTTTCTCTTGGATAATTCTTTTGGAATATGCACCGGGAACCTGAAAGGGTGCCTTTTATTCGAAAATTCTCGTTACACAAAAGGCAAATATCCTTTACTGACATGTTGCTTGTTTGCTGAGCTAACGAGCTATGCTTTGCCTGCAGCAGCAGGGGCTTGTGGTTGTATTTTCATACGCTTCATTGATTTGATTGGTTGATTTGGCCCGTCTATCACCAACATAGGTGACAGACAGATGGTTTATCCAATCAGCTAACCAGTATTTTCGCCCCTTCCCAAAAGTTCTCCAACGGAATGTTCCCAGATGGATATGCGGAGCAAATGCGAAGCAATCCATGTGGCGGAGTCAGGTTAATATTTTAGCCCTTAACTACAAATAGGCTTCCATTTTCCAAAGAAATGCAGCCATTGTTTAGATCTCATATTTGATCAATGTACTATGACATTCATCCTGCTTGTAACTTGCTTGAGGTACAGTCGGTGATGCATGCACTGAGCATGAACATTTAGTAGTTTTCTGTCAAATTTGGGTTATTACTACAGAGTAATGCAAGCAAGACAAGTATCACTAGTTTGGGAATGTAATCCAGATGGTGCATTCAAATGCTGGTGAGAGATTCTGACATCAGAGAGTTGCTAACATAACAGCAATGTACTGATGAACCATGCATTCTGAAACTGATTTAAATAATACAAATAATACCTCAAGCATAGATGTTGTGAAACAGAATTGGTAGCTCTCAGAATTCATGAGGCTGCTGTTCTTTGCCAACTTTACTCTCAAGTGTGGGTCCTGGAGCTTACCACCAGCTGAGCTGGAATGGAGTTCCCCTGAAGCCTTTTTCAAACACTGTTAGCTTTTTACTGTATGTGTATTCCCTCACAGCTCAGGTCCTCTACCAGAGGCGTGGGAGCCTGAGGGTTCGGCGCAGTATCTTAGCTGCTCCTAGGACTGCGCTCTATTGGACAGAGATCTCAGATGTTGTTCCTGTTCCTGGAATTTGCTGGAGACACTGTCCCAGTTTAGGTGTTACAGCCCCGAGGGACCTGGTTACCACTGGAACCACTGTTGCCTTCACTTTCTACATATTTTCTATCTCCTCTCTCAACAGGCTGGCTACATTGCACTTTGTACAAAGCGTGCCAATACCCTTGGTATTTTCCAAGCATGTTGTGTACTTTCTTCTTGATGTGGCTGTCATTTGTGATTGCTATATCTTGTTGACCACAATGTCTGGTTGGTGTATATATATATTACTGAAATAAAATGTAGTAGCATCAAAAGGGTACCAAAAGTGTATGTACCTTGTCATTGAACTATCAGTCTGGGAAACTTCTACACAGTGCTAGTGCATTTTTAATACTACTTCCCTTCTCTGTGCACTTTGGAAGTAGGTGAAGTTGTCCCAGAAGTCCCCACTCTCGTAGAATCGTAGATCATTCTACCCAATTACTAATGATCGTCCTCGTGAATGTGAATGTGAATGTAACATACTGTGTATATAAAAAAATATTGCTCTATAATAAAAATAAAGTTGTCCTCCGAAGAGGAGGGGTGGTGGTATGAAGAAAAAAAGGAGGAAAAAAAACCTTCATTAGGATAGTGTTTAAAAAAAAAAAAAGTCCCCACTCTGGAATGGTGGATGGTAAAAACTAAACATGGTACTGTAGATGGGTGACAAACTGTGTTATTACAACAATTCATCTAACAATTACCCTGAAATATTGCTATTCAAATGAGTTCATGAACTCTTAAATGGGCTGCTACTTTTTTCCATTAATATGTCAATTCAGCTCACTGAAATCAGAAAGCGCACAAGCTCGTGAATAACTCTCTAAAGTAATTCAAATAAGAACGGAGAACAAATACTTTCTCAGGTCCTTTGCCTTTGGGTAGAGCATTTTGACATTCTTACAACGAGCCCTTTTGGCTGGCGTTAGTTGGGCCGGGCTGCGATGTGGCTTTTCCTGGTAGTCTCAGCAGGATGCACTGGAGTCCAGAGTATATCAAAGTCAGCTGCAGAGTCTAAGGGCAGGGCCATTGTGGAGCTTTAGAGGGAACCTCGGGGAGTTTACATAGGCGACAGCTCCCTTCCTTTGTGTAACACAAGTCGGAACATTATCATGTCGCTGCTGAGTGACCAATATGACCGCAGGGACACAGCGATACAGCAGCAGCTACGGATGTGAAACTTGAACACTTTCAATCAATGGGAAGACGTTTTCTAGTGCAATAATTATGGAAACCAGCATAGACGGCAGCGTGTCTGGGACATGACTCAAACTCTTGTTACAATCACGACTAAGCACTTTAAATATATTAGAAAAAATTAAACCGTGAGTCAGATTACAAAGGCTAAATTCATCTTATCCCCTCTGCCCTCTATGTTGCATTTTCTTTCCTTTTTTTGGTTTCCAGACTCAGTGGGCCTGTGGCCACTGAGAGCATGGCATTCTAATTTTGCTGTCACTCCGTTATGAATTCTGTTGTTGTTGTTGTTGTTGTCGTCATTGTTGCACTTTAGAATACAGTGGCCGCCGTCATTTAATGGCAGGTTCATTCATCATAGTCAGCAGTTCCAGCCCACTCAACCGCTACTGTATTTCAACAAACTTATACATTTTAAAAGCCTCTGAGTTAAGGCTTGTGCTGCTCACAGAGCATTCGGTAGAGCTGATGGGCAGTCGTGATGTTCAGTGCCTCACACAGGACCAAAATATACTTTATAGGCGGGGGGGATGACAAGTGCACGTGACACGTGATAGAACAAATGCTCAGTGACCAAGACTATGTTATTTACAAAGATGGGACAATCTGCATGATGTTCCCTAACACAATTGGAAGTAAGATTCATTATTTTCCTGAAACTGATGCAACTTTTATTCCCGTCACCACAGTGTACTGCACTCATTTTCTCCAAATCACACACCCTAGTTGACTGTGACATGGCTTTACATGACCAGACCTGTGGTGTAACGTGTCCACACCTTTTTACAGTTACTTAGGGCTCAGTGGCTCCATGGTTCCAAGCTGACATGTCATCATGTCAGTGTCTGGCAACATGCTACTGTAACTAGCAGGGATTAGCCCTGATACAATTTCTCACTCAACAAGAAGAAAATCTGAGGCCCACGCTGCACACTACCTTCTTCTCATCAACAACTCCTGCATTATATACTTGGTGTGCCCATTGCTGATGATCTCAGCTGGTCACACAACTGCACCTCCCTGACCAAGAAAGCACGTCACTGCATCTGAAGAGAGACAATATCTAGTATTTCTAGATGTGTTTAATGCATACTACGTGCCGTTGCCCTTCAGTTTGAATCAACACAACTGGAAATAATGCGTACATTTGCTGATGCATGTGCCTTAGGGTTGCAATAAACTGAGGAGGCCATTAATATACTATGGCAGATCGCATATGTGTAACCTTTGCGTGGGAAACACTCGCTATAGATCCATTACTTTGCACAAACTGCAGCCATTTAGGCACAGAAACACATTTTTGTAGACCTACTTATCCACATTATCACTGTATTTTAATATGTTGCCTGGGTAATCTTCATTTTCCAAACATATATTCAAATGATCCATCCTTAACTGCCCTGCACTTTTGTCCCACTTTGTTGTGAAGAAACACAGCCATTGCTGAAGTTATCACTGAGAGCATGAGAGCAGCTCCGTTAGGCCGGCTCCTCTTAATCGCTGATGTGCGGCGAGCCCCAAGGTTAGCAACAAAAACTGTTTAGCTCCAGGGATCTAAATGGAGAGCTCCTTGTGCCGCTGTGGAGTGATAACATTCAGGCTCCACTGGGGATGTCGCCATTGTGAAGAAGCTGTAATTTAGAGAGGGGTTGGAGAAGCTTATCTTCCTAAGCCCCTGAGCAAAATAAAGAAATAGTGTCGGTGGGGGTGAAAAACACAAGACAGAAGCAATGAGTCACTGTCGATGGTAAACAAGTCAAAAAAACAACACTGTTAGATAAAGGGTCTGTGGTGAAAAAATGAGCAGCCCCGCTTATTATTCATGAAATTGTTGTTAAGACTGAGAGTCACCCAAACTGGCTCCAAAAAGGTCAATTTTCCGCAACACATAGGCGTCTTTCTTTATTCTGCTGCAGCGGTGGTTGCAGCGGGAAATTCTCTCAAAGTGTTGTCTTGCTATGACGAAGCTATTGGGCTCACTGGATACTAAAAAATACCTGACTGTGTTGGAAAAGTGACGTTCTTTTCTTAGCCTTCTGCCTCGGTTTGACTTGATCCGCCTTAAACTCCATCTGACACTGCTGTACTGTGTCCTTGAGCACTAAGATATGGCTTTCTGTGGCTCTTTTGACTGGAATTCTCTGGAGATAATAACATATTGTGGTGCAGAATCACTATCGCCATCAACAAGTGAAATGCACATGGGTACAACTTAAAGGGCTCATTATAATTGGCTCCCAAGATTTCAGTTTCAGAGTCGTCCATGCTCGGTTATAAATTGCAGTCATTAGGCAGAAAGTGTCCCAATTCTGCTTTAAAGTTGAAGTTGCCTCTCAGCAGCGTCTTTGATAAATTGATAGCAGGTCTTTTAATCTCATTGCGCTCCTCTGGGGTCCTCCCCGGTGATTGCTCTGTTGATGGGTTCTTTGCAAAGAGCTGTCCTTGTCTCAGAGCAGCGAGTCTACATCGCTTAGTCAGCACGGGCATACAGAATGCACACAGTGTTCCCACAGTGCTGCTTTTGAACGCCAACCTTTTCTTTTGCTTGTTTATTAAGCATTCAGTTGAAAGAAATTGCAGAGCATTAGCCTGTGAAATGATGTTGTTTTTGCCATATAACTCTCAGTAGGTGTTAAAGCGCACACACACACACACACACACACACACACACACACACACACACACACACACACACACACACACATACTTTTCTTTTCCATGCCACTTTCTCCTTCTACTTTGCTACATTTCAGAGAAATATTGCACTTTTTACTCCACTACATTAATCTGACAGCTTTAGTTACTAGTTACTTTACAGTTTAATTGTAGTTTATTAAATACAATGTTTAATTAGAAATTAGAGTATTAATGAGTATTTTTACAGTGTGGTATCAGTACTTTTACTTAAGTAAAGGATCTGAATACTTCTTGTTTTTTTAATTGTGATTGGAGGTTTGGTTTAAAGATATACTTCTGCTTTTGTCCTTGACAATGTTAACATTGTTAAAGGAACCAACATACTTATGTATGTCTTATGTCTGTAACTCTCTGTCTAAATCCAGTGTGCATACTAAATAGGGTCAAATTGGATGGATGGATGTTGTGGGACCGTCTTCTCCCAAAATGCACAAAGGAAATGGAGGAAATGAACAAAATCAAGTGCGGGTGGTGGGAAAAAAAACGCTCCAAAAAATCTCTGTAAACAGAAATAAGTATTAAATCTTAGAACAATCATTGTGCTTGCTCTTTGTTAATTGGCAGTAACATTCAAAAGTTGCTGTTTGGTGGACATCTGACATGACGCGTAGCCTATATCATTTCCTGTTAGTATAAAGTGGTTAAGTATATTAATATGTTTGTATACTAACTGCTAAACTAGTATTCTATTATGATTACAAGGCTATAGCGCATATCGTATATTTAATTATGACATATGGTGAGACCATAAATTATGTAAAATAGAATTAAGACTGAAATAGTGTTGGATCGACGCTGTCATATAAACAGCTTCAACAAACAATTATTTGTTTCTATTGTCAAACATGACAGACAACCACCATCTGCCTTTGGCTGCAGACAATACAGTTTCCTGGAGAAGCTCTCTCCCTTTGTTGAGCTACCGTGCATCACTATGATTGGCTGAAAGTGTATTCTTTAATCACCAAACCCTCCGATCTACATTCGACCTTACAAAACCTTTTTGCACTGCTGCACATACATGAACCAAAAGAGCAGGGGTCCATTTCATAAAAGCAATTTACGAGCACTATTTACTCGCAGATCGGTAATGGTGCCAGTACTGTCCCGATTCCCAAATGACTGTCTCTCACAAATAGATACATTTGAGAGTCTCACAGTTCTCTTGCATGCTCATGCATGGTGAGTATGTGTTTCTTTTTCTAAAGATAATTTTTTGGGGAATTTTAGGCCTTTAATTCCACAGGACAAAGAGTTTGGGAATGTGCATGCAGAAAAGGGCTGCAGGTTGGAGTCGAAACCGCAACCGTTGCGTCGACGAGTAAACCTGCTATATATGTGCAGCTGCTCTACCAACTGAGCTAACCCGGCCACACAAGTATGGGTTTTTATTGGTTGGTAAAACAAGTCTAAATTTGTGCAAGAGGAAATGACCATATGTTGCAGATTTGGTGAAACAGGACCTTAAATCTACCACTTTGTGTTAGTTGCTGCACATGCCATTCAATTATGGCCCATAGTCTTGCTTTCCAATTTTTTATAGGATTGTGGCCAGCTGTGAGATGGGCTCTGGCTTTTTTTCAACAAAAATTACAATGAAAGAGCTTGTTTGGGTGCCCATCTATGTTGCCTTTTGAAATCACTCAGCTAGCATACTAGTTTCTCACCGACGAACGGAATCACAATAGCATTGTCTCTCCAGAACACTCAGTATAAGGGCGTTTTCACACCTGTAGTTTGTTTGCTTTGGTCCGAGTCAGTTGATGAGTTCGTAAACTTGGAGCGATTTCTGTTTGGTTTCTGTTTCACACCTGGAAAAATCCAAGCCTACCAAAATGCGTCATTAAAAATCACGCAAGAACGTTGACTCCTCTTATTGGTCGGATATGTCTGCAGCGGGAGACAAAAAGTAAATGCAGGAAGAAGGTCCTGGCTTCTGGAATAGTGCACATTTCTTGCATCTCCATGGTCAAACCAGCTCATTTCATTTAAATAATCAGAATTTTTTCGCGAACGACGTTGCTCTGTCTGCTCTGGTCACCGAGACTACACTCTGCTCTGCCGGCATCTGTCTCCAACTTTAGGCAAGGCAAGGCAGCTTTATTTGTATAGCACATTTCAGCAACAGGGCAATTCAAAGTGCTTTACATAAAACATTAAAGAGCAGTTAGAAAATAATTAAAAACAAATTAAAAACATTAATAACAAATTAAAAACATTAAAAGACAAGAATAAAATTGATAGTGCAGTATAATAATAAAAGTTACAGTGCAGTATAAGAAATTAAAGTTAATAAAATAGGTTATTTAAAGAAAAGCAACATCAAAAAGATAGGTCTTTAGCTTAGATTTAAAAGAACTGAGAGTTGCAGCGGACCTGCAGGTTTCTGGGAGTTTGTTCCAAATATGTGGAGCATAAAAACTGAACGCTGCTTCACGCTGTTTAGTTCTGACTCTGGGGACAACAAGTAGACCTGTCCCAGACGACCTGAGAGGTCTGGGTGGGTCATAGTGTAGTATACTAACTTTAGCGGCGGCCTGTTCGACCACGGAAATGCGAGTGACGGATGGCAAGCTTAACTGCAGTCTATTTCTTTGAGAGAAACACTGCAAGCTGCTACAGTTTTCTGCTCTGCTGCATCGCAGATTGCAAAGCACACCTGACTACAGGAGACATTAAGATCACACTCACACTGTTGGATTAAAGAATAAACTATACACGGCGTATATATAAATGGTGCAGTTCGAGGTCGGATCATGTTCTCACCACCAAACAATCCTCTCCAGAGTTCAATTGAAAGCGCACCTGAGACCACCTCATCAAGCAGGTCTCGGAACGGTTGTTTGGTCCGCTTTTGGTGCGCACCTGAGTGTGATTGCCGCGTTCACACCTGCCCAAACGAACCGCACCATCAGGGCAAAAAAAACTTGATTCAACCGAACTAAACGAGGCAGGTGTTAAAGCACCCTAAGTGTATACATGAATCAGATGATCACAATTACAGTAAAAGGCAAACCGTCCATGCTGCGCTGAGCCTCTCATTTGTAGAATTTTAAGTGGATTATTGTTTTGCCTTGGTTAAGTATATTTCATTTAGTCCTATTTCTGAGCAGTTGTAATACAGAGATGTCTATGACTACGTTTACATGCAGCCAATAACCCGTTCAAAACCGGAATATTAGCAATAACCCGGTCGCGCACGGCCATGTAAACACCGGCAAAAACCCGAATATGCTCATATTCCGGTTTTTAAAAACCCGAATATGTTACCTGGGTTACCCCTTTTCTAACCCGAAATTTTGGTCATGTAAACGCGTATCGGCATATCCCCATCAAAAGGAACATTGATTTGTGTTCTGCGCATGTTCTATTTGCAAGGAATCTTGGTCTTTTGAGTAGAGGAACTTCTTGTATGCGCCAGAAAACATAGTTATAATAATAATTATATACTATAATAATATAGTTATATATATGTCAATGCAGAAACTCCGCGCCAGTATACCGGGAAAAACAAGAAGTAGAGGTAAACATGGCGAGATGCAGCACCACACTTTTGGAGCGAGGAGGAAACCAATTTCTTCATTAGTGTGGTGAAAACCATGAATATAATGTCTTTTGTTGACGGCAGAAAGTACCGAGATAGTGAGATTTATAAGAAGGTGACCGAAAGTTATTGCGTCTTAATGTTGTCCGTAGGTTACGTCCAGACGCTAACCGTGCGTCGCCGTTTACGTCGGGATATTGCCAATTGATTACAAATGCCATGTATACAGGAGTAACTCTCTCTGCTCACGCATGTAAACGGGTTATTCCGAATGTTTCAGAAACCCGAATAGTGACCTTAACCCGACCATAACCCGAAAATTGACAGCTTGTAAACGTAGTCACTGATTATACAGATCCCAGTCAGATATTATTCCATGTTATTCCCATAGTGTGAATGCAGTCATTTAGAGGGCATCCTTCCCTTTAAAGTGCTCATATTATGCTCATTTTGAGGTTCATAATTGTATTTAGAGGTTGTACCAGAATAGGTTTATGTGGTTCAATTTTCAAAAAACACCATATTTGTGTTGTACTGCACATTGCTGCAGCTCCTCTTTTCACCCTGTGTGTTGAGCTCTCTGTTTTAGCTACAGAGTGAGGCATCTCACTTCTGTTCCATCTTTGTTGGGAGTCGCACATGCGCAGTAACTAGGTAAGTACTGCTGCATATTCTTCAGTTGCAGAATATGAAGGCGTGCCGCGCTAGCAGCTAGGTGAGCATTATAACGTGTGTTACAAAGTGATGCACGTTTGTCTCTGAAGTAAAGGCTGGACTACAATAGAGCTGTTTGGAGCAGTTAGTGAACAGTGTTTTCTGTTGGAGATGGTAAGTCCCTTTGTGGTGGACTTTGGGCTTTTTCACTCTGTAAACCTATTACATGCACAAAAAAGATATATAACACAATAAAGGTAAGGGAAAAAGCCCCAAAACATATGAGCACTTTAACTGTAACTTAGATGTGTTGCACTGCATGACTTGTGTTCCACACAATTGCATGAAGTGGTGTAATTGTGTTGTAATTAGTTATAATAGGCTGCTGGCAAGCACATCCTTGGATACAGGGAAAACAGCCAAAAATAGAAAAATTAGATGAAAGCTAAAAGATGTATCGCTGTGTGCCTCTGATGATCATTTTGTGCAACTGAAAATTCCAACACATAACAGCAGGTTTTTTACTGAAACTGTAAAAGAACAAAATCAACCCACAGCACACATTCAGTCCCAGAGCTGAGTGTGTGTTAGAGAATGGCCACTGTATCTCTGCTAATCCCATCTGATAAACCAACAGTTGTGATCTGTCTCCGCCTGTATGCACAGTATGCAGTGATGGCTATGAATTTGTGAATTGTGATGTTGAGTTTTGCTCCCACTCGATTATCTGTGCCAGAAAATAAATCAATGTCTTAGTATTATGTTTCTTTTTGCTGGTGAAGCGAACACACAAGGAAAAAAAAGCCACACAGCCTCAAGCGTTGAGCCCATTTAATCCAACGGAAGGCTATCCTTTAGGTGTCAACAGTGGCAACAAAGTCTCAATTTGTTGCTTGTATGACGTGGGTGCTGAATAGAAGCACAAAGACATAGACAGGGCCTCTCAGACACACTGATGAGAAAGATTATGTTAACAAATGTAGTTAGTTCTGATAAATAGTCACCTTATGTACTGTATATTTAACAATGGTTCTTATTGCTGCAGTTTAAAAGTGGTCAGAGTTCTCTCCCAGAGAGTCAATAACTGCTTTCTGGGATCCTTGCTGTAATGGTTTTGCAATATCTCTGGTGCAAAGTGCTCATAAGTGGAGTGTTTTATAGCACTTGGCTTTTGTCTTCCATTGCTGCTGATGCTAAACCAAACCTATACCCTTGGTAAAATTTTTCAGTCATCATTTTCATTTTAACTTCATACCAAAATGTAACCCCTAAAACCAATTTTTGAAAACTCTAAATGAAAAGAAATGGAGTTGACCTGACAACCAACTGTAATATAAAGAAAACACTGTCATCATAGCTCACACACCCATTATATCTCTGTAAGCTAACTGTGTAAACAATAGCTTGCCAGTGCTAGAGTTAGCTCATTCGCTTGACTGTCATCTTGCATATTTCCGCAATAGAAATGTTATAATGCAAATGAAAACTACAGGCTATACATAGTGACTGGTGGGGTCACTATACACAGTGACCTCTGCCACTGCTGTTTCTTGTCTCCCTCTCTAATTTCTCCCTCAAGAATAAATGGGCGAGCACTCAACTTCGTAAACATTGCTGATCATTTAGGGTAGTTTCTAATGATTTTCTTTTTTTATTCGTGGAGTTCCCACTTTCAATGTATGTTTATACACGCCTAAACACATACATACATACAGGGTGCGATTTGTGATGAAAGCGGGGGGGGTGGGTTTGATCATTCACAACTAAACAACACATGCGCGAATGAAATCCCCCTTCCAATACCATGGATATAGTGCCACTCGACCAGACATGGCAAAACACTTCAATATTCAATGGAAAATAATCTCAAAATGAAATCGCAAAAGTGGTGTCAACATATAAAACACAGCGCTTTCAAGCCGGAGAGCAGAGTTCACTTTGCGGCAAAAACAAAATACTTTCACCCAAGAAACGCTCATTCGATCCTCGGGTGTGTTTTTAATCCAAATCCGATCTTTTTCCTAAACTTAACTAGTCGTTTTGGCGCCTAAACTTAACTGTCGGTGCTGGATGACGCTCACTTTTTCTGATTGAACTCCACTACCTCGGCCCCTGAAAGGACCGTCATCTGGCGGTGGCTGTAGCCGGCTCGCAGTCACCCATTGGCACATGGGCAACAACTGGCGCTGGTAGGCGGCGTCCCGGAGCTCTGTAGCGACTGAATAAAACCAGCAACTGCCGCTCAGATTTTATTGTTCTATGGCACTGTAGACCGTTCACGTTAAAGCGCTTCTTAGTTTAAAATACTTTAATTTTAAGTATATAATTAACATATGGTCTAAGCTATTGGTGATCACAGTAGATGATGACTTTGAGGAGGGGATACATTTTGTCCCCACCGGAGATAAATATAATTCAGCAGAGGCAGGGATATGTAGACTAGAAAGAGGGAAATCCCACGCATCCCCCCCTGGAACATCGCACCATACATACATACATACATACCTACATATTTATGTATTTCAATTATTTAGCAGCCAGTAGACAGCTGCTTAAAAATATAGGCTCTGTTGAAATGATGGAGCACTTCTTTGCTTTGCTGCCTTCTGAGGATTTGGGCTGGAAATAGTCATACATACAGGCTAGTCACTGTGCAGTAGGTAGGCTGACTCAGCTGTTACACACACCTGAGCAATAAGGTAAGTGTATGTTTGCAGTTTGTGTGGGGCATCCATCATGCTGCACCTTTTTGTAATAACTCTGTCATCATACTTCACATGATCCATTTTGGTAGTTTCTTTTTTTAAACAGCCTTGAGCACTGTATAGTATTGAGCTGTTCTCCATGAAACAACCCTGTGAACGTGCCCGTAGATAATTGGTGAACAACGCGCTGCCCGGCTCGAACTGAGCTCCGCTACGTCCCGTATGTAAAGGCAACTTATCCCGGAAACTTTTGCTCAATCCTTCAGCTTGAGTAAATTAGCCAGGGCAAACCCTGACGAACTTCCGGCAAATTTGAGATTTGCTCTGCAAGTCAGTCTGGCGAAGAGCCCATTCAAACCCATTTCCAATGTCCCCATAATCGAGGCACCAATCACAACCGCTGAGGCGGGCTTTACGCCAATCACAACCGTTGAGGCGGGCTTTACGCGACGACGATAGCGCAGCGACGGCGAGCAGCTTTTTGTTTACATTCAACATGACTGCTACCGAAGCGCAGCGTCACCCGGATCGTTTCTCTGATTGGTTGAAGGACTATCCAACGCGCCCAGAGGCATTTGAGCGGCGTCCATTGGTGACGCCCCTTTGGAAATGAACTGTCAATGAACCTTTCCCAGACCCACTCTCAGTTACAACTGAGAAGGGTCTGGTGTCAGCCAGGCTATGAGTAAATCGCTTCTCCTCTCACAAGCAACAATAGCTGTCCCATTGACTCAGCATAGACTCAGCAGTGAGACTCAGCATACTGGCAAAACAAAATATAGTGTCACTCAATGTTCCTCTCACATCCATCATGCGACTCATTTTAGAGGAACAATTTTTCACCGGCATGCTCATTTCTGAATGGCACTGCATGTGGCGCGGCCCTGTGGTGTCTTCTGCTCATACAAGGCACCCGCTGGTCTTAGTCAAGCGCCAATCCCAGCTTGTGTAGTCAGACTTTTATCCACCAGTGATGCTGAAGAGCCCCCATGCATCAGTCACCACAGTGTGCCCAAAGCTGTCTCGGACGCAGGGCCACTGATACGAGGAGGAAAAACAACACAGAGACACTTGGTGATCAATTAAAGTTTCTCTCCAGTGATGCCGGCAGTATTTCTTTCACATTTTCAAGTAGAAGCTACAAGAAAATAAGAGTTTTATTGAGCAAGGTGAAAGTAACAGCACCTGATTATTATGAGTACTCTTAAAAGTTAAAAGGAACTTCAATGAATTCACTCATCAAACAAATGATGCCTATGTGCTGCATCATGGGAAATGCAGAATCCAGCACTTTTGGAGATTGACCCATGCTTTCTGCCGTTTTGGTTATTCCAATTAATACATTTCTGTCTGATGTTTTTTCTGAGCTACTCTCACTAGTTTGAAGTGAGCGGGGCTCTGTTGGAAAAAGTGTGTTTAACTCTTATTAAATAATTAGTAGCCTATTTAATAATAGTTTTTGATTATACACACGCAAAGTCCATGTACTTAAATAAATGTACTACTGTCCACCACTTCTGAATCCTATTTTCAGTAGCAGTTTCATTGCTAGAGAAAATGACGGCCCACATCCCTCTTATGAAATGTTTCAGAAGAAAAAGAGCCTTTCTTAAAGAGCAGTGTTTTTCTGAAGTCACAACAGATCCATTTGGCCAAATGTTGCTCAAAGTGGCGAGCAGACTCAGACGGCATCATGGACGACAGGGACATGCTTGAAGATTGCTGGCAATAAAGCTGTGGACAGATTCCATGGCCGCAGCACTGACAGCCTGAGCCGGCTACCGCTGCTTCATCCTCCGTGTCTCTCGCCCCTGACAGGATTGCAAAGAGACTGACTAATAAACATTACAGAGTGCCAGCTCTGACCACACCAGACCACAGAAACACACAGCGTCTTTATGCCCAGGCCTGAATTGATAGCTGTGGTAGTTTGGCTTCTGACAAGGCTGATGTCTACCTATCTGAATGGCCCCATTCTTTCGCTGACCCTCCCCCAGCGGCTGCTCTGACAAAGTGCTTACCCCTGGCTTTTATGTGTGGCTAGAATGACTTTTTAGATTGGGTTACAAGTGTTTTATTATGCTTATTTACTAGCAGAAAATGTTTGTCGGGGGAGAAAAAAAAATATAAAAGGCAATGGTTAAGTTGCCTTTTAAAGGTTAGTTATTTTTTAAAAGTCTACTATATGAGCTACAGTTCGCAGTCGTTAGATGATACTTTTACAGCTTTTTAACACGATAAACATTACATAATGAATTACTACCCAACTTATTATTAAGTTATATTACTTATTAACTATAGCATCAGCCTTATATTGCTGTACAGCTGTGAACACCATAGAATCCGCAGACATACGTTACATCACCAGGCAAGTACATTCCCTTTCAATTAGTCTGAAGTGCTTGTGTAAACATTGTCTCTGGGTGATAATTTAAAGATGGGAGAAACAGGCCTGGCATGTTCTTTGTGTTCTTTATATTGGCTGTGATAATAGCCGTTTGTAAAACAGAAAAGAAAAAGAAAAGAAGAAAGAAAGTAGTTTCTTTCTTACATTCAACTGATCAAGTCCAGCAGTGCTAGTGAAACAAAGAGAAGCGACAGATCCCCTGCTGCATGGAATGAGGAGTCAGAATATGATTAGAAGTCAAATGAGGTTTCACAGAGCCAGAATGAGCTCAATTACCTGCAATAATGGAACTTACTGGTGACGGTGCAAATGGAAAGGAGATGGATTAAACTTGGCCTTTGGCAGGTGCACAGCAAATTATCTCTTTCAAGGGTATAGCGCCCAAAGCATGAATCACTTTGTCGTGTTTGGGTAAATGAGGACAAGCAAAAGAAAAAAAACATATAGGACAGTGAGTATGCAAGAGGTGTTTGTGTATGAGATCAGTGCAAATATTCACTCGGCTGGATGACTATGGTGTCTAGTATTAAAGTAAAAACGGATGAACTGCTTGCATTCAAAGTAATCTCTAGCACTTTTTGATTTAACCGTTCATGTAAACCGCACTTGTTAAATGTCAGTCAACCTGGCCTCGCTACCTCTGACAATGCTGCAGTGTGTGAGTGCTGTGCAGAGCAGCATGCCCACTCAGAAAGGAAAAAGATAGATTTCTTTTTTCCTTGGATAACAAGGCTTGACCAACTTGGGTGCTTGCCTGAGTTTGATTGCTTCCTCTCTCTGCTGGTTGTCCATACAGATCTCAGACGTACGCATCAAAACTCTAAATGTCTTCACACAGCTGTGGATGTCTTTAGACAGGGACAACTTTGACTGATAATAACAGTCCAAGTCTCAATACAGCTTGATTAATAATAAAGTGTCTGATGTTCAATCGAGGAGACTGGACGAAAGAGTAAAAATTGGGAGACACATTTCAGCCGCAATCAGCAGGAGCATTGATTGATTAGATACAGCCCTTTTACAAACAAACTGAGTTTAGGAAGTTTTTGACAGTTCCACATTTATAAAAAGGCAGTGGCAGCTGGGAATATTTGGTTACAATATCTCAAGAGAGGAATTCCAATGCTGTATGACATGCTGTCACTCTGTAGCTGGAGGGTCCAGTATTTCATTCATTGAATTTTCCACCCTGAAACAAAAATCGTTAGATAAAATATGGGGTGTGTTTCATGCCATCATGTTGACAAAATACAATTTATCATGGGAAGTACTCACATGGCCTGTGAAAAGTGTTGCGTAGGGAGCTTTTCAAAGTCAAGACAAAACAACCCTGATGATGTCATCTGGGTTATTTCAATTAGCGTGTCTTGGCATGAGACTTCAAATGTATTCCAGAAAGTCTGTGTTATAAACTGGGGTGTGGAATTTTAAATATGAGGGCAACTATCCGGCAAGGAGGTTCTGATTAAAGGCACCATTGGTTTGGAGTGACTCATACAGCCTCCGCTTCTTCGCTTTTGATCATTCTTTTCATCTGTGTCCCGCTAGCCTCCCAACTTTATGAATGCACGATACTAAATTACTGGAGTACCCCTTACGTAGCCAATTAAATGCAAAAAATCCAATAGTCATCACAGCCAAATGAAAATGTTGAGGTAATTGGGGGTCATCAGCAAGCCTCTCGTCTCGGTTTGCACACTGAGATGCAGAGCCAACGCAGATTTGCCTCTGATCTGGGGCTTTTGTCTGGGAGCTCCAAAAACTGTCTGCAGCCAAAAAAATAAGGGCTGAAGTCCTGTAGTGGGAACTTGCCATTAGGCAGGACGAGACAAACATGTCCTCTCTCAGGCCCAGCACGGGTCAGAGGAATTTACTCTGGAATTTAGCTGACAACCTTTTTTTAGGAGACATTCTCTGCAGTCCAATCAGAGACCTGTGTAAGAAATGAACTTGGTCTAGTTCTTCATTCATTAAAGTCAGATAACTCCAAAAAGAACCATCACACATGATCCAGGATCATGAATCTGGTTATCATCTGCTTCAGTTAATGCTGGTTTAAGAGTTTTAAGAGATACAATGAAACTGTTAGAGCGGGACAGTTAGGTTATTACAACAGAAAAAAAGTGATATTCAGGCAGGTAAAAAAAAAGAAATATATATATATATATATATATATTGTACTGTATTGCTTGTATAAAGTGTGCTAACATTAAGTGGGCATGTCTCAGGCCCATTAGTTGTTTCTAAGGTGACAACCACAATATAATGTCATAACACCACAAAATATTTAAATCCAGGCCACGCCCATTTGGGAGACAGGAAGTGTATAGCATTTCATACCATTAGCGCAGCGTTTAGTCTTGCATAGCCAGACCTTCCTCCACAGCGCTGCGGAGGAGGGTCTGGCGATTTCAAGCCGCATTCTGGGATGGGAGAAACATGTGCTCTGGTTTATTGGCATTTCTTTAAACTAATCACAATCGTCTTGGGCTAAGCACAGAATGGAGCCAAGGTGCCGCTGCAAAATAGCCTCGGGAAGGAACTTGTTTTTGTGGAACGTGTATCGTTCGAAAGTTGTTTTAACTCAGATTGGACAGATAGTCCAGCTAGCTGTCTGGATTTACCCTGCAGAGATCTGAGGAGCAGTTAACCATAGTCCTCATAAACCGGAGCAATCCCGGAAGTGAAGTCTTTAGTTATAGAGAGTGTATGAACCAGGCTGCTGGCTGTCTCTCAGCACTCATCCTCCCTGTGTAGAGAGACCCAAGCATGTCAACAGTATACTGTACTGTAGACTGCTATACAACAACAACAACAACAACAACAACAACAGCAGAGTGGTGTCATCTGTCCTTTTCCCAGCATGCCCAGCACTCAAATCCACTTTCTGCAGTCTGGATATAGGCTGTTATAAATAATAGAAAGCTCTGTGGATTGGGAATACATGTGCCAAAAATAATGGAGGCGCCACACTGTTTTGACTGTGCCAAGTTAACATCATGCCATTACACATTATTGAGCCCCGTATGGCTCATAACCAGCTTTAATTCTTTGAAAGCTATTTGACTTTTTCATGAGCACTGGTCAGGGTTTGACATCGGCTGTCTGTGGGGAGATTTTTTTTTGAAGTGCTAAATTGACTGGAAGCTTATGTCAAAACGTACCTGATAATATCCCAATAAAAGGGTCAGCTTACAAGCATGCCACTTCAATGGCTAAAGACATAGGTCTGAATATAAAACACAGTTTATTATGAAAAAGGATAGAATCTACATGGTGAATATGATTGTAACCCAGGCTATCATTTTCAGTCTAATTAGGTAAAAATACCAAATTGATACCATACTATAGAAGCTCAATGTCTCAGTAATTGTAGGTCTATTAAGAAACCTCTTCTGTGCTTTTTATAGATGAGTATTGTTCCACTACAGGCTTGTAACAATGTTAGCACTCCTTGCATCCCATTTGGTCTTGTCTGTTTGTACAAGGTGCTGTAAAACAAATGAATGAATACTGGCTTCAGGAACACTGTTGATGCGTCATGAATTAGCCACCTCTGCTTTGCTTTGTCATTACACACACACACACTCATTATTAGGCTAACTGTCCAGCGTTTACTTTCTTAGCTCTGACTGCACTTTCTACAAATACTTGTTGAGGCGTAATCAAATGTGCAAAATAGTGGCTGCAATGTGTTCATATATTACTGTATATAAGACATAATTGTAAGTTAAAGAGACCAGTTAAAAAAACATGGATGAATAGTGATACCATGCTGGTCTGTAGCACGTACAAGTTCATTCTTGACCTTGGAAGTAGTATTTTTGACAAAAAGAATTGTACCGCAAGGTCCACCTACCAGCATTTTTTCTTTCATAGCTTTCAACCACAGCTCAGTCTTTATCAGCAGTGGTTATAGGGGGACATTTGGAGAAAAGCAAACTACTGTTTGTTGAGGATAGGCTGCTATTATGTGTCTTAATGGAATTTTGATACACTCACTTTTTGAAATGGCTGAATATCACAATCCCTACTATATATCATTGTGGGAGCATTGAGTTCATAACTTCCTGGGAGTGTTTTCACTGTAAAGAAAGAGTAGATGAAGCATGAAAACAAGGCAATCATGCAAAAGCATTACAGCATACAGTACTGACTGTAAATGATGCATAAATATAATTAACCTAATAAGCATACCAATTGCTCCAAAACTTATAGAGCCTTACAATCCTGTTTGTAGACAGACATTTGCTACAGCATTGTGTGCCAGAAGATGAACAGTCATCTATTAATCAACATCTACTAATGACCAGAGTTCATTCTTTTCTCTTACGTCGCTTAAAATAAATCTACCAGATCAAACCGTTCCCATCAACTCATTTTAAATCTCCGCAATGAAAAGGCTTTCAGCTGCCTTGTGGGATTGGTGGTTTTCTCCCGTGATGGATTCATTTAGTGCATATGCCCGAAAATTTGAAGACTGTCCTCCCCCGAAAAATGCCCACATACGTCAATCCTACAAGCAGCAAATGTGACCAAAATTTACGTTTATTATTAGGCGGCGCCCTCTAGTGGCCATAAATTAGAACGGGGGCAAAGCAAGAAGTAAAGTGAGAAATATAAGGTTGCCAAAGTTGGGTAGGATAGGTGAAACAAACACAGGACTTTAACCCCCGGATAGCTGAGTTTGTGCCCCGTTTTAAATGTAGGTAACAAACGGAACTACGCCACATTCTCACGTCACGTGCGTATAATTACTTCATGTATACGTACACATAGAAGTGAAGTGTCGTAGTACCAGTGTACTGATTTGAAGCCAAACCATGATCTTTTCCTGAACCTGCCACCGCTAGGAGTGCTAATTAATGAAACACTATGGGTCGTATTAGATGGTGGGAACAAGCAACCTGTGTGGTCGTATGCTTTGGAGGACTTGTTGACCATGGGACTGCACAGTCGTTGTGGAGGCCCCCCCCAGTTTGTACATAAGACAAGGTTTCGCCACAGTCAGAGCTTGACTATCATAGTCTCCCGTGGCTCTGTCTGGCTGTTTGCAGTGTATCATGGTCAAGAGAGTTCAAACATTACGTCAGCAACCACAAAGGAACAAAGCCTTTCACAAGACAGGGACCTCAGGTGTTTGCTCGGTGCTCATCTTGACATACAAAGGACTCTCCCATTCTTCTGAATACTGTGATGGTTTGTGCTCTGTGACAAAGCCTAAATCATTTCTTGTCATACAGTTTTCGGGGAAATATTTCTGAAAGGTATGAAGGTTGCAATATTAGAGAAATTTACAGCAGAAAGATGAACACACACTAAGGTGTGTGTTGTGTTGTATGTAAATATGGTGTATTTCTTCTCTCTGGCTCCGTTTAATGTTCAGATCCTGAGGGTATAAATTAATGTTGATTATTGTTAATTCTAAGCAGAAGGTGTACTGAAACCAGCTGTTCTATTTTGTGATGTACAGGCAATGAAAGAATCAAAGAGCGGTACTTTGACGACTTTACATGCAGTAAGTGTAAGTCCCTGGGGGATTTTTATTCAGTTTGTAACATACCCATGCATCAGCCAGTTGTATTGTATTAACTTTAGGTGAGTGTTTATTGAAGACCTTTTTTTCGTTTGTTTGAGAAGGAAAAGGAAATTAAACCTTTTACATAATGTTTTTACCATAGCTTTATCAATCAATTGTCATACATTTTTTAGATTTATCGCTTGGAATTTATGACGCATTCTCCAATGCTTGGGTACACTGGGTATGAACATTTACTTTCCTTACTTTTATTTTCTTTAGCTATTAATGACTTTATTGAATTAAGCAATTTCAAAGAGGCCAAACACAGAATCATATCTCATGAAGAGTTGTCATAATGGACAACAAACATGGTCTCAACAAACTCTCTGTGCCTATTTATAGTGAACATCATCTATTATCAATTGCTTGTAGTTTAACAATACCACTTTTGCCTTTTTCTGCACAGTGGGAGGAATATATGACACGTTTTTGCCATCTCCGATCAGTTCAGCAGTTTATATTCAGAGATAATGGAACAAAAGAGCCGACGTCCAAATCTATTTGAGGCACTATGGGCGTTAACCCTGGAGGTTAAGAAGAAAGAATATGAGCTGAGACAAATGGATTGAATTCTAGCCCAGTCACAGTCTTGACCGCTGCAAGATTTCACATTTAGAGGTAGCTGCAATTTCAAACAAAGTTTTGGTTTGGTTATTTCTTACCTAGACAGGCAATAAGATGGAAGGGCTTCAGCTTGCATCGCTCACGCACAATAGAGAATAAAAATAGTCTCGATCTGTTTAAACTGTTCTTGGAAATGCTCCATGTAGCCACGTAGCCTCTACGGGCGGTTAAGAGCACCGCCATCATGCAGCTTTCTGTTTTTCATTGTTTCACAGTGAATGGGAGACCTCAAGGGCAGATACATTGTGCATTTTATTCAACCATTGCAGACAATCTGGCTCGTTTAAAGTCGTTTATATACTTTCTTATAGTCAGCAGATGTCTAATTGAGGTTAAAGGAATTATGGATGAATAAACTAAGCTTGAGGGAAAACACACACTCCGGACTGGGATTTGTCTGCTAGGCTTAGCCTGTTGGATCTCTGCAAGAGCTCACTGGTGTGTGTTTAATTCAAGAGTGATCACATGTACTTGAGGAATGCAAGTGAGAAGTGAGAAAAAGAAGCTTTTGCTTCCTTTTGCCAGTTTATTCCACTGTGGAGGTCAAGCCAAGGAGTCCCACAATAGGCCGTGCAGAATTATGGATGTGTTTGCTTTTGCAAGTAATGAGCACGTAAGCTAACAGTGTATCTAAATGATTGTGTAACGTGAGTCAGACTGCTAGCACATTAAATGTAACGAGTTGACAGTTCATTGTTTACATTAGTGCCCCCCCCCGTGCTCCTGGAGTGTCAAACCATTGCTTTAAAGTACCACTTGTAGTCTTTGTTATGTATAATATAACATATAATTACTTGTCGATATTCTATGTTCTTATTTTTTTTTTTAAATATGGATAAAACTGTATTTTTTATATAGTCATGGAAACAGTATCTAAGCTTGTTTCCCATGGCAAATTTTGACTCCTATTAGAGAGCCGACTTTGCTAGGAGACACGCCACTCACTGAGGAATGCTATACTGCCTACAAACATTAAGGCCTAGGCCTAAGTGTTAGCAACTGTTAGCACTTAAAGGGTAATTTTGTTTTTTTTTCAACCTGGACCCTATTTTCCTATGTTTTTGTGTGTAAGTGACTGATGGGAACAACAATCTTTGAAATTGGTCCAGTATTAAGTGAGAACGCTGTGAGCAGATGCCACAGACCGGGCTGCAATGTGATTATATAGGGCAAATGTACAATTTTGTCCACTAAAAGTGCAGTTTTTTCCACTGACCGGCTCATTGTTATTATAAGTGTCTGACAACAGTCACAATCCCTACAGGATAGGACTTTTCAAAACCTAGTTAAGACCTTTTTGTTTAACCAGAAAGAGTTCTGTAATTGCTAGCGCTAACCCACCAGACTCCATTTAAAAAAACAATACTTTTAGCGTGTATAGAGCCAACGTATTGTCGCATGTAAATCGGTTAACTTTGTGTTTATTTTAACCAAAACTAGAGTTGTGATTGTTGGAAAAGTGGTAAGAAGAATCAAAACGGCTTTCCATAGTTGGTCAACTTTGAATGAAGTGTATTTTACGATGCTAAAATTGCTGTTTATTTAAATGCAGAAAGGTTGACCTACTTAGAAATCCTTTCCATAATGTTGTCAGACACTTAGAATATTAATCTGAGCATGTTAGTGGCAAAACAAGCACTTTTGTGAACTTAAATGGAAGGTGCACAATTTCCCCATAACTAACATTGTAGCTTGTTTCGCTGACTGCCGACAGCAGCAGTCTTGCTTAATACTGGACCGATTTCAAAGATTGTTGTTCCCTAGGGTTACCAGACGTCCCGGTTTGTCCGGGACAGTCCCGATTTTTGAATTGCTTGTCCAGAGTCCCGACAAACTAAAATGCTAAAATGTGACGATTTACACCAGGAGTGGCGTCAGCCCCGAATGTTTTGAGTGTAGCCCCGAATGTAACTTTGTCCAGTTTATTCTTCCGAGGCGAATAGAACGGGCAGCTACGTGCTGGGTCCGACCATACTGTAAGCTGTGAAAGGTGAAGTTTTCGGAGGAATCCTAGCCAAATTAGTCTAATACATTGATGCCATCAACACAAAGTTTAGGAGCGCAATACTAATGATTTAGTTTGAAGTTCCTGTGACGTGACGTTTCCAGTCTACTGTTCAGACTCAAACACACTGAGCTCTGAAGCAGACCTGTGGGTCTCTTAGTGTCCACTCTCTCTATAAAATGCTGGGCAGCTTCAGGTTTATGGATGCGCTCAGCTGTGGACATGCTGAGGCAGATGTGTTGTGTTTGTGCTCCGTGTACTTCTGTAGTTTCTTTGAAAGCATACGCCATCTGTTCCTCTATAACATACATTTTTTGTTGGACCAATTTTGCAGTTAAGTTTGTATTCCATTCCATTCGGCAAGTAGAAGCTAGCAAGCTGGGCTAACTAGGTTCCTCTGTGGAAGCTAGTTTGCCCAGCATGCTTTGCTATCACTGATTCCCACTTGATGTCCTCTTGTCCTCATGTTATTTGAACACCTGCTGAGTCATTGGCAGTTCCCACACACTCAATGCTGTGCTGGCCATTTGCCATTACAGCTAATGCTAACTAAACCTTTGTTGATAGCTCACTAGGGAACTACAACACTGTAAGAAAAAAAACGAAATAAATAAAATGTATTCTTTTTGGTAATTAAAATTTTTGACAAACTAGCAAAGCAAACACCAAGCGCATATATATATATATATATATATATATATATATATATGTAAGTATATGTATATATATATATATATATATATATATATATATATGTATGTATGTATGTATGTATTTATGTATGTATATATGTATATATATATATATATATATATATATACATATATATTTCATTCTTTGCACACTTGCTAAGAAATCAGTATATATATATATATATACTGATTTCTTAGCAAGTGTGCAAAGAATGAAAAGAGAAGCTGAGAGTCTGATGTTTTAATAGCCAGGTTGTGACAGTAAGCTGTCTGCCCTTTACGCACCCTCTGTGTCAGACAGCTAACAGAGCTGCTGTGTGTCGTGGAGACTCAGTTAATGAGATAAAAAAAAAGACATTTAATAATGGATGAATTAAGAAAAAACAAAAAGACCGACACAATGAAACGTATTGGTTCTTCACAAACAGGTGAGAAAAGTTATTTTCTGTGGATTAAAAGCTCAATTCACAGATGGTTAAAATTAGTGAAAACAGTTGTAGCATACACTGTCCTCTGTGGCTCTGAAGGAGCTTGTCAAGTCTAATTAAAAAAAACAAATGAAATAGCGACATCATCAGGGTTGACTTGATTTGGGCTTGGAGAC
The DNA here is from genome assembly GCF_010015445.1 of Perca fluviatilis. NCBI lineage: Eukaryota > Metazoa > Chordata > Actinopteri > Perciformes > Percidae > Perca > Perca fluviatilis. The sequence goes on along the minus strand of NC_053131.1, from coordinate 28,173,515 downwards.
ACAAAATGCACATTACAAAATGCATTATGCATTATGGTAAGTGTATGACCCATACTAGAGAATTCAGGATATCTCTGCCTCTACTGTTTTGATTTTTACAGTTTTTTTGTCTCTTGCAAGTTACCCAAATTCATAGACTTGCAATTTTAAATCAATGGAGCTTTGCTTTAAGAATACTAAGTAGAAGCTGTACTGCTCTAGTAACAGTGCAAAGTGATGCTGAGGAGATAGGGCTTATATGTATGTAGTATGTAGCTCAACAGGAAATGAGAGGTTCAGATGATATTGCTGTACACTAATCACCTCTCATAGCAGCTTCACTCTTGCTGTAAAGGTCGCTGTCCAAGGTCCTGAAAACCCTCTCTACTCAGACACATTCCTCCCATTCATTTTGAATGCGCGTAGTGCATTTAGGCTGTGGCAGTGAGGGGTTGCTGGAAAAAACCACAGCAGCCTGCGGCAAAAAGTTGAGATGGATGCAACTTTTGACAAATCATGCAATCAGGCTTGTCAGTCTGTTTTGAGGCGGTGTGAGAGTACCGTACAGTAAACAGTCAACATCCATGCCTCTGTCGCTGCCACAGGGAAGTTTTAAACACTACGAGGGAAAAAAAAAAAACATAAGCACTTAACTGCACAGGAGTAGTACAGAAGTAGTCCCTCAATCTGTTTTCTTTCTCTCTTTCTTTCTCTGTGAAATGAAGTGGCCTTCAAGTGCGGTCGGAAATGTCGAGATCATAAAAATATTTGACGGAAAACAATAATTGTGAAGTATAAAGTCTAGTTGTGCTGTAATTGGGCTCATAAAGAATGAAAAGGTCAGAGATAGATATAGTTTGATGATAGTCCAGCACATACCTCTTGACCGGAAAAATCAATTCTACAAAGGTACAAACCACCATATATTAGCTTTGAATGGACAAATTAAACAATCACATATATATTGTTTTTAAATTGGGTAAATGTTTGGCCATCCAATTCATGAGGTCAGTAAGGCAATACTAGTAGATCGATAGATTAAATAGATTGATCTGAGTGTTTTCTGGCTTATATGTGATATCACATTTGTATTTTGCACAAAGCACAGCCCCTGTGAGGTCGGAAATGTCAACAATAATTGTGAAGTATAAAGTCATCTTGTGCTACGTTGGGGAGTTAAATAACACAACAGGACGTCACACTAATGCCACTTAAGTGACACTCCCACACCGCCGCAAAACCCTGTGGCGAATTGCCAGAGCATAAAGGCAAGCACAACACAGTTTTTTTTCCTTCATGTTTAAAACACGAGAGGGGGGACTATGAAAATAGTTTGATACTATTCACAATGTCATTGTTTGTATTTATTTATTTATTTATTTGTTATTTTCCTCAGCCATGGGGCATAGGGGGCAGATGAGTTTTGACATTGAGTCTGAATTTCTGCTGATAATTTGCAACAATTAAGGAGTTCTGAGTTCCATACTGTAAAGATCTATGACAGAGATTTTCGGAGCACTTGTTTCCATTTCATTTGTTTTTCTAATGAAATTGTATGTTACTATGTCATTGTGGAGTGTGTGCTCTTTGTCAAAGTGCCTACAAACCTCCTTTGTTTTACGTCCAAGTGTGAAAAATTTTGTATGGCGTTATTGTGTTTTCTTTGTCCCTGAACATCTTTCCTGCAGGTAACCTGATTTATTCCCAGAGTACAAAAACATGCAGAGTAGGCTGATTGGATAATCTAAATTGCCTGAATGTGAGTGTGAATATATGTATGTCTACATGTTAGCTCTGTGATAGTATGGTCCACCTCTCCATGGTGTACCCCGCCTCTCCCTCAACGTGAGCAGTGCACAGGATAACCAGGCTTAGATAACGGATGGATGTTTTCAGGAGTAATTTAAAATAAGTGAGTGTTGAAGTGGGCTTGATATCCTCGGGCATCTTGCTCTACTGATACATTGAAGCCTAATTAATCTTCATTGTCAGGCTGAATTTACAAACTGCACGACTGCGGATTGAGGATTTGTGCTGTAATTGGGCTCATAAAGGATGAAAAGGTCAGAGATAGATATAGCTTGATGATAGTCCAGCACAAACCTCTTGGACAATAAAATCAATTCTAAAAGGTACAAACCACCATATAGAAGCTTTGAAGAGACAAATAAAATGTTGGGCCATCCAATTCATGAGGTCAGTAAGGCAATACTAGTAGATTGATAGATTAACTAGAGTGATGTGAGTGTTTTCTTGCTTGTATGTGATATTGCATTAGTATTTTTCATATGTTTGGTCTGTAAATGATGTGAATTGGAGAAAGAATTACTCCCAGGGGTGGTGAGTAGATCATTAAAAACTTAAAAGGCAGTTTTAGTGCTCTTGGGACTAACAACCAAACTGATAATTGTCAAACTTGCTTTCAGTCCACAATGGACACATCTGAAGTGTGTCCATTTAAAATCAGTAGAACCACAGCACATTAAGTCAGGACTGTGTCTGAATTTATATAAAGGTTTATTGTCTGTAGTCTAAATGCTAAAAGCAACAGTACTATATCATATTTTGCCACACCCCAAAGCCCCATGACTACTTCTACTTCAAAGCTGCATGCTGTAGGTAGCAGCTTAGGCTGTTGCCACAGGGTACATGCCTCTGCCATGATTCATTATGATTACGTATAATGCATTTGAAATTCAAGCACATTAGATGTAATGCCCTTTAAGTGTTATGAGGGCACATACAAGGAAAGGTCAATTTTCTTCAAATTTAATCCCAGAACCACACATATGTCAAGGCTACAGCCACAAGCAGGGCTGGAAAATATCCAGAAGCAGAATGAAAAATATCTCTGCATTTCCAGTGCATTAGAGTGGGATAATAACATTGTGGAGATACATAAATAGAGGCCAGCTGCCCTCTTTATTTTACATCATGTATGTATGTATGTATTTCAGTTTCAGCACATTTTATCCAGCTGGAGTTGTGGTCGACCAAATTAATGTAATTCCAATTTCAACTCTGTTTTTGGTCTCCACCAACTCCTTAAGGGAAATAACTGACTCTTCAGCTGCTTTAAATGCTCCAATATGTTCACCAGCTATTTGCTAACATTGTTTTGGTGCTTGGCAGGTACACTAGAGTCAGTTAATGGGAGGTATTTCTTTGAGAATATATGCCTGCTATGGCTGTAAAGGACATTGGTGAGAGCATTGAGAGTGGACTGAAACAGAGTGGTGGTCAGTTAGCTAAAGATCCTTAAGTGTTCCCTAGAGCTGAGGGCAGCTGCAGAGTTGGATGATTATTATCTGTGGGTTCGTCACAACAACATCTTGCACATAATACAAAGTCATTTCATCCATTGTTAATACAGAACATATTTATTAGTGCAGCTTTAATTTAGGTTTAGGAAAATTAAGGCAGCACATTTTTACGATATGTTAGACCAGGGGTCACCAACACGGTGCCCGCGGGCACCAGGTAGCCCCCAAAGACCACATGAGTAGCCATCAGGCCTGTTCTAAAAATGAAAATTGAATATTGATATTCTGTTTCCTACCTTGTTAAGTCATTGTTGATAATTATTGTGAGAAATCATTAACATGATCAGTGTCTTCACATAGATGAGTATCATTAATAATCATATATAACTAAAGGCAAACTGAGCAAATTTGTTATTTCAGAAGAGTGTATCAAACTGGTAGCCCTTCGTATGACTCAATACCCATGAAGTAGCTCTCAGTTTAAAAAAGGTTGGTGACCCCTGTGTTAGACAATATCCTGTGCTTTGTTTACATACAAGACTATTTTAATATGTGAATAACTTTGTCTTTGTCTTAAAACTTATTTAAGATATTCCCGAGAGTATGGGCTACATAATCATTTGAAGCCGGGCTGAGTGTGGATAACTGATTTCAAACATACTAGACACCACTATAAAACAGCGCTACTGCACAGGCCTACAACGCAGGCTTCAGGACTGTTAACCCTCTGAGGACAAAAGACACACCGGCGTGTCCAAGCGATGTTTCACAACATTCCTACTCAAAAAGCAATATTAAAAAAAATTCATTTTAGACATTTATTTATTATTTTATTCATATTTTACGCTACTTTTGTGAACCCAGGACTTCAGTCAACTCATTTCAAACACCAAAACAATTGAGTGTAGGTATGTTTTCACAAGAGATTTGAGAAATATTTCCGCTTTAGGGCCAAATTAGGTCTTTATACATTGCTCTGGAAGAATTTTTGGCGTCCTTATACAGAAAGCTGAGTTTGTTCAAAACATTTTCATATGAAACACATTACACATTACCCTTAAAATGAGAATTTGAGAAGATATGTAAAAATGCCCTAAGATCTCAGAGGGTTAATATCAGAAATATAGGACAAAGTGGGTGAATAGGTTCTTTCTAGAAAAAGGATTTTATTCTAAGCCATCCAATGATGTTTTTAGTTGCCAGTAACTGGTATGAAATTGTTATATCAATCCTGACTTTAACTCTAAGTCTCGTAGGACTGCTTCTCCTGTGCTTCAAATTGACATGTAGGCCTTTTTAAGAGCCTTTTTTTTTTTTCTCCAAAGAAAAGAAATTCAATCATTGATCATCTGTTTACTTTAAATTAATCCAAGAACGATATGGATTGAATTAAATTCCCCTATTCCCAGGATGTCTGCTGAGGCTAAACGGTGTGACTGTGGGAAATGTAGCAACAGATGCTGTTCATGTGGGTGGTGTTCATATGATTTGCCAAATATTCGTACACTGAGTCAGAGGTGAAAGGAGCAATCGTGTCGAGTGGCTTTTAAAAGCAACTATAAGCCAGGAATGTGTGTTTAAATATAAGGATCTAGTGTATGATTCAATAAATTGGTGCTAATGACCATGTCTGAGTATGTTGGTGAATCCTGACTACACTGCTCAAAGTCTGACTGTTTGGGGAGAGTTTTTGCTTTGAGTCTGTTTTCTTGAAAGCAGTAGCATTGGTCTTCTCTGCTTGAGAAACGATGCAATAATTTTTAAGAAAATAAAGCTGGCCCACATAGCATATGTGCATTCATTTCCTCGACTGTGAGACTCACTCATTTCCCAGAGCAAAGCAACTGTCCAGCCTGCCAAGCAAATACATACTGTAAGAACTGGCTTCTGTACTGACAAAAGGTCAGAAGATACAAGGAAGCAGTCTGATTGGAAGGGCACTCACTGCTGGGTCTCACTTGACTTTGGCTGAATTTCAAAGAAAACTGTCAAATGGAGAGAGAAAAAAACAGAAAATACAGCTAAAGGCAAAAGGCAAATGGGCAGGAAGGGTAAATTCATTACTTGTTCATGAATATTTCCAATTTTGTTTTAAGGCATTCCTTTTTTATCGTTATCAGGCCAAATTCATCTCTTAATAACCAGCAACAATAAATGGAAAACATAATGCATTAATGAATGCCTTTCTTCTTTTTACAATACTCAAGACCTTTGATGTATCTGCCAGGAAGTAAAAGAAGAATATTCAACATTACCATCATGACCTTATCTGTCCGAGCACACACATCTGTCATGAACCCAACTGACTGTGTATCTGTTCAGCCAGCCAGTATGTAAAAAGAGTTTTCCTTTTCTTTTATTTATAACCTAATTAGAAAATTAGTGTCACATGTTCAGATTAGGCCCCGCTCATGCCTTGTCTAAATGAAAAAAGACTAGGGGCCCTATTTTAACGATCTAAGCGCACGGTGTGAAGCGCAGGTGCATTTAAAGCGTGTATGAATCCACTATTGATGGCGCACGGACCCTAAAAAGGGTTGTGTCTTAATTAATTCATAGGTGTGTTTTGGGCATAACATGCAATAAACCAATCAGAGTGTCATCTCCCATTCCCTTTAAAAGCAAGGCGTGTTTGTACCTTGGCACATTGCTATTATGATGGCAGATTTGCACCGTAATATTTTAATTTTTAATCTTTTACGTGTTTGTGTGCTGCTGCGCGTCCCTGTGTGTGTGTAACAAGCATAAAGTGTGCACGCTGTGCACGAACCTAGGCGCATTTTACTAATTCTCTGTTAAAATAACAATGAAATGCTGCGTTATTGACTTTAGACCAGGTTTTTGTTGGTTAATGGCATGATCACTTTCCGCTGCCTCAACATAGCAATACGCCAAGAATTCACACCTGAACACACCTATCTGTAAGACCAGCACGCCCACGGGCGCTGGACGGGAAACTGACAACTGCGTTGGTCTTAAACTAGCAAAGACACTTGCGTCAGGCTTTGCGCTGCGCCGGGTGCGAAATAGGGCCCTAAAAGTCTTCAGCCAAGCTTTGAGCTGAATGTGAATATCAGCATGCTGATGGTGGCACTAAATCAAAAGTCAGGGAATCACTTAAGGGAATACAGTTCATCCGCAGGCTGGGTAATGTTTAAAAAATTACAATACCAGTACTAATACCAGTACCCTCAAAGTGATACCCATACCAATAGAGTACTTCATTTGATACCTTTTTTTTCCTACTTCATTCGATACCGATCGAATGAACGGAAGCCACTCCACCACTAGCTGCTGGGGTAGTGGGTCAATCACACGCATTAAATCGAAGAATGCTGTCGGTGATTGGCTGCGAGCAAAACCATACAAATTGTCATTCTTTACTAGGGTAAAAAAAAGGATCAAATGCCGGTATCGTTTGACTGGAGCAGTTTCAGTACTACTTGGTAGTGGGTTATTTCAGTCGATATCCTAAAGGTATTGAGTATCGATACCCAGCCCTAGTTTATGCTATGGGGAACATGAATGTATGTACGATGTATGAAATTTCATGGCAATCTCCCTCAGTAGTTGTTGAGACATTTTACTCAAAACCAAATGTGAACTTCATGCTGGTGCTAAGGGAATGATCAGGGTATCATTAAAGTCATAATGATTTGTGCTTTGGGAACCATAACTGTTTTTACAATTTAACAGTTGTCAAGACATTTCACTTAAACGCAACCTGCTAACCTGCTGGTGGCGTAAGACGAGAAGTCAGGGGATCAGTAAAGTGAGTAAGCTTCATCCTCTAGGGACCATGGACGTCTGTACAACATCTCATGGCAATCCATCTGACAGTTGTTGAGATATTTTAGTCTGGACCAAAGTCGTGAACCAACAGGCAGACATACAACTTAGTCGCTAGCATGGCTAAAAACAATCCGTTTTGGAAAAAAAGAAAAACTCTAAATATCTATAGTAATAGCAGGTAAATGTGAGGATGTGGTGTTTACTAATGGTACATCACACATTTCTTAATAAGTTCCCTATTATATGAAGGTGCTAGTATATGTAAAGTTTTGAGTTATGTGTGATGAATTGCCAAGGTAAAATATTGATACCTTGTCAGCATATGCAGCAGATCAGCAGGGCTTTCTGCTAATGACAGATTGTTAGTCAGGTCATGCCAGCAATATCTGTACAGAAACATGCACCTGTGTGAGACGGAAAAACAACACAGTTGGCTCTGCGACCTTGCATGATATCCTCATCATCTTTTTTGCATGAGAAGGTGGATGTTCAAAGAGCGTTCAGTAATTATACAATTAATAGGAAGAGACAAAAGGCAGTGGGATTGTGATGCAGGCCTTAAGTGCCTGATGTAAGTCTTTGCACTCCACACATGTACTAACTGGAACGGAATACATTGTTGTCGTGGGGTTATAGTCGGTAGAGAAAAACCACCCTCCTTACACTCAACAGGTGTGTGTGTGTGTGTGTGTGTGTGTGTGTGTGTGTGTGTGTGTGTGTGTGTGTGTGTGTGTGTGTGTGTTAGCTGACAATAAGGCAAGAGAGTATGGCACTTTGTTCAGGTAAAGACACGGAAGTGTCTACAAACTAAAGTAGGATCATACATGGAATGCATTACTCTCCACTGTCCAAGTTCATTAGTTTTAAAGCCGTATTGGATTAGGGAATCCAATACGGCTGCGTTAGTCATTGCATGCGTGCTGTAAAATGGAATTTTATGTGAAAAGAACATTTGTCGGTAAATCAGCCAAAAATATGTATATAGTCTAACAGAAAGTGATCAGTATTATTCCGAACACATTTGAGTTAACATGACCTTACATATACTCACATGCGGGTGGTTAGCAGCACATATTAATGTCAGTGTTACATGTGATCCAGGCGTTATGCTAAAGGTACACGGTGCGGTAGGTGTGTTTGCCCTCTGAGATACCAGTTTTCCTCCGGCCTTATGGAAGCATTTTTCAGTTTGTATAAGCAAACAGTAGGAAATGTAAACAACTGCCTGAGGACATACTGCAGCTTCGTTAAGCAGAAGCAGCTTTACAGCCTTTACAGATAACGGCTCGGCCTTAAGGAAAATGGCCAAGCAGTCGAAAACTGTGCAATAAAGAGGGCAGGCAGCTATTGCTAACCTTAAGCTTAGGCAGCATATGTTGTGTGACATGTTGCCTTTGAAAAATACTTGCATACTTGCACGTTAGGGGGGAAAAGTTCATGGCAGTGGTTTACGTTAGCCTCATCAAAAGGGGTATCATTCTTAATGGGAACGGGCTAACGTGAATGCAGATAAAAATAAGTGATGCAGATCCAGGGGAGATAAATAGTTGAAGCTCCTCACTCTTTGTGTGTGAAGGTTATTTGTTGTGAGAGTATGTGAATGCATAACAGTATACGCACAAGAAAATGAATGAGCTTCTTAAGACAAGGAGCATAATAACGTGAAAAAATCATGTGCAGCAACACACTGATGTGTGAAATAACAAAGACAAGCATGCTGTGTAGCTCATGTTGCTATCAGTTCCCTAATTGTCTGTGTTAGCCTCTACCGGGCAGCTGGAAGGACACAATGTCACACATGATGACAAAAACAAAGCCTTTACTCTTACAACCCCAGCTGGAGTGGCTCTGTAACATTCTCAATCCACGGAAAAAAAATATCAGATCGCAACTGACCTCGGCCCCGCTGCTCGAAATCCCAGTGCCACCATAAGAGGCTTTACTACAGACTAGAGGCGGGTGAATAGGGATAATTTAATGAAACATTAGACGAGAGCACTCCACAGTCCTTTAACAAATTGCTTTTTTTGACTGCCGATCTTGGCTCAATTTGGGTTGCCTGAAGGAAGAGCCGAGTGAAAACATGAGAAAAGAAAAGGGGAAGAAAGAGCAGTTGTTCACCTGCAGCGTTCAGAGGTTGGATGTAATAGTTCCAGAAAAAACAATTGATATATAGACGATAAGGCTGTCCTATGATGGCTAAGCCTCACTAGAGTCTACTTGTGGTTGAACTTTCCACAGGACAGATTAAGTGTGCTGAGAGGCTGCTGACTTCCGAACAGAAAGAGCAGAAGGCACCCTTTCTCTTATCCAGAGCCACCTATGGACATAAACAGATGGCTGCTGGGTACTGGCACCTTTTACTGGCAATGCTAGCTGAGTAAAGGCTGGCCTTATTAAGATGTTGGCAGGGCCCAGGGAAGCATTTTCGTGGCATCGCAAAGGAGATTCACCCCTCATTACCTCTTTGTGCTACTTATGGTAGTGTTCTAAAGCTTGGGATTTAAAGCTGGCCACTGATTAAAGCCTTGAATTAGCTTAATGAGAAGAGCCAGGCACATGACCCAAACCTCACATGCAGAGAAAGTCACACTTTAGAGCCAATATGAGTATTGTGTTTGTGGGCTGTACATGCGTGGATGGGTTTTGGTTTGTGTGAGCTCAGAAGATTGGTGACTTGCACGCAAGAGAGTGATTTATGTTATGTTGTCATGCACGTTTCCCTGTCTGTTTCTGCTGGATGTTCATTTGTGTGCTAATATGACTATAATTGGGACTCAGGCTTATGGATCCTTGCAGCATAAGTAATGAGAGCAGAGAAAGGCACACAACCATGAAATGTATGTCTCAATTGTACATTGTTGGCTTTACTCAGTACTATTGGGTATAGGATAAAGATGTAGCACTGTTCAGAGACACAGGAGACATTGAAAAGAGTGGCCCACGTACATTTATGCAAAACTGAGACCATCAAAGTGAAGTGATGGAATTTCTTTTGATGACTACAAATGCCCAGTAATATTTGGCTTCCAGTTCCCAGAAAAATAGGGGTAACCACGCCCATTTTCAAAATTCATACAAGTTATTGCTATGGTCGAAGACCTTCCAAAAATATTACTAAACATCAACAACTCTCTCCCAAATCCAAAAACTAGAGTGCTAAAACCCAAATTGGAGATGTCATCAAGTACAAACTGCCCCTCAGACAATGAATAGGGAAAATAAAATCAGTCTGCCATTCACTGTTAATGGAGTTGCTGCAGACTTTATACTTGATGACATCACAAGTTGGAGACTTACCTCTTTTGTTTCTGGCTTAGAGAGAGAGAGAGAGAGAGAGAGAGAGAGAGAGAGAGAGAGAGAAGCTCATGTTCACAAATATTGATTGAACTTTCTTAGGCCATGGAAATAACATTGGAATTTTTAATTTAGGTTGTGGTCACCTTTTAAGTTTTTGGTTGTTGTTGTTGCTCAAAACAACTAGGTAGCCATTTACCTTGCTAGCAAATATGGCATGGAAAAGCTTAAGTATTACATTGCATTAAGTATGGCATGGAAAAGCTTTATATATACAGTGTGTATATATATATATTTCAATGTAAATCTTTTTTTTGATTTTTTTAGTTCTTAAAGTGACTTCTTTGCTAAAGAATTGTTGAACATAAACCCAAAATAGATTAAAATATAATAATAATAATCAAAAGTATTGGGATTTGATAAGCAGAATTAATAATAAAAATGCTATTTAAGCCCAAACCTAGTTATGTTGGTGCATTGTATTTTTGCAAATTACAAACTACATAAAGGTGCTCTAAGCGATGTTGGGTGACCTTACTTCTCGTTGACGTTCAAAGTATTGTCAAACAAGCTTGCCCCTCCCTCCGCCTCATTCGGTCCCCTCCCCCGCCCATCCGCGAACTAATACATCCATGGCACTAACCCCCCCCAACCCCCACCCCCCAACTCCTTCTTGTTGGTTTTTGGCTGGAACACTCTTTGTTATGCTTAGTGGTGCAGGTTGGCGCAGTTTGTTTTTGTCGCCGTTTGTGGAGGCTGGGCTGTCTACAGTGTGTTCAGTGGACAGGCAGCTAGACTAAAAAATGCGTAACATCGCTTAGAGCACCTTTAACTAGGTGCAGTTAAGCTACAGTTTATACTGGCTTGGGTCTGAATTTGGAAGCCTTCTGCTCTACCAGTTAGGATAACATTGTACTGAGCAAAGTAATTGAGATCTTGAAATACAGTAACATCGCTAAAAACAGATCCAACAGGGAAAAAGACAAAAACAAACTCACAGGTCATTCAAACTTATTTGAAAGATAATTTTTCAAATTGTTCATTGTTTTGTTTTTTTGACAATTCATTTAAAAAACACTTACATGTGTGCCACACCAATGTAAATGCACAATTTAAAGAACATCAACAATAACACAAAAAAGTCACAGGACTTATTTCCAATGTGGTCCTTGTTGTAGTTAGATGGCGTACTGTAAAGGTGTGTGCGTGTGCATACCTGCAAGTGGAGAAAGTGGAGTACAGCATTTCTGGCATAGAAAAGCAATTTTCTTTTATTTGTGAATCATCAGAGGCCTCACGATATGATATCATGACAATACTTATGTCACAATATTGTTGTGATTTTAAACATATTGCAATTGTCTGCGATATATTTACAATTTATTACCTTTTTTCCAACTTCAAATTTTTACCAATTTCAAATGATGTCCCCAAAAGTAAAAGGAAACTTTGTCGAAAATGCATTTCTCTGTTTGTTCATCTCACTTCAATGTTATTGCTGCAAAATGGGATTGTCAAGCAGACAAACTGACCAACACATATATAAAAATAGATCGATACTTGGCGTTTGTATATCGTATTTCGTGGCAGTATTGCCACGAAAAATATCATGATTTTTTGGGCCTTTTTATTACCACGGGTTTACAAACACGTCTCTACTGATTGGGTATCGCCTGTGACGCAGCCATTAAACGAGAGACACACCCATCAAACGAGAGTAAACATACCTCAAAGCCTTTGCACACCGTTTCACACCATGGAGAGGAAACATGTCATTCAATACGGAAACCGTAGCAAAACGGTGCACACCATTTTGAGATTGAACATGCCCCTGTTTTGTGTCTAGCTTCGTTAGCCTGCCTTGTGTTGCTAGTCCTCGTTGTCTTGTTACCCTATCAGCGTTCCCCTCTTTAGTCCTTTTCCCTGCTTACTCCAGCTGTGACTTGTCTTGTGATTAGCTTCATGTGTTTAGCTCCATGGGTATATTTTTACTTGTCTGTTCTTTGAGTTCTTGTTTGTCGTCAATCCTGTGTTACTCCGCATGTTCTATCTTAGTTCTCCAGTTTGTTTCCTTGTTTAAAGAATAAATTAGTTTGCGATTACGTTTCTGTGTCCTACCGCTTGCTGTCCTGCCTGCTTTTGGGTCCAAACCTGCACCAACACTACGTGACATTATTAGCAACAGTGCAGGTGAACATGGTATCTTAGCTAATCTGGCTAAGATACCATGTTCACAACCTGTATGGCTGTCTAACCTTGTGTTTCTTGCCCTTATGAACCTATTTTAAGTGATGATGATGCGTTCCCAGATCTCAGCAATAACTGATGGCCAGAGCTACAAATATAATGTCCAGTAATAAAGTGTAGTTTTGCTCTTTAAAAATTCCAGTTGTTAAGATGTTAAGATATTATATTATTATAGATAAACAGTATCAAGCTGACATTACAAGGGTTAAGACTGGATTTACACTCTACACTACAAGGCGTTCCCCTCTGTTGGATGAATGTCGGATTTAACTGCACACATTGAGAGAGCTTCATTATCACACCTGTTCTTTTTTGCATGTTGTAGGTGGTGTGTTGTTCCTTGATTTTGTCGTGTACAATATGCTTATTGGATAGACTGACCGTAAAAGGGATGTGTTACATTGTCATTTAATGAGCCCTATGGATGAAAATGACAAAAAAATAACAACTGTCAGGCACAGACTGCTACTCATTAGCAGCCAGCAGCAGCGGGGTATATGTGTGTTTGTATTTGTGTGTGCATGTATCTGCAGGATTGTCTGTTCTTGTGTGAGCTGTGCAGCGAAGCCATTTAAATGAATTCTTTGACCTCAGCTCGTGATCAAATCGGAAAAAAAACCCTGTTTTCTCTCCTTCCCTCCTCATTATTCTCATGCTGTTTCCTCTGTGCATTGTCTGACTGTGCACTGGGACAGTGGGACAGAGAGGTTAGAGTTCCCTGTGGCTTGACACTTCATTGCAGGTTTGTGAGTAACTGCCGGAGCACACACACACACCACACACACACACACACACACACACACACACACACACACACACACACACACACACACACACACACAGCACTTTAGTTATTGTTGTGTCACCCCATGTTTTTCATCTTGCTGAAGGACATGCAACTTCATGGCATGAGCTGAGTGGCATTCCAATCATTACATAAGAGAAGAAAAACAAGCTGATTGGATCGTGTTCAGCAATCACAAGATGTTCATGCTTTAGATTGAGTTACAGAGTGAGAGATAGATGAGTGGCGGCATGGTCCTTGACTGTGAGAAGAGTTTCAGCCATGACCCAAGAGGGCATCTGTGGAGTTAGTAAATGTAGTAGTTCTCAAGTACACAGCTTGCTTGACAGTAGCTCCATGAGCAAAGACTTGGCTATTGGCTCCTAAAACATGGGTTGGAAATCAAGTTCACTATGGCCTTTAGCTTTGCACTTGATCTGCCAAAATCTCAGTGTAGACTTACTCATCAGTAAACGCTTGCAGCCCTGTTGTGTTCTGTCTGTACACTCACACACACTTTCCACAGATCTGTGGTGTGCATGATCTAAATGAGTCCACAGGCTTTTTTCTCGGGAAACGCTGACAAGCAGAACATGGAAATCACATTAACCTTGGCATGAATCATTATCAATGTGCATGGCTGGCTGTGTAGACAAGTATTAAAGCCTCTGTAGCAGCAGTTTGGGAAACATACCTTTAATCATGAATTGTCCAGGAACACTGTAAATCCATAAGTAGGTGTATTTATTTCAGCCAAAAACCCAGAAGATAAAAGGAGCTTTTTTGGATTGTCATGGACTCAGATATAAATTCTTTTTTCAGATGAGAAATTTTTTTCTTTTTTTTTGAAGATTTGACAGATGTCTTTTTTATTATTATTATGAAGCAGGTTTAGGTGCTATATAAATACTGTTAAAGTATCAAAATGCTCAATCCTTGGAGAAATGCACCCAGCCTTTATCCATAAACAGTGCCTTTAAACAGGACTTCTGTATGGTTGTGATGTCATAGCCATAATATACAGTATAGGTAGAAAGTGCCGCTATTCTGCCGTTACGGTCATTCCCCGGCTGCAATGACGGTGCAGAGACGCCAAGAGCGCAAATGCGGAAGACCCTGAAATCCTGATCAATCAGAGCAGACTTGTGCTTATTTGGGAGGGGGGCTTAAAGAGACATGCGCTAAAACAGAGTGTTTCAGAGTGAATACAGGTAAAATCAGACAGACAGTATGAGAGAAATAATGTGTTTTGTGTGTGTGCATGTAAACATGTTCTAGTAGAAACCCAAAATATGTATGTAAGTATGAACCTGAAAATCAGCATAATATGGGACCTTTAGTTTCAAGTTATGTATTGTCGTATGCACAACAGTTACAGAAAAGGCTGTCATTGGCAATGGAAATCTAAGGTAAGTAGTAACCACCAACCAGCAAAGTAACTACCAAGTTTTTGAGAGTGACTCATTCACAAATTGTTGTATCCAGTCATGTGGTTGTCATGTCTCTGCCAATGTTCTCTGTAGCTGAGGCTCACTGTAACAGTTGGCTTCAGTCCATTCACAGATGTATTTTGACATCAGTGGATGGTGGGGGAACGCAAAGTGTGGCTGGGAAGTTTCTTTACACTCGAGGGCTGAATGAGACGTGTGTGTGTAAAAATGTCTTTAAAGACCCTATTATCACAAGGAACGAGTTTTTATTTCACCTAATAACTTGTTTCTATATTACCATCAGTGTAATATGTCATTTAGTGGAGTATCATTTCTAAAAGTGGATAGCTGCTATGGCCCCTAAGCCCACACGGAAATGTTCCCATGTGCCTCCCAGCTGCTCAAAATAAGCTATTGCCACATTATTATAACCATACATACAATTCCTATTCTGCAATATTGTCAGGAAAGAAAATGTGCAGGCAGATGTGAGAAGGAGCTTAATGGCCAGTGTTCACTGGCAAAGCTTGACAGGGCTGAGGGTTTGCTGTTGAGGACTGCATATTGGTATATATAGACACTGTTGGACAGGATCTCTCAGCAGAATATCAAAATCACTGTTGAAATGGGTGCTTCAGTTGGCTATATATGGACTAACAGGACAGACTGGATATATTATTATTGCATTCATTCATTAGCAAAGAAAACACCAAGTTATCCATTTGTCCATGAAAAGACATGAACCATGCTAATATTTAAAGTAGTTAAAGAATAAATCTGCCCGTATACTCACGAGTATACGGTATACGTCAGAACTGCTTGTCAGCGGGCGCCCAGATAGATCTGTTGGTAGAGCGGGCGCCCATATATAGAGGTTTGCTCCTCGACTCAGCGGGCCCGGGTTTGACTCCGACCTGCAGCCCTTTGCTGCATGTCGTTCCCCCTTCTCTCCCCTTTCATGTCTTCAGCTGTCCTGTCAAATAAAGGCCTAAAAATGCCACAACAAAATAAAATAAAAAAAATAATCTAGAACTGCTTGTCAGATGGATGAATAAGTTTTAATTTCCGAATCCGATTGGCCAGCTGAGTAGAGCTCTTTTTTTCATTCTTTACACAACTATTTCTGTCACTTTCTACATGAACATCAAAGTGTGACACCATGAATGTCTTCCAGGGAGACTGTCTGAAAGGGTGTGCCATTATTGCCATATTTAATTGATACTGCATCTTCCTTCTCTCAGTGACGCCTGGCTTTTTACCAGGCTTTCCAGTGTAGCTGTTTGGAACAGCTATGCACACCTTTCAATGAGGTCAGACAACACATGTACAAACTAGTAATGATGTACAAATGAAGCTTCGTGAAGCATTTCCTTTATTTTCTGAGCCCAATAGATTGGCTCTCTCTTTTCAAGAAAGGGTTTAAAGCACACTGAATTCCCATTCCTTGAACCTTGTTCATTAAACCAAGGCCGCCAGTTGGGTCTAGGGCTGCTCCATCTTAGTCGATTAGTTGACTAATCGGTCGTTTTGGTCTTAGTCGACTAAGATTTCTTTAGTTGAGAAGTCATTTTTTATGCTTATTCGTGCTTAATTACTCATTTCCAAGAAACTTATGAACACATTTATGGTAAACACAAGATTTAAAGTGGTGCTTTTGCAGGATTAATTGTGGAGAAACTCAGTTTTACAGATGGTTAATTAACTACATTTATATTGTGCTTTTCTAGTCTTAACCACCTCTCAAAGCGCACAGCTCTGTCAATTAAATCAACTAATCGATTAGTCGAAAAAATTGTTGAAGTGTTAGTCGACTAAGAATTTCTTTAGTCGAGGACAGCCCTAGTTGGGTCAACAACTACAACTAATGGTTCATGAAGCTTCATCTGGACATCACAAACTAGCCATTTTCAAACTTAACCCGACCCTAAAATTCCTCGACCGTGAGTGACAATGCTAGTAACTTGCTGAACACTTTGAAAATGAAAACGAAGGCCAACAGTACATGTTTCCCCACACTGTTTGTTCAAGATATCCATCACAGTTTCAGGACTGATTACCTCGTTCGACTTCGACCTACCACATTTGCTGTAGTTGTGCGACTCGTAGTATTTCTTATAAAATGAGGGATTATTAGCAACAAGACAGGTAAAACAAATGTTAGCTAATCTGGTTTAACTGTTTACAACATCTTTCAGCAAATCAAATTCTCTGTCATTATGGATGGAGCTGAAGTGGACTACATATACTTCCAGCACAGGCTAGATGTTCATAGCAAAGATAAGACTTACCTATTTTAACATATCTATTTGTCTGATGCAAACTGCTAACATTTAGCACTGGGTAATTATGCCAGCATACATCAAACGATTGTCTTAACAGCAACATGTTGTACGACCTAGTTTGTTTCAAGCATACTGAACCTGGTATTACCAGCATTATCTCAGAAGTGAGGTCTAAGGCTTAATGGTGAGTTATTCTAAATAATATTCAATGCAGATTTAGTTATCTGTGTTCTCCAACGGATAAGTCTTCCAAACAGACTAACTTCCTGAGTTGTTCTGAAGTGAAAGTGACCAAGTTTGACAAGTAAATTTGACCGCATCGGACAGCAAAGTTTTTTTTTTACTAAAAGTTAACTAGTATCTCACAGGGGTAGGGGAGGAAGGAATTATAGCATCACTTTGAGAGTAAGTGGCAAGTCCCTGAGAGTTGGTGCAATCCTGCAGATTTCTCAGCCTGCCTTTTTGCTAATGGAGTTGCAGAACTGTCTCATGCAAAGAGGTGAGAGAGGCGTAAATGAGGCAGTGGAATGACAGGCAATAGACTGGAAAATATGAGACAGGGAGAGGGGGATGGACTCAAGCTGATGTGTTTATTCGCCACTGCGGGTTCCCAGCAGACATCTTGGGGGCGAATTCATTTTAAGTCCCCGATTTAAAAAAAAAAAAAAAAAAAAAGAAGACAGCCTGTGTAACATAAAACTCTTGAGAAATCAAAACCGCCTCAGATGAATTTTTTTCTCGCTTGGTTTCAGAAGTTCATACAAGGATTCAGAGGAAGGTTTAGAGTTGAAATCATGTTCAGTCACCATGCGGTTAACTGTTTTTTTTTTCCAACCTTTGAGGCTATCATCTTGCATCAAAAGGGATGCATTATGAGCCAAGTATAAAGTCAAAGTAGTAAAAAAATTGAAAACGACTTCGGTCTGCAATTGAAGTGTTACTGTGAAGTTAATGGACTGGGTTTGACAAGTGAGTTGACTGTGAAAGTGAAGTACAATTGGCCGAGGTAATAACTAAAGGCAGGTGCAGAGAAAAGCACAAGTTAAGTTCTCAACACACAAGCTTAGGATTGTCAGTTTGATTTCTCAGGTACTTGTGCTACAAACCAAATTGCAGCCACCACCTGGCTTTTTTGTTACCCCACCAAGGCTAACCCTAACCCAAGTGTACCACAAAACTAACCAGCCATTCATCGCAGCTTGACATCCTAGTCGTGTGACACAACACAGTCAAAAGTCTTAGATTCAATTCGGTGGATTAAACACTTACACAAGGTCATCTGGTAGCAAAATGCAACGTTATTATCTTTCAGTCACAATGCAGGCTGCACGGAAAGCTGCTCGGGTGTGTAAAAAGTGTGTCCCTCCGGTAGTCTTCAGCTTTGGGATCCAAGTGTACAAAGGTGTAAGGACACTGAGGCACTCAGGAGGGTAAAGTTTCAAAAGCCTTTGTTAAATTGCTTGGCTAAATCATTAAAACAATGCAACACGTTTCAGCCATTGAGGCCTTCATCAGGGCAAGTATAAAATGTTTGCATTTGGTCAGTAGTCACATGGTGAGAAGGCACATAGTCACATGGCTGTTCTGAACAGATACAAACCATGTTCAGCTGTAAATCAATCCGCAATAATCAAACACAATATGAACAAAAATAGCAATAAACAAGGAAAGAAAAAAATAGAGCAACCAATTCATACCAAACATTTAAACCTCTTAGGCAGAGCAGCCTCTCTTCATTTATTAGGACAGCTAGAAACATATATAAACAAAACTCTGTCTCTCAGCATTAGGGACGCTAGGGTTATTATCTTTCCGCTGCGCTATTCAAAGATAGGATGCGTAATGACGTTCTTTGCTGACACCACTCAAACTGTTATTCAGTCTGAGAAGGGACATAAAAGCTACCACTGAGAAAGCTCCATAAAAAAGCTACAAGATAGAGTCAATGAATGGCATATTTGAGTGCTTGCCAATATGATTCATTCCATTCTCACTAATTGCTGACTCACATGTTAATCAATGATGAATTGAATCATGTAACATTCCTTGTTAACGTTTCAGACTGTGGTAGCTGACGAAGCTGGAAAGGCAAAATGACACATACGGTATTTTTTAATTTGCATTATCTAGATGAATTTAAGCACACCCAGTTTGAAAGAGAAGAGGCTAACATTAAGTCATCGTAACAGTCAAAGCTAATAATAAAAGTATCAGTTAAACAATGTGGCTTATAATAAGTTATAGGTTGAAAAGTCATGCTAATAAATGTTTTAGGTTGAAAAAGTTAAGCTTATATTCGAGATTTTAGGAAGAAGCTAAGGTTAAGTTTGAGGTTGAAGGTTGAAAATTCAAGCTAATCATGAAAGTTTTTTTTAGGTATAATCAAGCTAAAGTTAAGATGTTTAAGGTTAA
Source organism: Perca fluviatilis (assembly GCF_010015445.1). Classification (NCBI taxonomy): domain Eukaryota; kingdom Metazoa; phylum Chordata; class Actinopteri; order Perciformes; family Percidae; genus Perca; species Perca fluviatilis. The sequence continues at coordinate 28,154,029 of NC_053131.1, read as the reverse complement.
AATAGGTTAATGGCCTGTATGACTTCTTAATGTCTTTTTAATGTTATTGCCATTTCTCCATTGAATGATACGGCATTCATCAAATACCAGTCCCTCCAGAAAAACGCGATTATGCGATCGCATAATCAGCCAAAGTCCGCATATTCATGCGGGGGCCGCATTTTTTCAAATATGCCGCACTTTCGCCACATAAATTGCCGATTTCCGCGCAAAATATGCGGTGCTTGCAGGATTTCATAATCCCCGCATTTTCGTTGCAAAAAAGTCACATATATCTTAGCAGAAAGTTGAAAAAAATGTTGCGTGTACTTCACACAAGAGCAGCCATTTTCCCCTGTTGCCATGGGAACGTTATGAAGTGACGTAATTACGCGACGTGAACATCATCGAAAGCAGGTGTTGAATTTGACATGTACTTTGAGTCTCTTAAGTTGGTATCCAATAAGAAACCTATTTTTATATCTGTCTACTCAAATGTCTTTGTTTAAGTGCTCCTGCTGTCTATATTATTAACGATTTTTAAAAGTCTGTCTCTTTTGTATCTTTTATTTCCCTCTGTTTTGACTATTACTTTTATTTTTACTTTAATATTACCGTATATTATTTGTATATATTGATGTATCTTATTTGTTTAGTTATTGCAATGACTGAATATCTGTAAACTATTTTTGGAAATTAAGTTTAAAAAAAGCAGGGTGTTGGGGGAATCACTTTTTCTTCTCTTTTTCATCAAACCGCAGTTTTTGCAAGTTCCCGCAATTTTTGCAAGTTCCCACAATTTCATTGCATAAAATTGCATGAATATCCCGCATATTCCATCGCATTTTTTAAGAACGGTGCCGCTTAATCAAGGATTTTTGCCCGCAACAATCACAAAAAACTCTGCGTTTTTCTGGAAGGACTGAAATACATGTTAAATGTATACACGCCACCAGTGGCGGTTTTTGGCATGGGCGTACCATAACCGGCAGCCACCCGGGGCGGCATTTTTTCATGTCACATGGGGGGCGGAACGAGAACTTGCACCCCCTACTTTCACAATGAAATGGACTAGTCCGTAACGGTGCGGGCGGGAAAGATAAACACACGGTGACAGGAGAACTGGGAAGTACACAGAGACAGAGCAAGATGAGTCTAAACCTTTCTTTTATGTCAATGGTCTAAACGCGAAAATGAAACAAAGTTACCCAAGCGGCTCACTTGAAAGAAAAAAGCAAAAAGACATGTTTTCGGCAGTAGCAGGACCTTCATCAGCTCCCGTGGCTGATGATAGTGGTGGTGGTGTCGGCGGCAGTGGCAGTGAGGAGTAGACTCAGGAGGAGAGGGACAGAGATGAGGGAGTGAGGGTAGAACCCACGGTAAGCACAACTCCCCTTAAAACACTTTGCCACTTGATAAAACTGAGTCAAAAACTGAGTGGTGGACAAACTGTTGATGATAGCACTACAACAATAAAAGGTGTAGGCATGCTTTACTTAATAATTGCATTAGTAGCCTATATAAACGTTGCACATCATGCAAACGTTCTTAACGAGAATTGTATCTTTTCTATCTGCTTAGGCAGACACAAACTCATGATAGACCTCTTCAAATTAAAGAAATTAAAGCACAGGGCCTCTTGAAATGATAAATAAAAAAAAAAAAAATAAAATATATATATATATATATATATATATATATATATATATATATATATATTTATGCTTCATGAGGAGTATACCGTTTTATTGTATTCATAAATTGCACTTTTTTTAAGTATTTAATATGTCAACTCTCACTGATTCTTGCTTACTCATTACAGGGCGTTTAAGGAGTAGGAGTTTCTATACATACTCAGGGGAGAGCAAGGACGGGTGGTATTTGTGATCTTATGTGGTGGGCCGGTCTGGGCCAAAATGCCAGGTGCGATTTTTGGTCCCAGTCCGTCCCTGTCAGTCACTGTGGCTCGAAGACAGAGGAGCTTTTCCAAACTAAAGTTGATCAAGTCATACCTGAGGTCACCATGTCCCAAGGATCACTGGCCTCGCCGTCATCAATATCAATCACTCAATAGGGGAGCAGATTTCATACGATGACATCATTGATGATTTTGCATCAAGGAAGGCCAGAAAGGTCAGGTTTTAGTTTTAGTTTGTGTTTTCTGTTCTTAGTGCTATAGTGTAATAATTAATTCTCTTTAATGTGTCTTCACATTTGTGTGATGAAGGATTTGTGCTATTTATAATATGTATATGTTTTATTTGTATATTATTCTTAATATTTTATATTATTGTTGCTCTCTGCTCTTGTTAAATTTTTATGATTGTATATATTGTTGGTACATTTATGTATATAGTTTATATTTATTTTTTTTTTTTTTAATTTTTTTTTTTTTTTTTTTGTGCAGAATTGTGTTCATTGTCTTTTGGCAGTGTTGGAGGTGGAGAGTGTGCACCTTAAAAAGTGTGTTTCCTATTGTAATGGCAATAGTTAAATAATAATAGTTGTAATAATAGTTAAATCAAGTGTGTTTTTCAAATACTCTAATGAAGGATTTGTGCAATTGAGAAATGTTTTCTCTTTCACTTTTGTTGTTGAGGGGGGGGCTCGAAGGGGCTCTCGCCCTGGGTGTAAGTCAATGTAGAACCGCCCCTGCACGCCACTTTCATAGATTGTGTATATTTGGAGTGAGCTCAAAGCATGGAGGCAGCTTATGTTTCTATCCTATTTTGGGGGATATTCAGTGCAACATGGAATACAAAATAGAGAGGATGATGGGGGGGGGAGGGGGTAATGACTTTCAGTCCACAAACACATATGGTGTCAAATATCTCAGCGCTAACACTAACACTCTAAAGCAGTTATTCTCAGCCAATGCTTTACAGTTGCCAGTTTGAGAGAAGGATAGCGGCTGTTGATCTGGCTACATTATAGCGACTATAGAGGGGCACTTGGAAGAAATGACTTCAAAGAAGCAAGTGAGATAGCAGCTGCCCAATCAGATTTCACTTCAGCACGATAATAGCATTCAGGTCCCTGGAGGCAGAAACGAGGATGTGTCATAAATTATGAAGTTCCCTGAGAACAGATATGGATGGCGGTGTCATGCAATAATTGGCACAGCACTTAGCTCCAAGTGAAGCTGGCTGGTGGCTGAGTGATGTACGCTGCAGGCACCTTCCCCAAAAAACACGTTGAAGTGATTTGCAAAGTCAGCGTGACACAAAGAGGCGCCCCCAATTATCATGTTGACCCAAGGCTCTACGATGTCGCAACCTTATATCGTGAACTGCAGAGCAGCATGCTGGCGAGCAACAGCAGGGCCAAGGTTAGAGGAGCCTCCTTAGATGATTGGAGGTGCACTTGAAAATACACCTGTTATATTAAACTAACAAACTGGTGGTGTAACACTAGAAAATTGGCTCATCCCAATGTACATATTATAGATTTAACCTGTTTCAGATGTTGGTTTGGTCATTGGCACACAAGATAAATTAAAATGAGAGAAGAAAATGCCACTGCCAGCCAATAAGATTCCGGCACAAGCACCATGCTTGTCACTGATAGCAGGATAAAAGGTTTGTGGCTGAAAAAAAGCCTTTAGTACTTGAAAAATGCATTGAAACCTGAGCTTTTGAGATGATTCTGTTTTCATTATTTCTTTTTCAAATGCACTTTTTATAAATGGCTGTTGTCCCAGTCATAAAAGTTCCAGATCAAAACTGTTAGTCGAGCTCTCACAGACAAACTATACTACTGTATACTAGATACTGATTGACGAGTTTTGTCAAACCATCCACTGTAAATGTCTATCATTTCAACAGAAAACCTAAAAAAAACAAAAAAACAAGGAGGTTGCCAAATTGACCACAGAATAGAGGAATAGTTTTGGGAAATATGCATTCTGCTTTATCGCTCCCGAGTTGGAGCTGGACAGCATTTAGCCTAGCTTAGCATAAAAACTTGAAACAGTTAGCCTTGAGTTCAAAATACATTTACTAGAACCTCTAAAGCTTGATAATTAATCTTTATAAAATGTGTACACATATAGAAATAGTTACAGCATGTGAAACCCATTAAAACCACAGCTTGCCATTTTACATTTCTGTGTGTTCAACCAACTATTGCATTATATGCAATAGCTTGCACCCTCTCTGATTTAGTAACCCAATTTATAAAAGTTTTTTCTGAGCCCCACTGAATTAAAATCCCTCCTGCATGGCATTATGGCTTCAGGATTTTCCGTTTTCAGAAAAAGCCACAGCAAATGCAGAAATTCGTAGTCACAATAATCACAACAAAATGGGTAGAAAACAACTTGTTGTTATGTCGATTTTCTTATGCATCTAAACAATTCCTTCAAAATACTGCTACCCTGAGAGACCCCAGTCAGGATTTGGGCAGTCCCCTGTGTTCTGTCTTCTCTAAAATAAAAAGGATTAGATGCCACACACACACACACGTCTGAGATCGGTGCCATTTCTCATATCCCTGCTCTCTGCCTCTCCTCACTGTTTTCCTGCAGGTGAAAGAGTGAACGGATGAGTTGGTTGGAGAACTTCTTCCTCAGCTCACACCGAGACGTCACCGTGGGAGGAAGGGAAAGACTTGGGATTGTTTTTGCCCGCAGTAGGAATTCAAGGTCAGTACACAGTAAGCTCACACACACACACACACACACACACACACACACACACACACACACACACACACACACACACACACACACACACACACACACACACACACACAGAGGATACAAATAAATAGATGGAGGCTCTTCCTATCTATTGTCTGTGTTTGTATTAGGAGGAGTGAAGGGAGTTGATGAGATTGTATGCATGAGCTGCCTCCACTCATATAACAAATAATTGGAGAATAAATTAAGAATCTGTTCAATATTTAACAGAGAATAGATCTTTTAACAAAATCATGATGAAACTAATCAGATTGGGGGGGGGGAAGTCAATTGACAATGTCCTTTTGCTCTTTCTTATCTTTCTTCCTTCTTATGTCTCTCTAATTTAGTTTATTTCACTGTTCCTTCCCTCGTATTTTGTTTTCTTTATCGCATTGGTTCCGTCGTCCTTTATCCCTTTTTTTTTTATTTCAGATGTCTAAAGAAAATCTCTAACCAACATCTCCAAACAAATGTTGGACTGTCCAAGGTTTTTTTTCTTCCCTCTGTGAAGTCCACACACTGGGAAGAATTTTGATTTTAATTGCTTCCCCATAGATGTGCTGCTTCACTGAGAAACTGGGTTAATTGCATAAGAGAAGAGAGCCACTTGTGACCTTCTTTGCATGCTGCCAACTACTGTACAGTCACTGCAGCATGCTTTAATGCAGTGTTGCATTTACACGTTATTTAGCAACTGCCTTGGAAAAAGGAAAAAAAGCTGATAGCCTGGATGTCTGACTGTTTTTATATGAATGTTGACATCCGTTTCAAAAAAGCTTTTAAAGTGTCAGTCCTGGAAAGTTGTCCTGGCAGGATCATGTTCCCTGTGTAATTCCTCAGCCGACATGTGTCTGCGTCAGGGCATCAGGCATATGGAGTTGTCAAGAATTGTGATCGCACAGGTTGATTTGACTTTTCAAAGTTGCTTTAAGGTGAAGAGTAAATTGAAAGTCAATGTAAAATGTCCAAGAGGATAAGTCTGTCAGTGTTTCTTTGCTTACTTCAGTCTTTACCGTTATTCCTTACTTCCTTCCTTTAATATTTATTTTCACGGAGAGTTGGCGAGCCGTCCTCTTTCATATATATTCAGGCAGTGAGGAAGGAGGGATTTAGCACAGACAGCTCTGGCAGGAATCAATCAGTTCTACATTCACTGAGCCCCTCAACTCTCTCCAGCCTGCCTTCCTTCCTTCCTTCTTAATGTCTTTTTCTCCTTTCTTCCTTTTGTTCCTAGTTTTCTCCCTCCTGTCATTTTTTCCCTCCCTACCACCTGTCTTTGGTTCCTATCTTCCTTCCTCTTCTCCCTCTTCATTACATCTTTCCTTCCTCCCTGCCTCCCAACCTTCCTTTCTTCCTTCTGTCTTTTGTTCCTTCCCTCCTTCCTCCTCTCCCATCCCTCCTCATTCCGTTTTACCTTCCTCTCTTCTGTCTTTTGTTCCTTCCCTCCTTCCTCCTCTCTCCATTTTACCGTCCTCTCTTCTGTCTTTTGTCCCTTCCTTCTTTCCATCATTGCTCTGTGCGTCTGCTTTCCCATCATTTTCCTCATTTCTGCTGGTGAATGTGAACAGCTCACAGCGATAGCAGGAGATGAGGTTAGGGCCGTGACATTCCCCTTAGGACTGATGCCTGGCACACAGTGCTTGTAGAATATTCCACCAAATTACGTCACTAGCTAAGAATAATAATACCTGTTTTATAGGTTGACAATCCCAGGGCAATGTGAAGGACAAGCAGGGTCAGGTGAAAACACAGACCGACTGTAAATTGGGATTCATTGGCAGGGAGGTATTCATTCATATATATATATAATATATATATATATATATATGATTTGGTCTCATCATGCTTGCTGATCTTACCAAATAATCCAGATAATTTTTTCATTCACTGATTCTTGCTCATGGACCATCAGAATATGTGTTAATCTGGATGGACAATGTGAACCATTAACAAATACCATAAGTTATATCAAGTATTAAGCCTTTTACCTGGAAAGCATTTGTGATTGCGACATTTAAGCGAGTTACATGTAGCTGTCAGGTAATTGGTTTTCACTTCATAAATGAATTCAGTGTGGCCTCTAGTTTGACGACAGTGGTGTTAAACGTTATTGGCAGCGATGACACAGAGCAGCAGTATTTGTAAAGCTTGTGCTAATGAACTAAATAATAAAAGTAATGAGCTGTGGGGTGTGAGATCTATCAGCCTCTACATTCACCTTCTAATACATACAGGGGGTTCAAATAAGGAAACATCTCTGCACACTCATTTTGCTTATTTAGCCAATCCAATTAAATCCTGCATTAGAAATATGAATATATGTGTATATGTTTGTATCCTTATGGGGAAGCATGTTCTATAATACAGCAGGGCTGCTTGAAAACCGTTTGTTTAATGACCTTCAGTAACATTAATAGTTGACAACCCATTATATGGATAGTATCAATCCAGGTTGTAAATAAGACGTTTGCACAGGAACACAAATAGAGGCTCTATAAATACGCTTAAGTGCCTCCTGGGTCAGTATGTGTATTCGATGCATGCAATACCCTAGTGGGAAACATAAAAAACTGTTATAACATTTATAAAGTGTTCATTTAGCTTATTATTACAGGTTTGAGAGCAATTTCATGTGCATACAGGTGATAACTCTTAAAGGTCCCATGGCATGAACATTTCACTTTATGAGGTTTTTTAACATTAATATGAGTTCCCCAAGCCTGCCTATGGTCAACAGGTGTAAACCAAGCCCTGGGTATCCTGCTCTGCCTTTGAGAAAATGAAAGCTCAGATGGACCGATCTAGGTTACCTCCCCTTTCTCTGCTTTGCCCGCCCAGAGAATTTGGCCCACCCATGAGAGAGAGACATCATGGCTTTCAAACCAGCAAAGTGGCAGTTGGTCAAGGCCACACCCCCAACCTCCACCTTGCCCCCCACTCTCTCCTCCTCAATAGCTACAGACACAGAAATGGGACATACTAAGGAAAGCTCATTGTGAGACTGGCTGTAGTGGCTGTAATTCTGCACCAAGGCTGAATTTCGGGAAAGAGACTTCAGATACAGTATTAGGGGACTACTAAGGTCTATATAAAAGCATCCAAAGAGCACCATGTCATGGGACCTTTAATCAATATTTAACTACAATCTATATAAAGACAAAAACATAATCACTAAATTGTGTGTGAATAATCAATGAATATCAAAAATCTAAAATCAACACTGTAGTCCTCAAGGAAATGTCTGCTTTTCCTGCTGCTTTCTGTCTATCCAGGAACAGAGTCCTTGCCTGTAGGAGGACAATAATAGGTATATTACATTAAACACAGACTAATTGATTTGCCAAATAAAGATCCCCCCCCCCCCCACACACACACACACACTTTGTCCTCCATAATATGAATTTTAATAATAGGCAATGGAATATTGATGTGATCTCAATATGTCAGTCCTCAACATGTTGAATAAGTGAAGTCTAACTCTCTGTGGACTGATTGTGAACTGATTGTATTACATTGTAATGAGGCTGGGGCTATTTGACTAAAGTGTTGTTTGGACTTGAAACTTAATGTTTTTTTTTACATTCAATTTTTTTTACATTCAAGTTTCCACTTTTGAAGTCATGACTGTGTCAAACACACACAGATTGGCAAATAATGCATTTTGACATCTTTTAATTTAGAATGACAGGCCATCATTTAACAAGTTTTTTTTCATTCCAAGTAAATAAAAGAGACAAAAATATTCATCTAATTTGTGGAGCATGAAATATTTGATTGTTATTGAGAGGCTGACATGATGTGTGATGATTGAATTGGTTTTGGTGGGTTTTAGGGTGAGCTTGAATAGTCAGATGCTGAATGATGGGTGCCTGTTTGATGGTGAGTTCTCACATAGCACAGCCTGACATTTGTTTTGGTATGTGCATTATTTGCATAGTGGCAAATCATTTAGTTTAACTTTTCCTCTATACAAGTACTCCTTGAAATATATCACAGAGGTTTGTAACAACATATGAGGCGTACAAAATGTTGACATGGGACAATTCAGCAAAACCATAAAATAATTTCTCTTGATGATATCAGTGCACGGCAACTAGATAGATAGATAGATAGATAGATAGATAGATAGATAGATAGATAGATAGATAGATAGATAGATAGATATTTATTGTACCATGAGGGAGATTTGTTTTCAGTCTGTTTCATGCACATGGCAACATAAAGATAGGTATATAGACACATAGAAACAAGCACATTTACAACAACGACAACAGATCTAAACAAGGTCAGCGAGATGGTTTCTTCAGCAGTGCAATGGCAGAAGGGACAGAAAAAGTCCTTCTACACCTCAGAGTCCTTTATCTGCAGAAACTAGAGTATTGTTAAGGTTAGGGAAGGGTCAATGAAGCAAAGCCTACAAGCTAGTTTAGACAGTCATCTGGAGTTTGCTGCTACTTATACATTGAATACCTCTTTCACGACAACATACATATACTATTTCGATTATGGTGCCATACGTAAGCCATCAGTACTTCTCACTCAATTCAATTCAATTCAAATTTATTTCAACTGCAATATCACCATAAGACATGGTCTCAAGACACTGTACAACAGGGAATTCAGTAAAAAATTAGAATTAAAATACAAAATACATCCAAAATCATTGCGGGTATATACACACACACAAAAACAAATTAAAAAGTGGTACAAGGGTAAAAACAGAAGATAGAGGAAGTCATTGTAATGGTCCAAAATGTTTTGAAAAAAGAAATGTTTTGAGTTTTGATTTAAAGTGGCGATAGAGCTGGCTTCTCTGACATATAACGGAAGGTTATTCCAGAGGTGTGGAGCTCGATAAGAAAAGGCACGGTGACCTGCCGATATCTTTTTGACCCTAGGAATTTCTAAAAGATTGGTACCCAGGGAGCGGAGTGGTCGTGCGGGGGTATAGGGTTTAATCAGTTTGGCTAGGTACAAGGGTGCAAGGCCATTCAACGATTTCAAGGTTAAAAGAAGGATTTTAAAATCTGCTCTTGCCTGTATGGGTAGTCAGTGGAGTGACGTTAAGACAGGAGTTATGTGGTCATATCTCCTGGTCCTTGTCAATACTCTGGCTGCTGCATTTTGGACGAACTGCAGGCTTCTAAGTGAACATGCAGGGAGGCCGGAAAACAGGGCATTGCAGTAGTCTAGCCTAGAAGACACAAAGGCATGAAACAGAGTTTCTGCATCACGCTTTGTTAAAATCGATCTAATCTTTGCAATATTGCTCAGATGGTAGAAAGCAGTTTTTGTAACAGACTTAATGTGATCTCGGAAGTTTAGCTGAGAGTCGAAAATAAAACCAAGGTTTTTAACAGTTTTTAACGGCGCTTAGATCAAGAGAAGAGAAATTTGCCCAGAGTCTACTGTTAACAGTAGGTCGTTTATCATTCTGGTCAGAGCTGTTTCAGTGGAATGACAGGAACGGAAACCGGACTGAAATTTCTCAAATAGACTATTCTGGGATAGATGGACTGTGAGTTGGCCAGCGACAGCTCTTTCGAGTATTTTTTACATGAATGGTAGATTTGATATTGGTCTGTAGTTCTGCAAGATTTGTGAATCCATGTTTGGCTTTTTTAGTAGTGGTTTAATAATTGCTTTTTTAAAGGCAGATGGAACTAAACCTGTTGATAATTACCTATTTACAATGAGAAGACAGGAACTGAGAAAAACAGGTAGTAATTCCTTAAATAAACTGGTTGGAATTGGGTCTAATGAACATGTGGTGGATTTAGAAGTGGTAACTATGCTCATGAATGATTCTGGGGAGATAATGGTAAATTGGGAAAGAATGTTGTCGTCAGCCTCAGTGATTGAGGCATTGATCATATCTGTTATCGTATTTCTAATTAGATCAATTTTGGTCAAATGAAAAAAAGTTTTCAGCAGTAAAAGTTGACTTTGTTACAGTACTCCCTCTTTTGCTGCCATTTCTGCCACTTAAAAGCTATGTTGTTCACTTACTGATACATCTACATCATTTATATCTACTGCTGCTGCGACAACCATCCCATGCTGTTCATATTTACTTCATATGCCGCACCTCTGCCCTAGCATCAACCGTATTATTGTCACTCACCACTGCGAAGCTCGTGGGTAGACAATTACATTTACATAATAAAACATTCCATGTGAGTTGACATATTGAACTATGGTAGGATATATAATTTAATTTAATAAAAAAAAAAAGTAATACTTTGGCCCATAAAGCAGGGGCCATTGTTTCATTTTCTATACTGACACTTGGCTGGCCCAATTACATGGTTACTGGCTCCAGCCCTCCCCATCTGTGGAACCATACCTGTCAAGTTTTGGATTTGAAAATAAGGGAAATTTTCCAGCGCCCACCGCGAGCAGTCCCACAACCCCAACCAAGCTCGAGTATGGCTCACATTTTAAGACAGGTGTACAAGAAAGCTAAAATCACCACTTGATGCAGAATGCTGAAAACATTTACAATTTATAACATTGCTTGTCTTTACATTTACATTTTATTTTCATTCCACACATTCTTTTCATTTCATATTGCTTTTCTTTTACAGTTTTTCTTTTCATTTCACATGACTTTTCTTTACTCTTTTAGTGAGTTATTGTACAAATGTGTAGCAGACTTTGCATTCTTTAAGACTGTTTTGGAAGGAGTGTATTTGTGGGCGGGGCCAGAGTGGTTCATGTTACATAAGAGTAGAGCGCAGACAGTTCTGTTGTTTGTCCTCCTATTCTCTGTAACAATCTTTCGTACCATGCTAAACACCCTTTCTGAACTTACATTGCTATGGGGAATGCATAGTAAAGCCTTCATAAGTTTTGGCTCTGTCGTAGCGTCCATCATCCGTCTCTGTTTTTTTTTTCCCCCCGCGTTGTCACTCATCATCTGACCTCACAGACTAACCTCGCGACAACTGCCACCTACAGTACCTGTAGTAGGCTACTGCCCATATATCTATGGGCTACTGCCTACTACAGGTTATCGCGAGGCTAGTGACAGAGCTCAGATTGGGAATGTTTTATTTTTTTTTTACTCCGCTCGGGCCCGGGCTATTATTATTTTTTAATAACGCAGGTTAAAATACGGGAGATTTACGGGAAAAGAAGGGTAAAATACGTGACTTTCCCGGCCAAAACGGGATACTTGACAGGTATGGGTGGAACTTGAAGTCGGCGAGGCGGCTGGCCATGGCCACTGCCAGGCAGAGAAGCAGGCATGTGACAGGGAAGCCAAGGAGGGACAGAGTGAGCAGGAGGAGAGGGTAGTTGAAGCGGTAAGCATGGCAAAGCTTCATGATTAACAAGGACTTACAGAGAGGGAGGATTAGCTGTGTGCCATGATATGCCATGATGATGATTAATTCAATTAATGTAGATGACAATAAGATAACATAATTGTAACACTTTCATAAAGTGAGACTGTTACTTACTGCTGGTGGTCACTCAGTCAGTCAATGTCTAGTCTTGCATTGCCAGACCTACCTCCACAGCGCCGAGAAGAGGGTCTAGCTAGTCCACACAGCATTCTGGAAAATGTGCTCTGGTTTATCGGCATTTCTTTAAACCAATCACAATCGTCATGGGCGGCGCTAAGTACCGCACGGAGCCACCGAGCAGTTGCAAAATAGCCTCAGGAAGAAACTTGTTTTGGTGGAACGTGTCATTCAAAAGTTGTTTTAGTCGTGCAAGAGAAAACTCAGATTGGACAGATAGTCTATAGCTAGCTGTCTGGATTTACCCTACAGAGATCTGAGGAGCAGTTTACCGTAGTCCTCATAAATCCACTGGAGTTTAAAATTCCAACACAAGGAAAGTGTTAGGTTACGGACTTCTGGCCGAAAAGAAGGACACGCGGCACCGGATCAATCCCGGAAGTGGAAGGTCTTGGATACAGACTAGTCAATGTCAAATATTGCAGCATAATCTATTTGGCATTGTTTTTTGCAGTTAGTGTAGCAAGCTGTACTAGTGGGTGGTTTCTGATCGATTTTGGTGGGCCAATCTGAGCCAAAAATGACGGGGATGATGTTTTTGTCCCAGTCCAACCTTGGCTGGTGGGACCAACATATAATGTGGAATATTGCGTGGATGCACTGTTTAACACTATACAGTGCCTTGCGAAAGTATTCGGCCCCCTTGAACGTTTCGACCTTTTGCCACATTTCAGGCCTCAAACATAAAGATATAAAACTGTAATTTTTTGTGAAGAATCAACAACAAGTGGGTCCCAATTATGAAGTGGAACGAAATTCATTGGCTATTTCAAACTTTTTTAACAAATAAAAAACTGAAAAAGTGGGCGTGCAAAATTATTCAGCCCCTTTACTTTTAGTGCAGCAAACTCTCTCCAGAAGTTCAGTGAGGATCTCTGAATGATCCAATGTTGACCTAAATGACTAATGATGATAAACAGAATCCACCTGTGTGTAATCAAGTCTCCGTATAAATGCACCTGCTCTGTGATAGTCTCAGAGGTCCGTGTAAAGCGCAGAGAGCATCATGAAGAACAAGGAACACACCAGGCAGGTCCGAGATACTGTTGTGGAGAAGTTTAAAGCCGGATTTGGATACAAAAAGATTTCCCAAGCTTTAAACATCCCAAGGAGCACTGTGCAAGCGCGATAATATTGAAATGGAAGGAGTATCAGACCACTACAAATCTACGACGACGGCCCGGCCGTCCCTCTAAACTTTCAGCTCATACAATGAGAAGACTGATCAGAGATGCAGCCAAGAGGCCCATGATCACTCTGGATGAACTGCAGAGATCTACAGCTGAGGTGGGAGACTCTGTCCATAGGACAACAATCAGTCGTATACTGCACAAATCTGGCCTTTATGGAAGAGTGGCAAGAAGAAAGCCATTTCTTAAAGATATCCATAAAAAGTGTCGTTTAAAGTTTGCCAAAAGCCACCTGGGAGACACACCAAACATGTGGAAGAAGGTGCTGTGGTCAGATGAAACCAAAATCGAACTTTTGGCAACAATGCAAAACGTTATGTTTGGCGAAAAGCAACACAGCTCATCACCCTGAACACACCATCCCCACTGTCAAACATGGTGGTGGCAGCATCATGGTTTGGGCCTGCTTTTCTTCAGCAGGGACAGGGAAGATGGTTAAAATTGATGGGAAGATGGATGAAGCCAAATACAGGACCATTCTGGAAGAAAACCTGATGGAGTCTGCAAAAGACCTGAGACTGGGACGGAGATTTGTCTTCCAACAAGACAATGATCCAAAACATAAAGCAAAATCTACAATGGAATGGTTCACAAATAAACATATCCAGGTGTTAGAATGGCCAAGTCAAAGTCCAGACCTGAATCCAATCGAGAATCTGTGGAAAGAATTGAAAACTGCTGTTCACAAACGCTCTCCATCCAACCTCACTGAGCTCGAGCTGTTTTGCAAGGAGGAATGGGCAAAAATGTCAGTCTCTCGATGTGCAAAACTGATAGAGACATACCCCAAGCGACTTACAGCTGTAATCGCAGCAAAAGGTGGCGCTACAAAGTATTAACTTAAGGGGGCTGAATAATTTTGCACGCCCAATATTTCAGTTTTTTATTTGTTTAAAAGGTTTGAAATATCCAATAAATTTCGTTCCACTTCATGATTGTGTCCCACTTGTTGTTGATTCTTCACAAAAAATTACAGTTTTATATCTTTATGTTTGAGGCCTGAAATGTGGCAAAAGGTCGAAAAGTTCAAGGGGGCCGAATACTTTCGCAAGGCACTGTATCTATATATTGTCAAGAGACAAAAATGCAGGGATACAGTGTTTCCTCTGCAGATAGCTTTGAGAGTGGGTGTGTTTGAAAGCCTTTCCTAGGAGATCTGTGAAAAGAATAAGGGGAGATATGTGATGTGCTTTAAATATTACCCAAACAAATTGAGTTCAAAGATCTTAAGCAAACTTGACAGTTAAACAAAATCTGCTACATCCCACAGCCGTGCAGATTATATAAAAACTGGCTGAAAACTGTAGCAGAGAATCTTCTGTGCTGCAAAATGGTTTTTTTTCTGCCTTTTCTGACTGGGCTTTGATGAGAAAAAGTCTTGATGGTAAGATCCCTAAATAGCTCAGCCTCCAACAGCAGCTGTTTATGAACTTGTCCCAAAAGTGTCACCCAGGTTGATGAACAGTAGCACAAGCCCCACGGACGAAGAGTGCAGGATCACATCAACCACTTCCTCAACAATCCTTCTGTGGCTTAAGTACTGCTGTATATTAGCTGTGCACTCCCCTGAAGCAGCACAATTTGTGAATCTTGTTCACCTGCCTCCCATGTGTGGATGAAACCGTAAGTCAGCCATGTAATCAGGCGTGTTGTTTCCCATGCTTGCATCATTACGGTTGAGACAGTGAAGTGCCGGTCGGTTAGACAGTGCCCGGGGTTTCACAATGTGCTGCTACCCAGAAATACTTTTATTTGTGTTACGGTAGGCTGTGGTTTAATGAAGTGCTACATGTTTTTTTCTTTTCTTTGATAGATACAGATACACAGGAGGGATTGGGGTAGAAAGAATGAAATGCAGATATCTCCGGTGAAACAAAGCCCGTGGTGTCACTCACTGTGTATGAGCTAGCTAACCAACTGGATACCTGGAACAAGAACGCGTAATGAATAAACCTATTTCAAATGCTTACAATCTCATTGTTGTGGCTGGATTATGACGTTATAATATGGTAATGTGCAGGCCAAAAAGTGTTGCCAGCATTTACACATATGTAATCAAGATGAGTAGCACAAATTAATAAGGTTGTATTTTTTCAGATTTAAAATGGACATATCCAATCATGCTGGGCCTTACTTTTATGGTCAGATGACATATTCTCTTCATTATCTTCATAATATACCCATAATAAGTAACAAAGGATTGCCTAGTGTACTATATGGTTACACCAGAAAGTTGCACAGTGATAATCTGTCCTTTCCGAATAGGCGATGCTAAAGGCTTGTGGACATATGGACTATTTAAGGCTAGTGAACTACTGTAGCTGGTGAGCTAACCGGAACATGCTAACGGTTGTTAGTCACAGTCATAATAGCTACCTTAGCTAGCTAGCAGCTTGGTCGCTAAAGTAACGATTCATTCACACAGTTATTTTTTTCAAAAAGGCATATTTTTCCCATTGACTCTCATAGCTTGAATCAAAGCCATGCCTTGTTTGTGGAGCAGATACAATTAAGACATAAATGGGGGTAAATAAATGGGAGACAGCATGCAGACAGCTGCAGGGCTATGGGGTAAACATTTCAACTAAGAGAAATTGAGACTTCCACAGTTGATTCCTTTTAAATGAATACAAAAAAAAAAAAAAATTGTATTACAAGTTAAAATATATATATATATATTAAAATATTCAAATGAGACATTATCTAATGCTACTTTTTGGTGAATTTAGGAGAGGAGTGTTGTAGAACAAACACCTATATGTATATTTTGGATGTTTTCTTTCCACTAGTTAAGAAGACATGTTATAGAAGCAAAATGGCTCAAAGTTGACCAGTGCATGAAAAAGCAGTTTTTGCCTGTGGTGTCTTGCCTCAAATAAAAGTCAATGGTGCAACACAGCTAATTAGCAATGAATGCTTCTTACATTTTGGACTCTCCGGCTCTCCATTCCCTCAGCTTTATCAAGACAGCTTGCTATTAGTCAACAGCTGGAATTTCCATGTCACCAACATTGCACTAGACAGGAACGATTCACAGATTTTACTTGCATAAATCCGCTGATTTGTGAGATTTCATTAAAATGATCTGATTTCACCAAGTGAAATGCTGTTGTGAAAGGGCTGTTATGTTGCATTCACACCGTGGCAGCAGAATTAAAAGGGAAATCACATTCTATCCTGATTTGGGAGCACTCAAGAGGGTTAGCCTGTCACACCAGGAATGGAAATGGAGCCTTAATTAGCTATTTGTGTATTGGTTTGTTAAAAAGTGAAACCAGATACAATGTAAAAGATTTGTTTTAATTAGCTGAATCAGTTGCATTAGTATTCATTTTTATTTAGATGTCACTGCCAGAAATTGAGTGTTTGCAGCCATTTTGCCACTTGGACACTGCTGTCATTCTTTTCACCAAATTAGAGATATTGTATATGTAAAAAAATCCTGATATATCCAGCTGCGCATTAGAATTTGGAGCCTGACATACTTGTTTTTCCCCCTCAGCTTATTGTAATTACAGTCTACAAATATGACAAGAACACAGTATTTGCCCTAACTCAATATGTCAGTCAGACTACTTCTTAAAGAGCACTTGGAACCTAAAATTGATCCCGATGGGGGATCGTGGGGTTACTGAATCCTCTAACAACATTGATGCAAAGAATTGCAAAGTGTATATAGTAGTCCAGGTTTACCAGGTTGTCAATAAAGTAGCAATCTTGATCATATTGGAATTCCATATGTGCTAATATGCAAGATTTCCTGCAGTCATGCTATCAATCCACAATATCAGCACACTAAGTATATTAATATTGATTCCCATGCATCCAAAAACAATGTCAGAGGAGAAGAGCAGCAAAGTGATCAAATGAACAAGAGGAACTCAAACAATTACGCAGGCATAGTTACACACCAAGCTTATGAACAATTACCATCAAACATTCATTTTGTCAGACAAGGATGCAGGCTGCCAAAATGTTTAGTGCTGATGCATTTCACATTTCAGAGAGCAGCCAAGTCATTTCACAGAGATGTACTGAAAAGGTCCTGGTGGCTCCATAATTACGCTCAGTGTTGTGATTAATGTGCTCATGAAAAAACTTTTTTTTGTCATGAACAAGCGGTATATTGCGAGTTCATTTCAATACAGTGATGGCCTTTGCAGATACACTTTCTTGCTCTAAAGAAATAAAGGTAGCCACAAGGGAAGCATGTATAATGGTATGAAATTGAACCAGTCAGTTATTAGTTATCGTTAACTGGAAGTGCAGAAAAGCTAACCGTATCTCTGACAAAGCAAGATGAATATCAGCAACTCATTCATGCATTTCATCCCACAGCTCATGATCACTCCTGGGCCATCATCCTATCAAAGACTCTTAACAGAATGTGAAATTAGATCTCAAAAATCTCGATTGTCAGACATTGGAAGCAATAGGTTTTCTCAGCATACAGTCACCATAAAAAAGACGGCCTTGATTAAAAAGTATTGATTGAGAAAAGAAGGGCAACCGGGCTATTCTTTTTTTTTTAAGTCATGATGAAAAACAACCCAGCTGTGTTCCACAAACTTCTAGCTTTCTATGGTTCTGTGACCTGTAGATTTTTGTCTCATCCTCTATTTAGCCTGTTGAAATCCAAAGGCCTTGTGTGGTAGCAGGGCTCTAGAGTGCGACCAATTTGTTTGTTAAAATTTGTAAGGGTGCGACTAAGATTTTTCCTAGGTCGCACCGGTGAACCTAACGTCCTCTCATCCGCTGCCTCTCCACGAACGAAGCGATGTTGTTTATATAGATATGGTTTAATGTTGCGTTACATGACCCATTCCTTCTGTAAAGCCGTGCCTGTTTGGATCTCTCCTCCGCGCAGCCCCGCCCCCATTCACTCACACATGGGCCGGCTCCCTGCAACATGGAGAGACACAGCGCCGCCGGTCCAAACTGCTGACATTTGTCTACAGTTTTTATTGTTATTAACACAGCTGTATATTGTTAAGTATGAGAGGGAAACCTGTATTGGTACCAGTGTTTCCACTGGTAACTCTCTGTTATTGCGGCCGCCATGGCGAAAAACGCATTAGAAGTTATTAAATGCAACTAACTTCAGTTCGTTGAGTAGGCTAATAGCGTGTGAGACGGAGCCTGCTGGAACAGGGTGAGAGATGTGACCCATGGCCACATTATCATATTTCATAAAAATGCAGCGCAGCCAGGGACGATAGACATTTCATACAAGTAGCGCCGCTGACCCCGCAAAAGCGCATTCGACCCGTGCTGGACCCATTCATAATAAGTCAGCCATCACTCTGTGAGTAGCATACGATTCAGTCCATTGTACTCCCCCTCCTATATGAGCTACTGGGCTATCCGGGTCTGTTATTGTTATTGAAAACAAGTGAAGGAGCTTTCTCAGAGATATATTTTTTTTAAATATATCCCAGGCTATTTATTTCAGATAATTTACATGTGTTGCAGCTGTACATTTTCAAATTGGGAAGGAAACCCTGTCTTTGCATTTTATTTTAATGACATCTGTTTTAATAAAAGAGCTTGTGAAAAGTGGCTTTGACTTAAAACTGAACATTTAGCCCACTTTGTAAAAATATATATATTAGAGATAGAGATATATATTGTGTATCGCCATTCAGCCAAAAAATACAGAGATATGATTTTTATACAAAAGAATAGAATACACTTTATTGTCCCCGAGGGGAAATTTGTCTTGGACACAGTGCCACATCCGTTGCTTCACAACACAAACAATATGTAACATAAAAACATTCTCAAATTAAAAAAAAGATTTTAGTCCTGGACTAGTGGAAAATCTGATAAGAATCAGTGTGGAGGGGCCCAGTTTGGAGAATTTTGATGCTAGGGAGTGTGGCAATGTTTAGCCAAGGCCAAAGGGGAAGAAGGCCAAATTACAGGTGTTGGCCATCTGAGGGGCATTTAACAGCAAGGGGGGACCCGCTATAAGACTTTGAGTACAGTATAATTGTGCTTCTAATAAAAAAATAAAAAATTACCAACTCCTTATTCTTGTTTAAAATAATTGACATAATATATATATATATGAATGTATGTGGAGCGTGATAAAAAGGTGACCTTGAAATTGTGGCGTTAATGGCGACGCAAGGACAAATTTGGGTGCACCTAAATTTTGTGCTGGTGCTTCTGCTTTTTCTTCTCCTCCGGGGAAAACACACTGTGGGATACAGGAGTAAAATCATACGTACACTCAAATTAGCTGTACATTGTGGGTATTTCATGGTGGACTATATAGTGAATGAAATTTACTGCGGAGAATTCGAACACCACTACAAAATGGCGAAAACACTATATAGTGCACCATTTCCATGATAGGGAACGGTTGCTAACACAGCTTATATCAATTGTTTGGTTTAGTCTGTTCATTAATTTGTCTGTTTGTATAAAACTTTGGTCCAAAGCAAGATATCTCCCAAACAGATTTCCATAAAAGCTGGTTTGCATAGCCCCAGCATTGTGGCAGAACATACTATTAATCAAGTCGTTGGGTCATGCATCATGACTCTGAGGAGTTTCTGAGCTCTAGTAGAGCTATAGAGCAGTTTGTTATGTGTTGGTGCCTATTTTGTTTGTATCATACGCGCACACAAGGATGCGCATGCCATCCTTAATCCTTCCAGTGGTGTCACACTGATCTACAGTTTGAGGTAATTTGCAGAGAAAGGCAGCATTGTGCAGGATTCAGAATGTCCATTAAATTGGCTTTGCACATATTTATTCAGGAAGGTTGAATTCAACACGTTTGTTAGACTTCAAGGATACACAGGATACATTTTAGTGTCATATTTACTGTAAACATAATTTTTTGTATACAGTAAAACTCCACAGGGCAAAATTAAATGCATATCTAAATAATAAAATGTAAAGATATTGAACATCTGTATTTAAAAAAAAATGGTTTTCAGCTGTTGTGCTTTATTAAAATCTGGATACTGTTAGCTTGCCATATTGGTTAAACCCCTTTGTGAAATTACACAGTTGCATTTATCTGCTTTTTATATCGAACTCTGTATCCCTGCAAGGGATCTTGAACACAGTATCTGAATTGTTAAAATGCATCTTTACCTAAATTAAGCTCTTAATAGATGCAGCAAGTAGAAGCACGATCAAGCTATAGTGGGGGCGTACACTGACATGTCATGCTGTCTCGGGAACATTTTCATCTTCCTGGGAGTTTTCTTATGCTAACTACTGTAGAATAACAGATTTTGTTTTCCCTTAATTTCCCTCTTACACTCCCACTTGGGTTAATTGCACTGTTAAGGATTATGTTAACATCAAATGAATTACAGACTGATATAGAATTATCTGAAATCACTGCCTGGGTTTAATGATGCAGAATAATTCTCACCAGCTAAAGATTATTGTATAAGTGCTGCTCAACCCAACAGGTGACCATTTGGAAGACAAGCTCTTAATTGCATCACTGCCGGAGAGATCTCAGGAGGATTGAGACACAGTGACACAACGTGTGAGACATAAAGACTAAACACTGATATTTTACAATATATAACCACCTACTCAGGGAGGATTTGCATGAAAGGTCAATATTATATACACAGCTGTGAAATACAAATTTAGTATAACATTCATAGTAAATAGAGAAAACACAAAACAAATGACTACAATACATACAGTACTGTACACATCTTTCAGAGGCCACAGAGTTAGAAAAATATGATTAATAACGACATAAACAACAAGGCACTTAGCCATTTTTAAAACTTAATTAAAAATAATAGTGATCTGCAGAGAACTACTCGTACATTTTGAGAAAATCATCTGGAAATATAGTTCCCCCCTGTTCCAGTAATCAAACAGAAAAGAAAAAAACAACAACCCACTGGTCTTTTTTTAGAATGCGACTGACAAAGCTTTTCATGTTTTATTGATCAAAGGAGCTATTGATAGACAGATGCGCTTTTCTCCATCTAATTAACGTATGACATATATTGTACTGCCAGACAACTCCAGTCCCACATCATGCAAATGTGGAGCAACTTCTCATTTGCCTCATCAGAGCATCATACCCTACTCTATATTCATGTCTCTCTAGGGCTCTTTCTGCTATTATTGTGCTTCAGCATCTTGTTATTGCCATCAGCAGCTGGTTTGCAGCAGAATGTTATCAACAAACATCAGTGTTTCATCAAAGAGAATGAAAGCTATTCGTTCAGTCATATTTCCCTGACTGAAAGCATTGTGAATATGTAATTGAATATTTGATGTGTGTTTTCAAGACAGATGTGACACAGACATTGATCAAATTCGATGAAAAACTCTGTTGGTTTCAGGGAACATCAAGAAACTTCGAGCTAACAAGTTAGTTGCTGAAAATGGCAAGTGTTGAAGAACATTTGAAAGGCAGGCCTGCCTGGTTCTTTCGGGGAATGATTGTTTGGTCAGGAACACTCTCGTCATGGATTTAACCATTTATTGCAACAAATGGAAATACAGTTATACATGGTGCTGAAGGCTCTGCGCTAATAATGCTCCCTGGATCAGCCAAGCAGCATGCTAAGCTAAAACGGGGAGCACAGTGCTGAAACCCCCCTGTATACAAGAGTCGGCCCAAATCAAGACATTAAAAACACTTTTAAACTTGTAAGTCATGTTAACACTCTAAACTAGGAAGGTGGAGGCTTGGGTGGTGGAGGCAGCATTGGTGTAGCAGTGATCAGTGAGGAGTAGGGAGACATTTAGTCTTTATCCACGAAGTTCCGCTTTGGGGATTGCTCAGGTGCATGTCTTTTCGCCGATGTCCGTTTCCTTTCGCTTTCTTTGTGTTGTAGTTTTAAACCCCAGTCGATTTATGAGGACTATGATTAACTTCTTCTCAGATCTCTGCAGGGTAAATCCAGACAGCTAGCTAGACTATCTGTCCAATCTGAGTTTCCTCTCGCACGAGTAAAACAACTTTTGAACGTACACATGTTCCACCAAAACAAGTTCCTTCCAGAGAATATTTTGCAACGGCTTTGTGCGCAGCTTAGCACTGCCCATGACAATTGTGATTGGTTTAAAGAAATGCAAATAAACCAGAGCACGTTTTTCTCCCATCCTGGAATGCTGTGTGGACTAGCCAGACCCTCTGCTGCAGCGCCGCAGTGGAGGAAGGTCTGGCAAAGCGAGACTATGGACGACCTAACTTTCTTCATAATGTTTTTTTTGCTAATGCTAATTTATGTAAGAAAGTTAAGATTTCCATGAAATTATTTCATATGTATAAGAATCTGAGTTATCACTGTGTAACTTACATGAATGATTACTATAAGCCTTTGTCCATCCTCTATAAATCTCCAGGTATTTATGAAGCTTTTAGACGGTATTGTGGGTGTATTGTGAGCTTTGTGATGTACTGAAATATGTCCATGACAGTATAGGTTGGCAGGCAGGAATACTGTCTGGTGTTTGTTGGCAAAAAAAATCTTTTGTGTGTCACACACAGAGCTCAGCAATGACAACATAATTACCAGGTACTACAATCAGGGGTAGAGCCTTTATAGCTAACAGCATGAAACTTTTCATTGTTTCTCTTGAATCATGTACCTGCTGTACAGTACTGTATGCAGTCTGATAGGCTCAGGAGTCTGCAAATGTGTTTGAGTGCAGAGTTCCCTGATAGAAAGAACAAAGGATTCTTTGATCTTATGTCCATTTTCTGTTATAAGACTAGTGCACAATCTACATCTTGTTGTTAGACATTAGAAAATAAAGTGTGCACCACTTAAGGGCTTTAAGCATTGACATATACTGTATGTAATGCCTAGACTACTGTAGTGCAAGGTTGTGACATGCAAAGTTTGTTCATTTACATAAAGCAGTCACACTGACCCGCTCCATTCACCCCGTGTGTGGTTAAAAATCACTTGTATTGGGTTATGAGTATTGTTATTTTTAGATCATAATTTCAGATAGAAAATTCAGAGAAAAAAAATGAACGCCCATTAAATTCAAGTAATCTCACCTGAACCTCTATCTGAATTTGTAAACCTGAAAGAAAATATATCTAAATTAAACAACTTGAAAATTACCTGCTAAACATTTTAACGAGGAGAATTCAAACGACATACATTTGGGTGGATGCTTGTCAAAGTAAAGTATTCCGATGCCATATATTCAGCGGTATTTCATTTCAACATTAGGAATTTAATAGTGCTTACATTTTCCAAATACATATAATTAAATTGAATACATCAAAATAAACTCAAAATTCAACCTTTTTTGCTTCCATAAGGATGACCTTTTTGGTTGAGAGTTTGAGGTTTTAATAACTGTTGGGCATGGTTACCAGTTCAACAAACCACACCCAACAGTGATGTCAAGGTGCACTGAACACACCCTGAGGACACTTACATCACTGCAGAGAGTTGAAAACTTCAATCCCTGGAAGTCAGTAAAAAACAGGATTTCCAGTTGATATTAAGGTGCTCTTTAAACATGTTCAGCCGCCGGTAAGACACCGGCATGTGGGATAGCCAGGGGAATACTTTTAACCTGTGTCAAATTGTGTTGAATGAGGCATTTTCCGTGTTTTCCATATGTCAGTGTCAAAATGTGTCAACTTCCCTCATCAGCTGTGATTAACCCTGACAGAAAGCAGAGTCTGGTGGCTGGCTGTCACACTGAAGCACTTAGCAACTGAGATCAGACCACAGGCATTGGCACCTTTACTTACAAGTTAGCACCATTACTACAACAAAACTTACAGTGAATCATCTCTCATGCCAGGATCAGACTACACAAATTCAGCTCGATTTTGACCTGACAGACACGTCGCAGAAAAGCGTTCAAAGTCTTGCCCGATAATGACGATCGGGACCGACAAACGTGTGCCTTTACCTCTTGTAGTGTGACATAATCAAAGATCACCAATCAACGTCTGGGTCATGTCACAATTGTCTTTTCCCCCCTAGTGCGACCAAGGGGGTAAGTTTGGCTTCAGAACTCGAACCTCCTATGGCGCCATTTTGATGCTACAAAACGATCACCTCCTGTTAGCATTCCATTGACTGCCATTCATTTTGACGTCACTTTGACAGCGAATAACTTTACATCTGAAGCGTTTAAAGACTCTATTTGTCCATTGTTTATTTCTAAAGAAACACGACAATGTGTTAAAGGCTCCATTACCTTGTACCTCACGTTATGGCTCCACAGCAAACCTTTTTGTAAAAATAGGCTAACGATTGTGTCACATAGTAGAGGAATTACCGTATAGTACAGGAGAAGCTCGCAGGCAGTTTCGACTTACATGAGCTGTTTAGGTTTAATTACTAATGTTAACTATCATTTTAGTTAGCAATAATTAGCCTGTGCCCATGTTATCTCTTAACATATACCTACGCTCTCCGTCTCATTGGGAATGATTGAGATTTCTCTTGGCACAGCTACCAGAAGACTTCCAACTTTCAGACAGGTTGCTCACGTCACATTTACTTCATCTCTCTCAGTTGGAGGCTGCTGAGTAATGCTCAGCGCTCACCGAAAAAGTGCTTCTAATATCCTTCACTGGTCTCCATCCAGAGCAATGGGATCTGTTGGTCCATTCTTATATACTGTTTATGAGTGCGACATGTTCTACGACGTGTTCCTTGACATTGACCAATTGGAAGAGAGAGTGCTCCCTGCCTCTCTGGTGCACATATGTAAACATGGCGAAAAAGGAGAGACGCTGCTGTCTGGTGGAGGAAAGATACACACAGTGCTCATATAGGCTTCCTACAACCACGATGGCTGCACCTGATTGGACGAACGCTACATGTGGGGGCTCCCGGATTTCAAAATAGACCATGCAGTTGCTGAATCTGTTTTTATTTCATATCTACAACGTCAGTTCAAAAGATTTTTGTAAGTTTTTGAGAGGCTGCTGCTCCACCAAAGAGTCGACCTATGAACTCATGCGTGATCTTCTCAACAGCACGCAATAATCGGTCTGGGGGCTGGTCGGTGTGATACTTGTAGTGTTGCCACTCTTCTGTCTAAGACACAGCAATATTTCTTGGCAATATGTCTGTCTAGTCTGACATATTGACATAGTGAAAGACAAAAAATAGTGTAGTCTGATCCTGGCGTTGCTCAACCTCTTAACCTTAATTTGACCTTTTATTTATTTCTATAAATGGACAATAAATGACCCTTGGGTTAATATGCCTTTCATGATGATAAAACTGTCTTGTTGACAAATGCATTGGCTTTTTGTGTGAAGGTTGTTCAAACAGTCCAATTGATTTGAACATAGCCTGTTTTTATCCAATAGTCAAGTGATGCTTCTAAGGTTCCAGAATCAGACAAATATAAACTGTAAAATGCAACAGTCAAAACAGTATAACAGTAATGGGGTTGTTTGCTATTTACATGCAATCCTGACCCAGTGGTTATTTGCCAGAAGAAAAAAAAAAGTAAAGTGTGTGTGCCATGCGTAGAAATAATAAGAAAGAGGCAGTAGCATGTATTCATACGGTATGGGCTGACCTTTTAAAATGCCATCCTTTGTCAATAAGGACTGACCCTCAACCAAAGTGTCACCGCTACAACACCGCCTACGTACATGGATTGTCGTTCTGCTGAGGTGAATGCACTTGAAGGTTTTCCAAAGAACTTCCTGAGTGATTATTTTACCAGAAAAGGCCAGAAATATTGTACTGTAGGTAAATAAATGTTGCACGCATTCCGAGGGGAGAAATGGTGTAAAACAAATCCCCTGTCATTTGATCTTTTGCATGCGAAGGAATATCGCTTTGTGTAAACAGGAAAGATAATGCACAGCGGCTTTGCATGGCTGTGTGATGCGAGATAAAATGATGTCATATTAAGCTTGTTTTGGAAGTGTGTTTTGGATGTAATCCAGCTAGTTTACCATTTACAACCTACATGCATAAGCGAGTGCATTACAACCTGACAGGAGACAAACATGTGCTTCAGGCCCAAGCTCTTTATGTAATCCTCATTCCAAAACAGATTTAACAACAACAAAGATTTTGGAATTTAAAATGTGTTATTACCCTTGCATACATAATACATACCAACTTGTCATGAGCTAAAATATTCCATCTTGTGGTCGGCACTGGAGGGCTCAACTTACACAGTCTATTACTGTATGTGGCTTTATCATATATCTTGCATGCAAATGAGACTATAAATACTCTGACTCATCTCCTAGATGGATCACCCTGTTAGGGTTTTAAACGGTGTGCTGTCACACTATAGGTCTCTAACTGTCTTGAAGATCTTTACAATATCTTAATCACATGACGTGCAAACTTTTCTGTCATGCATGGTCAGAACTTCTGCCCCCACAGCTGGACTGGGATAATAATTTAGGCCGGGAAACTTAACAGCACTCCAGGCCAACAAACACACACTTTTTTTCGGTTTACTTTTTTGATGGCCGTTCTCATGCTCAATTATGTCTCATAAGTTGTTTTTGGATTGAAAATATAACCCGTTTTGACCGCTCAAGAATTGATAAATAATAAAAATGGTCATAAATCCCTCCAAAATACCTCATTAAGACATCAAGACCTTAAGGAACAACATCTTAAAATCAATGCTTTGATTTTTAATGAAACACCTTTGACATTTGGAGATTTCTTCAAGAATTGCCTAGACTGGGTAAACCCAGCCCGATCTGTCGGTGATTTGATTTCCCTGCAGCTCAGGCTGGAAACCTGTACATTTATCTATCCTGCTTCCGTAACAATTTTGCGGGCACCAATCACATACTGGCTTATCCACCTGGCGAGCTATTAACACGATGACGATAGAGAAGCGACCAAGCAGTTTCTTGTTTTCAACATAGGGGCCACCGTAGCACAGCAACCTGTTACTAAGTCACCGGGATCGTTGGTCTGATTGGTTGAAGGACTATCCAATTTACAGAGTCATATGAACTATGCCCGTTGATCATGCCTCTTGTGCAGTAGAAAATACAGAGCAGACTCCTCAGACTAATGTTCAATCTTAAAAGATAGAGCTTCGTCTGGCGATAGCCTTTTTCTTCAATGGATGGCAAGCACTTTTTCACAGTTTGTTGCTCAATTGCTCAGAAACCCTTTTAATGTCAATACACCTAGGAAACCAGACATCATCTGAATGCCACAGGTCTCTAGTTTGTGTTTGTAAAGTTTCATGAAGCTGTGATTACTCTAGAGGTCACAATACGTCATTTTATACAGTGAGGTCAAGTAAAAAAAAATAATAATAATCATAATCCTATGAAATGGCTACAATGGGGACTAACAGTTATATAGTCCGACTAATCTATATCGACGATGTTCAATATCCTGGATTGTTCAGGTGCCGCCGGAAGTCCCTAATTTTCAGCTGGATGTCCCTCAGCTTTTGCTTTCTTTGTGTCGGCATTCTAAACTCCGGTCAATTTATGAGTACTAGGGTTAACTACTCCTCAGATCTCTGCAGGGTTAATCGAGACAGCTAGCTAAACTGTCTGTCAAATCTGAGTTTTCGGTTGCACG
The DNA here is from genome assembly GCF_010015445.1 of Perca fluviatilis. Taxonomy (NCBI): domain Eukaryota; kingdom Metazoa; phylum Chordata; class Actinopteri; order Perciformes; family Percidae; genus Perca; species Perca fluviatilis. The sequence continues at coordinate 28,126,131 of NC_053131.1, read as the reverse complement.
ACTAAAACAACTTTTGAACATACACAAAACAAGTTCCTTCCTGAGACTATTTTTGCAGAGACACCATAAGTGCTGAGCGCCAAGACGATACAGATTGATTTAAAGAAATGCCAATAAACCACAGCACATTTTTCTCCCAATGTTGTGGGGACTAGCCGGACCTTCCTCCGCAGCGCTGTGGAGGAAGGTCTGGCAATGGGAGACTATAGTCCGACTAACATCATCACACATGAGTAAAATTGGGCTCGTTGAATCCACAAGAGTCTCAGTTTTCCAGTCAGACCAGACACGAGTTGAAAATGTTCAACTCAGAGTGGGAAAAAAAGTGCCCAACGTCATTTACCTTCCCAGCTAAATAATGATTGGTTGAGGACGGGCGATTCGATGGTTGCCTACTGTTGCAAGAAGAAAAAAAAGACGCAACTGGTGTGATCGAGGCAGTGCGCCTCACTTTTTGCAACCTGCAAACACGCTCTGTCTGATCGCGATCTAAGTGGGCGATACAATGTGTTAGCTTGTGCGCTGGGGTGCGAGTCAAATTTAGAGAGGAAGAAAAGGAAACTGTGTTGCAGTGTTTGTTAGGTAACTTTGCTAAAGTTTGCTCTAAAATATATTTCTTCTTCCTCAGTCTGTTCTCATCCAACTAGCACACGTCATGTTTGCACCATTGGGTTGATGTAGGATGTGCTCTCACAGTGCCTTGCTGAACTATGTAAATTACTATTGTGTAAAAACCCAGTACACTGATGTCTGCACACACTACTGTTTGTGTGAAGTCCTCTTTGACATCAGGCCCAATAGTGTAAGGTGACTTTGGGGAGCGCTGCTTCTTTGAAGACATCATTCATTAGCATTCAAAAGGGACAGCGCAGGTCCAACCGCCCAGTGCTCGGATCAAAACCTCGCCAACAGCAGGGCAAAGGGACTTGCGTAGCATTCTCTCTGACCTCGAGTCTTTGAGGAGCCTCATTTGCAGCTCAGGTGTCATGTGCAAATCCCTCCAGAAAGATTACGGTATGCTCGGCAACCTGTCATGTTATTATGACAGGACTGTTTGCAGGGAAAGATTAGATCTGATTTGAAAGGACAGTACGGCAGCTCTGATCCAGATCCAGGTGGAAATAATTGGTAAGAAAGAGTATATGTGTAGGCTGTGCAGATACTTGTGAAAGACAAGACAAAGTCAATGGAAACTCTCAGGACTTTTTCCTCACCCCTTAAATCTTGGCTTGTGCAAGAATAACACTGACTAATAAGGGCCTTATGACTCATTCTGTGAGCTTTCTCTCTTGAGTTAAAGGTAAAGAGGCAGTGACTCCACAGATTTTACATGTCAAAGTCAATTTAGTAGTCATGGTTAGTACAACTCAGAGTGGGGAGACAGATGTCTGATGTCTTCTGTGGTTCTGGAGGAGATTTGCCAAGTTTCATCACCCGGGTACTTTGGCTTGTGGACTTAGAACAGAAAGTCTTTACTTCAAATGTAGGGGTTTGCCAGGCAGGGAGAAATTTACACTACTAAGTTGCATTATGGGAAGGGTAGGGTCTGGTGCTTTTGGAACTTGACCCATATTAACAGATAAATGTCAGGATATCTCTGCCTCTGCTGCCTTTCGACCATATTTGCTAGCAGCGTGGAGTGGCAGCGTAGGTCAGCCAGTGCACCACTTTTGTCAAGACTGAAATATATCGCAACAATTCCAAGATGGATTGCTATGAAACTTTGTTCAGACATCCGTTGTACCTTAGGATGCATCTTACTGACTTTGGTGAAGTACTTATTTTTCCTCCAGCACCATGATGAGGTTGTAATTTGTGATTTTGAGTGACATGTCTTAACAACTGTAGGATGGATTGCCATCAAATTTGGTACACAAATTATTCTCCCCATCAGGATGAAGTCTATAACTTTGATCTGTTAACTTTTCATCTAGCACAATCATCACTTCAAAATGTGAAAATGTATCCAGTACTTTGGTTTATGACCAAATACATTCATAGGTAATGACATTCCCAACAGCCTCAGCTCTACTTTTTGTTTAGTGCTAATTAGCAAATGTTAGCACGCTAAAACGCTTAACTAAGATGGTGAACATAGTAAAAATTATAAATGCAAAACATGTTAGCATTGTCATTGTGAGCATGTTAGCATGGTGACATTAGCATTTCCTTCAAGGCCTCAAACCTTTGCGCAAGTACAGCCTCACAGAGCCGCTAGTATGACTGTAGATAACTCTTAGTCTTAGTCTCTTTTCTTATTTGTATCTGTCTTTCACCCCAACTTTAGAAGAGCAATACTCAATCACTGGGGTAATAGGCCTACCGTAGACATTTGTGTTTGTACACACATCTGTATTTGGTTTACATGTATTGTATTGGCATGTAGAAGTGTAATTCACAGTATCTTAGCGACTCCTGATGTTCTCATACTACTGTCTTCCTGTAAATGAATCCTTAAAACGATTCAGGCCCCGACAGAAGGGATGTTGGCTGTGCGAGCTTGCTCATAATTAACTGACTGTAAACACTGGACGCACTGAATTTAAGTGATTTATTGGCCTGCTCTATCCGCCTTGATTGACCCCTTAAAGAGTGCATAAATGACAGGGTGCATTCTTGATTGATTACTCTGACGCAACTTGTTTCGAATAAAGTGTTCAGAGACCGCACAGCTTAATTAATTTCCTTTTAGGCACTCGGTAGCTCACGTCTTATTTGAGGTATTTGACATTCATGAGCGTGCACAGTGCTTGTTTTACATTAAGAAACTGACAGCCACAGCAGAGGTATGGCAGTATTTTGGGTGCGAAATTAAAACAGATGAATTTATGTATCATAACGTTAAGGTGGACGATCCTTGATTTCCATATTCATCATCTTCGAGGTTTCTTCTCCAAGGCTTCTTATCTCTGCATGTAACACCAGGCTGTATATCTGCATTAAAAACAACCCGAGCACCACTGCAACATGCCGAAGAGTGAAAAAGAAAGCGTGTCCACATGCAGTTAGAGAAACGCTTCAACACCGTTTCACTCTGTTACATCAACCATAATCTAGAATGACACCTGTTTGATGACCTATGCAACACGCAACAGCAGTGTTTCAGTTATACAGCGTGAAATTGTAACTGTCTGAATTCTGGTTGAACTTTTACAGCTTCATGCCCGTTTGCACTCAAACAATGTTAAGCCCACCACATGCAAGGCAGTGTGGGCACTCGGGCTGCTGTAGGTGGAGCCGCTGCTTGCAGGCTCTGGAATCTCGTTAAGCATATTGTGTTGCCAGAGTCAAAGCAGAGGTGTACTTGGCAGCGGCTAACCGCTCCAACCATGGAAGTCAGGAAATCTCTGTGGCTTAGTAACACCCCACATTGCAGAAAGAGCTTGTCAATGGGATTTTGGGAGGATATTCTGCAGCTTGTCACAGAAGCAAAAATCACATAACAACTGAAATGGTTTGTTAGAGTTAACAGTTTCTTTTAGTCTATATCCACGATGTTCCACTTACGGGATTGCCCTATTGCTGCCGGAAATTCCGCCAGAAAGCTAGCTAGACTATCTGTCCAATCTGAGTTTTCTGTTGCACAACTAAAACAACTTTTGAACATACACGTTCCACCAAAACAAGTTCCTTCCCGAGGCTATTTTGCAGCGGCACCGTGGCTCTGCCCGGTGCTTAGCGCCGCCCGTGACGATTGTGAATGGTTTAAAGAAATGCCAATAAACCAGAGCATCACATCCCGGGAATGTTGTGTGGACTAGCCAGACCCTCCTCAGCACCGCTGTGAATAAAGGTCTGGCAAAGCGAGACTAATAAGTTTCTTCAAATCTTTTTATTTCAACCCCAACAAAATTCTGATTTGGTGAAAAGTTTATGAGCCTGACATAGGAAGGGGAGCCAATTTTGAATGGCTTGTTGAACCCCATGTTGACTGATCTATTGAGCCGACAAAAAACTGACTGGGTTGTCCTATTTCAGTTTGTGAGTTCATAGACATCATATGTCTCCTTTAAATAAGCTGCACATCTCTGGAAGTACGGGCTGGTTTTTAATGGACAAAGTGCAAAGAGACTTTTTGAGGGATCAAGCAATCTGCTTTTTCATTATGCTAGACCACTGTGACACACTGCTTATTATCCAGTATGACATTGACACTATTTAATTTGCTGTCTCTTTGTCCATTGCCATAGGACTGCAGCGTATTCTCTGTCAGTCAGTTGGATTTCTTGTCAGTGTTCTACCCCGACTGTCTGATTTGGCAAAGACAGACGCCTGGCAGATGCAGAGCTTAAAAAGCAGAAAGCAGAAAGATCTATTATTCTGAAAAGACCATTATTTGCATTGAGACTTCAAAATTGCTTTTTTTTAATGCACCTTGGCTGGCAAAGCCTGGAGCCAGAACACACCGTTTTTACCAAAATAAACATTATGAAACCTTGTTGTGTCTACCATTCGGTCTCTGTGTGCTTTTCATCTTCGCCAATTAGGACGGGAAGCAGCTGTGGGGTTTGGGATGACATGTGCTCTGACATGGTCACAGAATTTTAACGAGATGTACTAATGCTGTATTATTAGACACCAGCTATGTCATCCTTTCAACTATTTAACATAAAAAAGCAGTTTTGTCAGAGGACTCCTTTGAAACCTTGTCTGAAAACATCATTGATTTAAATCTGTCTGTCTGATCCTGATGTCCTTTTCTTTATAGTCCCCCAAAAATTGATTCAGCCATCTTTTCAACTAAAATTAAAAACCTTCCTCCTGCACTTTAAGGTGCAGTTTGAATGTTTGTTTTAATTCAACTTTGGTCATGGCCAGCCATGTGTTCCTGGTAACAGATACATGACTGGCCAAATCAAAAAGGCCAGTATTTTACTTAAAATATCATGTCTTTTCCTATTTAATGCCTCGAAATTGCAGAGACTTACAGTTTGTTTGACAGAAAATCATCAACATCCAACATCATTCTTCATAGAAATGCTACTGAATTCCCCCTGAGGAATTATTAGTCATTCTTCTTTCCTATGATAAGTATACACTATAAGTCTGTTATTATGATGTGAACAACCATGACCCATAACTTCCTTTCACTAACATTCCCTACTGTGCATCTATCTTCTTTAGGTGGTTAACGATATCCAACAGAGACAAATGTGACAACTATCAAGAAGCGGTGTTATAGGAATCGGATCCCACGTTCTTGACATGAATCACTATGTGTTTGGATACCTGACCTGACCTAACAACTGATCCTGTTACTGTGAGTACCAGAACATAAAGTGATCAAATTCCCTTATTTGTAAATGAAACATATTGTATTTGACACCACATCTACCATTTAAAAGAACATTACTGGAGGAGCATACAGTGTTTTGGCCCGATGGCACTCATCCATCTGTGTGTTTACATGCACTTAACAGGGTTACAGTCAGTGTTCAGCTTTCTTAAATGTCATGTTTCTGAGAAACCTGGTTTCGTTGAATGGAATAGTGGTTTAGAAAAACCAAACTTCCCCAGGTAGATTTCTCTTGGAGAAAGACAGTTTACAGTACACGTAACTGCTTGACAAAGATTTCGGACAGGAAAATTAGCACTTTGACAGGGACATCATACTGAGAAGTGATGGAAAATCTCCTTTTTACATATCAATCTTTATCAAATCTTCTTAAACCCATTCTGTCACATATCTCCAGTCAGCATTTTTGCCGCCTGCACCACAATGATTGGATGATACAAACACTCAGCAAAACCCAGAGCGTTCTGATTTACTTAAGTTGGATTAGAGTCTTAAGCTATCTCCCCAAACTCTTCTCTTCTTTCTGTCATTATATCATTCTCCCTTTCTCTGAGAAAATTGGCATCATTTACTGCTGTCACTGCAGAGCTCATTGTCCCCCATTATCTCTGGGACAAAGCTGCCGTGACATTGAGTTAATCCGTGCTTGTTTCAATTTTGCCTTCAGGGAATAAAACAGATAAGAAGTTTAGGTAAGTGACGGCAAGGAGGTACCATATCCTAGGCAACACAGACTACAAGGATTGGACGGTTAAGAGAATGATAAAATGCAATCTGCCGGTCAAATTGGGTTGATTTCCCCCAAAATGTCAGAGACGTGTTTTGCGTGCTTGTGAGTTTTTGTGTCTGGGATTGATAGAAAGCTTTTTTAAAGACTAAAATTCCTTGCTAGAATGTCAGGCCCTGTAAAAAGACAACCACGTATAGACTTAAAAGAACATCTCATGAAATCTAGGGCAAGGAAACTAGAGTAGGCTCAACAACATTTTTGCAATCATCATCACCATGTGACATAAGGTAACGGTAAACTGCCGTAAGACGTCAGTCAGAAGATCTGTCTACAAACTATATATGTGCTGGCCTGCTCTTCCACTGACAAGTGAAATATGTGTAAAGTCGTACTGTCTTACTGTTTGTGATTAAGCTCTTTCCAGAAGTCTAATTATAGATACATAAAGACATAGGCAAGCCATTTGGCGTATGGTGAGCCTACACTTGGCTTACTTAATAACATCCACAGAATATATCTAAGAGACTTGAATTAGCCGATATAGACAGAAAGTTGATCCAAATATGTCTGCTAAGTGTGTTCAGTCCCTCTCCTACCCCTTCCAAAAAAGGTGAAGTAGCCTACACTGTGCAGTTTTATCCAGGGTTTTCTGAGATTGACCCATATTTGGAGGTAAAAGTCACGGCATGACCACTCATTCTTAACCTGTACCTTACAAGGCCCTTTAACTTTGTCACAGACTAAAGAAAATGATAACAAACTAGCAGTCAGTCCGACCCTGCAGTGAGATGTTGCTGTTTGTAACACTAGATTTGGTTTGATTAAAGATGCTTGCAAAGCAACACAGTACAGAAAATAAGCACTGCAGAAACGTCAGATAGGTCGGACTCCCGTGTTTAACTATATATCTGTAAAAGTTACGGTTGAAAATGACAACAGAAATAAACAAGTTTGCCGATTTCACTGTCTGTTGTCCAGCCATTAACAAGCTTGCTAACTACAGCTAGTTTGAAGAGGTAGCTTAGGGTGACCAAACGGCCTCTTTTGCCAGGACATGTCCGAGGGAGGGGGAGGGGGGGGGGGGGGGTTATAAATTCATGAAAATGTCCGGTTTTCACTGTTTTTCATGGGACCATTAAGCGTGTACTTAAACGCTTTGCACACAATACTACGGTACTTTGTTGTGTGACATTATTCCCGAGAGGCTGCCTTGTGGGCGGCTCTGCGACGCGTACATACACAGGGACCAGAGCAGACAGTGGAGCAGCATTGTACACAAAATGCCGAAGCGTTTCCTGCTAAAGATTTCCCACCGTGGTCAGAAAACACAAGGGAGACGCTTTGTTTCTCTCACTATGACTCTAGAGTCGTACTCGCTCGCCGTCACTCTCACTTCTCCCTCGCTCTATGACTAAAACAAGACTAGTGCAGCTAGTGCAGCTTCACAGTGCTGCAAAGCTGGCACATATGTTTCAGTGTCTTTATTATTTATATTATTACTTTGAAAAGGTATTAAGAGATATTTTGTTGAAGCTGGATTTTCTAACATAGAAGAGGTCATATTTAGAACATTATTTCATATTATTTATTTATTTTAAAAGAGAGCTATTATTTTTTTACGGGTTGTTACAGATTTTATTTTATTTTATTAGAAGTTATTTTTGCACCATTGAGGCATAATAAAGCAAGTTCATTAACCTCTGAGAAGCATGTCTGGATTTGTCTCGAGGCCGGGCCGAGTGTCCTCTTTTTTGGAAATCAAAATATGGTCACCCTAAGGTAGCTTGACTGTGGTTGTGACTGACTAGCACTTGCATATTCCCAGCTGGCTAGCATGTTGGCAGTTAACTCACAAGCTACCACAGTTCACTAACTAGCCCTGTGAGTAGTCACTACTTCAGCAAGCTTCTAGCACTGCCTATTGTTTTGACGACGCTCGGATGATGTGCCACATTCTGTTGTGAGCAGGCCTTCATAAGATACAGTATATTAGCAGAAATGCAGCACTTGGTGCCAGGATGTTTGCCAGCCTTGAATATGATTCAGAGATGTTCAGTGCTGAAAGATCAATCTCGCCGCTAGATGTAGGAGAATTCGTAGGAGAACATTGCAAAGATGGCACTCAAAGCAGCAAACCAAACCTAATAAACAAGACAAATATTTAACCGTTATTGGTCCTTAGAAGAATTCTGTCTTCCAATAATATCTGTACCCATCTGTCCCATCTGCTATGATGGAAACAGCAGATTAGTAAAGTGCCTCTTGATAGCATATTATTGGCAAATTAAACATTTAACTAGAAATAGATTCATAAAGCACTCGAAGGTCACATAATGTTTGTGTTGAAAAATTAATGATGAACATTTGCAATGCTGAGAAGATCTCGCATTTGTTGATCTTGTTGGTTTGTTGATTTGTTGGGAATTGCCTTACTCCTTTGTCCCATCTCAGCGGGATATCTAAAAGATGATAGCAAGTTTATATCACAGTGCGATCTATTGATTGCACTTGTCAGCTTTTACAATCTGGCCTCATCTATCGGTCTGCACACCCTCTGTCTCATTTAAGAGGTTTCTGGGAGCCGAGGTGAACTCGTCCTCTACCTGACAAACTTCTGCTCCCTCATCCATCCAGCCCTCGCTGCTACAAGCCTCACCGCCCCTCTTACAGCTGTGCACGAAAGCCCTATCATGGTTCACTAATCCTCCTCATTAAGCCAGGCCTCATGGCTCTCGTTACTGTACATCTATTCCCACATGCCTTGTACCAGACTCATGGCTTTCATCTTTGGCAGAATGTGCACATGCCATGAATTTGCCATGTGCAATATAGTATGTGTGTCAGGATTTTGATGTCTCTGTCAGCTGTGGGACCAGATAACACAAGAAAAGGCAGCTGTTCTCACTCTATGTTGGTGGTGGAAGGAAAATTGCACTTATGCTGCTTTTTATAGACTTTCGCAAGGACCTCTGTCTATTCATTTTTTACCATAACGCTGGCCTTTAGCATTTAGTGTATTCACCTACACTCAGGCTGAAGTACTTTCCTTTTGGCCTCTGGTTAATATTTTTTTCAAGTTTTTCATGATCAATATTGAGTTGCAAGGGATAGTTATAATATTATCTTTGCATGTGGTGTTTGATACTGCAGGTTAAGCCTTGGGACAGCATCCATCTCTGCATTTATTGTAGTTATTCTTTATGTTTCTTTTCTTTTTGCACTATTTCTATGCCCTGAGGTTTTGAGAGCGGAAAATCAAATATACTTTTTATAGCCTGAAAAATTACGTTTTTCTTGACAGAGAATAATTCTGTCCACTCTTCAGCTTGTGTAAAGATGTTGGCAGCGTGGAAAATGCTCAGAGGATCTATATTAACCTCGCTTTGAAGTTACCTGTACAGCCCATGAGCTCCCTGGATTTCCTTATTAAAAGCCTTTCTGATTCATCTTGGAAACAACTGAGACCAATTGGAAGCTGTGTCATCAGAGGCAGCATTTCCAGTAGTAGAACTTCCTCTGACAAACTGCCAAAGCTCCAGTGACAGGCAGCGGGAAGATGGGTTTGAAGGATACAAATCATCCACTGTGAGACTGAATTACAAAGTTGAGGAGCTTTGGCTTTCTATCTGAAATATGGTTTGAATGATGGGGTGTTCTATTTATAAGTGACTTGTAGTAAGGATTCTTGAGATGGAGAGGAGAATGGGTCTGAACTACTCTACCAGAGTGGAGTGAAATGTCTGACAAGGTATTAAACTAAAGAACCAGGGGTGGCCTAGGTGATAACAGCTAAATATTACTCAACTTACTTTTTTTTCTTCATACGCTGCATAAAATGGAGCATATGTTTGTTGTTGGAAACCTCGTAACTCCAACTTTTGGTTAAGTTTTCTCTTTAAATTTTAATAAAAATATATCATGTTCCTGTATGGGACCTCACTAGATACATAAAAAAAGAAAGATGGCTGCAAAGCTAAAACAAAATAGAAGGAGCTGTGTCATAACTCAATACATGACAATATAATTTGTTCATGCTCTGATGAATATACTGGTGAAATTGAGATTAGTCCTGAAGATCTGTGTGTGTACTACCTTTTTACATTTAGGGTATCAACGTTGGAACTTTATGAATACCACAAACAAATACTGGGAAGACACATCCTCTAAAAGACTCAGAAGTATAAGAACTATTATAACTTCCTATTCACCATATACTTGGCAGTACATTATTTACTAAACCAGCATGTTTAACAGCCCGCAGGACTTTTGAAAGCAAAGCAAGGCAATGTGATTTTATAGCATATTTAATTCCAAGTAAACAATACATGCTTTACTTTTAATAAATTTGCACACAGACAGTAAGGAACCCACATTCACCCCATAGACACACATCTAAGTACAATTTTGAAGATGATTTTGCATGGCCCAGTGGGGGCCAATGAAGTGATTTTACGACTGGAATAATATGTTTGGCTTTGCATGCACAGAATGAGTTGTTGAAAGACCAAAGGCTGTCTTAACGTTCACCAGCCTCAATGAATATCAACTCTGTGCTTCATTAGCTTTCATTTGAAGCCCCAGTGATGATTTCAAGAGCGCTTTTCCTGTTTCAGTGAGCGATAAGTTGGAGATATTTTGCAGTGCAGAAAACTTGTGAACTATAACATATTATGCAGCCTTCCATAAATAAGCAGTATGATACAGTACTTAACTTCTTATGAAAGAAAGGACAAATAGAAAAAAAGAATGAAAAGAAGCATGCTTGTACTGGTCAATCAACACAAGCAAATTTACACAAGTAGTTGAAATGGATCTCTTTGCATATCCCTCCTAGATACCACACACATGCATTTTCAGAAGGCTCATTGCGCAAGCTCAGCCATAGTAGGCTATGGTGCTCCTGGAGCAATTTCAGGGAGGGGGTTGGTGGTTTGCTCAAGGGCACCTCGGCAGTGCCCCGGAGGCTGGTAGCATCTCTCCAGTCGAAACTAACCTCTGGTTCCCAAGCCAAGTCCCCACAGACTAAGCTACTGCTGCCCCAATGGGACAAAGATAGCAAGGCAGTCAGTAGGCTTGTTAGAGATGAGCAGCACCTCGCCTGTAAAGTGGACGAGAGCAGGCGGCGGCGGTGACAAAAAGCTGCGGGCCAGTCGAACCGTTTACAGGCGTTTTCTGCAGCCTTCGCTCTGAACAGGAAGTCACAGAAACACTCACATCCTGTTAGGTCCGATTCCGATTTCATAAAATGTTATCAGACCCATATATCCGCTTGTACACGTTCTCCAGTTGTTTGTATTATGTGTGTTATATTAAAGAGTAGCTGTCAAAATGCTCTACATGCGATCTGTTGCTGATGCTAATAAACAACAAACTGTAGATGATCCGTGATCTGAACGGATTTAGTCTCTGACTTCTAAACGTCACTATCAGCCACACAACATGTGTTGTGTACAGAAAAAGCCTTTAAATCAGACAAATGGCAATTAAAATCCCTCCAATTAAAAAAACAATAAAATGTTTATATAAAACGTCATGTGTAATCAGCTGTTAGATCAGCTGAGAGCCAGGCATTTCCCATCATGCCCCGGGTCTTGCAGTCGGTGGAGAGCAACTGCGGCGCCTGGCTCTCAAACCTGCGGCCGCCTTGATCTCTTGAGGTTATCGTTGCCGAGCAAGTCGGGATCAAGTCGGACACAAATCTAACTGCCATGCATTGGGCGGCGATTGCCGGTGATCGATTCTGCGCAGGGCTGGCCCATCTCGAACGAGCCTATTGTTACAGAGCTTCTTTAGGCCACACACACAGACCTTCTATAGGCCACACCCACAAAGGCAATTACAATAATTGCAATAGATCACAGCTGTGTTCTCTCTGAAACACCACAATCAGAAATCAAGACATTTAAACAATCATGCTGGTTATTTTTTAATATTCTTCATTTAGTAATTTTCCCAGCATGTATCCCCTACAAAAGACGTAAGTAATAATGGGGTGGGGAATATTCTAATACACCTCCATGTGACATAGCAAGGGGAGTCAAATCTAAATTACTTGTTGAACCCTATGTTTTCTGATCTAATCAACCCACAAAAAACCTTCTGGGTTGTCTTATTTCACACTAAGTGGGTTGGTAGGCACTCCAGATACCCAAATGTATGTGCACAAGAACTAAAAAGTGAGTTTTTAATGATATGTTCCCTTTAAAAAATATAAAGTTAAAGTGCTTGGCAGCTGGACTTTTTGCATCTTCTTATTGAGCTCTTGTGCTTATTATGCGTTATTGAGGAGGGTACTTGCCAATGCAACATCTTGAATACCTTGTGTTTATGGTCTGCTACCTTTTTTATTTTCAATTTTACGCTACATTTGATGTTCACATTTTTGACATTGGTATTGAATTTGACCAAGGTAACATTACCTGGGGCTAGAACGATGGAATAGGCTTGCACATTACTCATGACAACCACGAGCCACAACCACTGTGGGACATGATTTAAACTTTGCTGGCCCACACATTCACCAACCTCCTAGTTAAAAAACACTCCAGATGGCCAGTCCGCCTGTGTCATCCAAAGTGGAGTGAACATACTTGTACTCCTTCATGCTTAGACGTCAGGGATGACATAGTTTGTACTTCTAAACAGGCCAAAGAACTTCTTAGCCCACTTCTAGATCTATAATGGAGAAACGATGGAGGTTACAGACTCAACATTAAACAAGTGATTCTCTGCTTTGTTGATTCTAAATGGATTAATTTTTTATTTTTGTTCAGAAAAAAACATTTTAATTAAGTTGTTGTTCCACCACAAACTCCTTGAACATTATGGTAACTCAAAGAGTTGTTTTTTTCAGTCAAACTTTAACATTGGGATTGTTTTCCACACTGGTTAACTGATATGTGAAATAGTTTTTATACGTCATAATTTACGTCTATTCATTCAGTGTCAATGCAAAGTAGAGTGCCCTATACATACATATGCATGCTGTTTGGGAAAATATTATATATGTAAAGTTTGTAAATTGAATGAAAGTCTGAATATACTGAATGAAAGTGAAAGTCTGAATATATGGAATGAAAGTCTGAATATATGGAATGAAAGTCCAAATATATTGAATGAAAGGCGTGTTGACATTAGCCTGATAAAAGGGACCTGCCTGACCAGAGAGGTTCCTTTCATTCGGTCTTCCACGAAAGTGAATAAACTTTTTCATTGGGAGAACGGTACAGGATACGGTTACCGTTACCAGTGTTTTGGCAGGAGGACAGGAGGACGCTGTTGCTGTCCAGTTCTACTTGCCTAAATGCCTAAATCTCTCTCTCTCTCTCTCTCTCTCTCTCTCTCTCTCTCTCCTGATCCTGTCTTTCACTGGTTGAAGCCTGAAAATATTGTAAACAAATTAATAACAACTAATTACACTGGTTGGACTGTTCAGCTCTGTTTCAGACTGATACCTCCGGTTCAGGCTGGTCCTCATCCTCAACACGTGCCTTTTTCAGTTGCGGAAAATACTTTTCAATACTCATCTGGATTGAAGCAGCAAACATTCAATGTAAGAGTAAAAAATGACATAACATTATTTATAATATGCTTATTTGATTCACAGCTGCTATATAGTGTTTTGACCTCGACAACCCAACTGCATTTTACTTGCGACTAGTTAACTTTCTAAAGCAGGCACAATCGCTTGTTTGCTAAGAGTCGGGTCGGTGAATGTGTGATTGTGTAAAGGTGTTCACGAGATAGATACCAACCTTTCGTGAACTTGTGAATTTCGCCAGCCGTCTTCTCTCCTTTATGGAGACAGAAAAAAATAAAAATAAACGTAGCCACTGTGTGCACGGTGGGCTCGATGGTGTTTTAAGCCTCCAACGTTGCCTTACAGGCAGCTACCCCTCACCTTAACCCTAACTATAACCATTGCTGCCTGGAAGGCGAAGCTGGGGGCTAAAAACACCAAAAACCGCACGGTGGGAGGAGCTGTGTGTATGTTTGTGTATGTGAGTGATACACAAGTGACAGAGAGACGGAGGAGAGAAGGGAAAGGAAATGCTGCTGAATGAATGTGTTTTAAATAGCGTTTAAAAGAAAATTGAAAATGAAATGCAACGAGCGGCGGCCGGTGTTGATAGTGTGGCGCACCGCCCCACATTAGTCTATGTGTGGGAAACACTGAATGAAGAGCAGTACATTTTTTATTGGAAATACCAATCAGCCTGTAAAAACACTTTCATAACATCTTCTATGGCTCTGAAAGGAGCTTTTCCAAAAGTAACAATCGAACAATCGCCTATCCTAACCTTAACCACTCGAGGTCAGTGCCTTACCCCAAAACCAATCGAGCTGCTTCGTAGACTTGCCTAGAAGTTACGTGGGATCCGTAATAACGCGTCACAGAGCCTTGATGCTCTTTAAACTGCACTGGCTTGATATAAGTGGCTACAGATATTAAGTGGAAACCACATGGACTGCGTAATGACAATGTGTGTGAATTAGATAAACCCTTTTCTCTTGGGCACTAGAACCACCCTTGCGGAAAATGTGATTACACTTCTCCACAGGAGGTGCAATGTGGGACGTTGTTGTGGGGGGGGGGGGACTTGGCTTGTCATTGAGTCCCCAGTTTGTCTGCTGCCTTATACACACTAACAACTTTGACACGCCTGTAATGTCCAACGAGGACTGTGGAAGGGTCGTTTGTGTCCGTTCTCTCTGTCTGCTTTTGAAGCTGAGCGTGACTCAATGATGCGTAATATGGATGACACCATGTGTTGTAGCCTCTTTGCTGTAAACTGACTAGTAAGTTGAAGCAAATTGAAATACATATATAAATAATAAAACGCCAACATATCGTGGTTACAAAGCAGAGGATTTTTAGTTTGAGCCAGAATGTAAAACGCCTGCCAGCTGCCAGCGGCTGTTGTTTACAGCCTTGTGACTGATACATATTTTACTAAAGAATTAAAGAAAAATGTATTACTTACTTACAATGGACTAGAAGAGTTGCCTTCATTCATACAGGATCAGGAGCTCCAGCGAAAACACCAGTCTTTCCATTTATTTGAATGAGGGTAGTGGGTTTAGAGTGCAGAGGTGGGGGCCCCAGGGGTACGCCGAAACAATGAGTCAGATTCAACTTTTGGAAAAACGCAACTCGCCGGTGGTGTGAGAGCACCGTACAGTAAACATCACTATCTCTATCGCTGCCAGAAACACAAGCACTTAACTGTCCAGCTGACTGTTTCCTGCAACAAGCTTCGGAGATCTTCAACAAGTGGTCTGGCACCCCTAGGGGGTCCTCAGAGTTGCTGCAGGGGGGCCACCAAATTATTGTTTAAAATCAATGGTTTAAAAAAAATATGCATTGACAATATACATTTACATGAATCTAACATATTACCACCATGGGTCCCAGAGCCTTCAGCCTTGTTATTATTATTATTATTATTATAGTAGTAGTAGTAGTAGTAGTAGTAGTAGTAGTAGTAGTAGTATTGCTTAAGGATTCACTGTGCCACATTTTAACATCAAAACATAATGTATGAATATATGAATGTGCCAACATTTAAAAAGTTTAGAATTGTATGCACCATAAAAAGGTATGTATAAAGGCTGTAGGCCGTCCTAAACGTTACTGTAGGGAAAGTTTAATATGCAACTACATTTTGTATGATATATGTAGTGGGGGGATCCCTGCTCCGTCTCTTTTTCAGCTAAGGTATCCTTGGCCTAAAAACCGTTGAAGACCCCTGGTCTAGATCATAAAAAATGACAGAAAATTGTAATTGTGAAATATCTACCTGTGCTACATTGGGGAAATGCCTTTTAATTGACACTCCCACACAGCCACACAACCCTGCTTTCCTTTAGCACCTTTGCCCCCTTCTGTGTACCACACACAGGTATTCTACTGACTAAAACTATGTAAATAGTAGACTTACTTTGGCCCTTTTTGCTGATTTCTTCGAGTGAAGTATGTCATTAAAGGGCCTCATATAAGCTTTTCACAAATGACCCTAATTTAATAATTTGGCTCCAACAACTGAAGAATACTTCCAATCAAAAATGTTTAAATCTTTCATTTTTAATAGCAATCTGTTTATAGCAGTCATTGCGATCTTTAAAGTCTGAATACCACAAGTTTAATATCTAACAAAAACCAAGTTATCATTGGTGTGACTACTCTTTATTTTTCTTACTGTTATCAAATGGGTTGCTTTTAAACTACTTTCCACTCATCTCCAAGCCCATTCATTTCTCCAGAAAACCTAAATCTTAAAAGGTCCCATGGCATGAAAATTTCACTTTATGAGGTTTCTTAACATTAATATGAGTTCCCCCAGCCTGCCTATGGTCCCCCAGTGGCTAGAAATGGTGATAGGTGTAAACCGAGCCCTGGGTATCCTGCTCTGCCTTTGAGAAAATGAAAGCTCAGATGGGCCAATCTGGAATCTTCTCCTTATGAGGTCATAAGGAGCAAGGTTACCTCCCCTTTCTCTGCTTTCCCCACCCAGAGAATTTGGCCCACCCATGAGAGAGAGACATCATGGCTTTCAAAAGAGCGAAGTGGGAGTTGGTCAAGGCCACACCCCCACCCTCCACCTCTCCCTCCCCCTCCCCCTCTCTCCTCCTCAATATCTACAGACACAGAAATGGCACATACTAAGGAAAGCTCATTGTGGGACTGGCTCTAGTGGCTGTAATTCTGCACCAAGGCTGAATTTCAGGAAAGAGACTTCAGATACAGTATTAGGGGACCACTAAGGTCTATATAAAAGCATCCAAAGAGCACCATGTCATGGGACCTTTAAAAAATGGCTCTCAAATATATAGTTTCACCGTTAAAAAAAGACTCAGTGTATTTCCTAAAACACAGCAGTTCGGGCTGAGGTATGGCAGGTGGGCCGCAGCCTGGGCTATAAAAAATCTTCCAAGTAGCAATTCCACAAAATATATGGTTTTTGTTCTGGAAACAATATTAAAATATATAAAAACAACCGCAAGCGTTTGTTTGCCCTGTGTTAGGATGGGAAGCGACCACCGCCAGCTTTTATATACATAGTCTACCAGTGGCTCTCAACGCGGTAGAGCTCACTCTTCTCTTTCAATTACGTGACGAGGTCAGAACCTTCTTTTGTCGACTTCAAATTTGAACCTGTAGACCGCCTGTGTGATTTTCAATGGCTTTGTAAATTAGCCTACTTGGCAGACATTTACAGCCACTTGAATCGACTCAACCCAGCGCTACACGGAAAGAGCCTTCACAATCTTCCACATACACAAAATAGAGGTGACTGTGAAGAAAACCGATCTGTGGGCGAAAGGAACTATGAGTCCTTCGAAAATATAATTTCATTATTAAAGAGGAGAAGTCACTTCCTGACACTGCAGCAGCTGTATGACCGCGCAAACATGTGCTTTAAAGTAACAGATGCGGGACTACTTCTTTGGCCTCAGCGAACAGCTTTTGACTCCGTTTTGGTTGCATATGGCTACAGAAGAGAGCTCTCGAACAAGGCAATTATGTTTCTGATGCTGGTGGACACAACATATCTCCGTGAAGCGGGATTTTTTGGTGCTTCTGGCCAAGACCAAGTACAGGAACACGTTGGGTGATGAATCCGATCTCCGCCTGAAGCTGACGTCTATTCAGTCAGACATCAAAGCCTCAACTGCATCGTTGCAGAGGCATCAACCATCTCATTAGGCATCTGTTGCATCCCACTATTGGCTAGTTTCCACAAGTTCACAATGGACTAAATTCACATTGTAATGATATTTAAACATTGTGGTTTAAAACAAAGGTCTGGATTTTGATGCAATATATTTGTAAAACTGTGGATTTGGATGTCATATATTAACATATATAACAGTATGCAATGCTATTTGGGTTTAAATTTAAATGATGGTTTTGTAAATATTCATTTAAGTGTCCATAGTCCATTTGCTAATATTAAATAAACATTTTGTGCATTGAGCCATCTACTTGTCAGTGTTATGTACTGTATGTACTATATGTCCAAGACGAGATGGGAGATGGAAGGCGGAGGTTTTGCTGAATTTTTCGAAGGCCTCAAGCTTCCAAAGTCGGGAAACTCTGATCTGGTGCATTTGTTTGGAACTATTTTCAGTGGCGGATAAACACACATTTGGTGCTCAAGTCTTTACAGCAGTATGGTATATGTGGGATCTATTGGAAATAAACTACAGTTCCCATGTTCATTGTAATGAAGAACCCTTTCAAAGAAATGTTACAAATCTCTCTCTCTTTCTCTCTCTCTTTCTCTCTCTGTCTGTCTCTCTCTCGCCTCCTCCTTTCTTTCTTTGCTCTGTCTTTCCAATGCCCTTGACCCAAGAAAACAAGCCACGCGCTCATGCGCACACACACACACACACACACACACACACAGGAATATTACAATAAGATAGCCTAAGCTAAACATTATGACCCCATCTAGTTTACACCTTTGTCATGTATTGTGTCATATGTGTTTTCATGTTGATCACTTGTATTGCACTATAAGCAAACACAAATTAAAGAAATGTTACAAATCTGTGTTTCCTGGTTGTTTTTTGAAATGTGATTCGACACAAGCAGAGCGTTTGATTAAAATCGTCGGTGTGGATTCCACCCATATTGTGCACTTATTGGTTTGAGAAGGCAATCTGTTCTGCCAGGTCCTGACTCCTCTAAGTCTGAATCTTTAGGAATACAATTCTAAATCCTTCATTTAACTCACTACAATATATCACTGCCAAGCCAACAGTTTGTTTGCTAAACAAGCTTTCAATCACCTTCATTTGATAGAAGGCCACATTGCTACCAAATTGATTATTTGTCTTATGTGTATGACTTCTCATTTTTATCAGAGGTTTGACAATGGCACCAGGTTTTGAACACATCTGAACACACAATTAGTCATTCTGAATCTGGTTATAAGCTGATGACCTCAACTGTACAACATAGAACATAAAGGCAGGCAGGCGCTAATGCTAGCTTGCTCGGAGTACATTGTACAAAAACCAGAAGCATGGTTAGCAAAAATGGGACAGAAATAATACTTTTCTTATTAAGTGCTACCCAATAACTGGGGATAGATGGCTAATAGTATGGCTAACCCCAGGTCTGTACATCCCCTTGAAACCATCTGTTGTACATTTTTACATTGGGGTTCATTGATACCCTAAGCATTTGTGACCTTATGTTGTTCATCTCACACTGTACAGGCTGGTTCTGAGCCGCTAAGGAAACACTAGTGTCTTGAACTCAAACCATATTGTCAAGCTGCTGCTTTGTAAATGCACCAATTATGGATCGGATTGATGCATGTCACAACAAAAAAAGGACACACTGATTTCAAATGCATTTATTATTAATAGGCTTGTGTTATAATGAAACCGCATTCTCTTTTCTCAATTCCCTCAGTCATTTTGTTTGCCTAATGTGCCCCACAGTAGGCAATTGCTCGAAGCAGTGTCTTAAAAAGGAATTTGAATTAAGACAGCTAATGACCGTGGGTCAATAACCTTTTATTTGGATTCTCTGGCTGCTAAGCCTTAAAAGCTAATAATGAATTCATGAATGGGCAAGTCTCAGGTGATCTGCATCAACCCACCATCCACCTTCTCGGATCATTTTGGCTTAGATGTTTCCAGTTGGTAAAAGGTTTGAGTAGAGTTACAGTCTCTGAGGTGAGCGTGCAGTCCATCCTGTGTTGGCGTTGTTAAAACCGTGATTGACAGGCTAAACCCAGCTAGTGCCTGCTAAAAACCGAGGCTTAAAGTGTTCGTTTGTAGGGTCCCCTGCTTGACAGAAAACTGATGAGCTAGATCTGCCCCAGAAATCAAAGCACCGTTGGGGGTGCGCTTGCGAGTGTTCCACTCATCAGACTGGCATCCTCTGCAAGATCACGAGGAAAGAGCGGGCAGGAAGTCACACAATGAGTCTGAACCGAGAGAATGAGGTGTATCAGAAGTCCCCCCCGGGGGGAGGCATGAAGGGAACAGAAGTGTGTGTATAAAAGAGAGTCAGTCAACGGCAGCGTCAAATAGAAAGGCTGGATTACGCCGTTGTCGCGTAGGGGGAAAAATGCATGACAGAAGTGGCAGATAAACACCTCAAAGGATGAGCACTGAGTGGAATATAAAGATGTTTGCGATCAATGGACAAAGAAAAGGGGAGCAAACTGTCATTCATTCACTGAACATTGTATAGAACAGGGCCACATTAGATACACCCTCACCCTCATTACATTAAGGAGCCATGTTTGTATTCCTTTAATGGCCTTTTACCTTGCTTCATGTAACAAACAAAAAAAACAATTGTACTGGCATGACCTTGTCATTTTTTTCAGTTGATTGCTCACACATGAAGCCGAGCACACTATTCAGACATACACATGCACACCGGCACTCTAACTCCCACACATATTTGCAAAGCAAACAAACAATACACCTCTCCGAGTGTGTGTTTAGAAAGGCAAACAGCTTGCAGGGACGACTGGCCACAAAAATAAGAGAAAAAGAGACGAATGCGGTGCGTTCAGTCATTGCCGAGATTATAATGTCACTTGGGAGCCGAGGCCGTGCACAAACACCCTGCTGTGCTCTCTTTCAATAACTTTCCATAGACCAATCTAATCTCCCCTCCCTCCTACACTGCTTTAAGGAGATTTTTATAGGCTTTTGTTGAGAAGCAGATAATTCCTTATAAATCATAATAGCGCTGCCTGAATTGTAAAAGGTTTCATAGCTTAGTGACATGACTGGCTCACAGCGAAAACAAATGTAGTGACAACCAAGCATTGATCAGGATGTGCGTCAGATGGTCTTGTTTCAGACCAGCATTTCATTTAATTCAGGCTGTTTAATGGATAAGGACACATACAATATATGTATACATATATGAAGGCCACTTTAGGCAAGCAGTACTATATTCTCATTGTATTTTACAATATTTAACAGTAGGTAAATTGCGTGTGACCTCTCATGACTTTCTGTTTGAATTTCCTACGCCTTACCTCCAACATAGTGATGGGAAATAACCAATTTCAATAAAGACAAGAAAATGTCCTTTCCTTTTAACAGTTTTCTCTTTTAATTTCTTTCTATAGGCTGCTTCTTTGTTGTGCTCACTGAGTGAATGTGTGGCCTTGAGGGATTTCTGAGGGACCATATGGCACAATACCACACAATATAGGTAATGTTTGCCTTTTTTCGTTCAGTTTTTCTGTTCTAAATACAGTAGAAATAGTTTGAGGGCTGAAGTTACCCCTGAAAAGTCTTTGCCCTTTCTTAACAAAGCACATGCAAAAGCTAACTCAGGCCTAGATAGGACAAATTTGCTGTTATAGAGGACTTTGAACATGATAAAAAGTGACGGAAACCTCAGGGGGAGGTGATAAACTTGAGCCTTTAACACCAGATTTGATTTGGTTGGTAAATACTTTTTAGACTCAACTTTATCTTTCACCCAGGAGTGATACTTAGTGTCTGGAAAACGAAATGTTGTGTAGTATTTGCAGTCATCAGTAATTCTGCAAACCTAAAAAAAAAAAAAAAAAAGGCATCATGAAAAGAAAAAAAAACTGCCAGAAGACATAAGTGAATCAGTCAGGTCCATGCCTGTCTCTTCAGTGTATATCATTACCACTGTGTAGAACACAAACAAATCAAAGAAACTAAAACAGCCTCCCACACACATTACAAGCTTGCATATTAAACTTTGCTCTGTATACTGTTTGTATTTCATCATTGTAGCCGGTCTCTTTACTAGTGAAAAAGTCAATTAACGTGCCCTTAAAACACTGCATTCCTGCAGAGTTGACCCTACATCAGGATAGTGAATTTTAATATCCTATGTTCAAAAAGCAATGCATATGGATTTATGGTGACTTTTATTGTTGTGTGTAGGAGTAGGGATCCCACATGACTTCAAGGATGAAAATCATGTTGAATATACACTAACTTTATATTCACAATTAGCTAAAGCGATACTCCATCATTTTTAGCTACGAAGGTCATTTTACAAGTCATTAGTAGTACTCTAGCTTGAAAAAAAGGCTGTATAATGTCCCTTGGGGTTTTGGAAGGAGCTTTTAGAAGTTTGAAATACAACCCTGATGATAATGTCATCATCATCAGCGTTACAAACAGGAGTTAATGTAGTTTGAATAGATAGGAATTTATCAGGCAGGTAGAGTCCATGGAAATCATGGCATTGATGCATTATGGGGTATGTACCCCCATCAATTTTGCTTGTTGAAGTCAATTTACTATAGAATTTACTACACCGCCTATGAAAACAATTGTATAATGTCTCTTGTGACAAAATTACAATTATTATTAATTACCTGAACCCGAAGTGGCAATTTAGAGTTGGAAATGACAAGTTCTAAAGTAAAAAGTAAAATAACCTTAGAGCTTTTCTGCTGAGGTGCTCCATTTTGTTTGTTGACCTGTTAGGAGGTGGAAGAAGTATTCAAACTAATTTAGTAAGTAAGTTTGACATTTTAGAAAATACACTTTCAAATACATTTGCTTCCTTGCAGTGACTTAAATGGTAAGATCGATACCACTCTCATGTCTGTATGCTAAATATGAAACTGGAACCAGCAGCTGGTTAGCTTAGCTTAGCGTTAAGACTGGAAACATGGGGAACAGTTAGCCTGGCTCTAGTCTCTCATTGCCAGACCTTTCTCCACAGCGCAGCAAAGGAGGGTCTGGTTAGTCCACAAAGCATTCTGGGATTGGAGAAAAACATGCTCTAGTTAATTGGCATTTCTTTAAACCAATCACAATCGTCTTGGGCTACAGTGGAACATGTGTATGTTCAAAAGTTGTTTAGTCGTGCAACAGAAAACTCAGATTGGACAGATAGTCTAGCTAGCTGTCTGGATTTACCCTGCAGAGATCTGAGGAGCAGTTAACCATAGTCCTCAGAAATCCACCGGAGTTTAAAATTCCAACACAAAGAAAGCAGAAGGTAACGGACATCCGGCCGAAAAGAGCAGAATTTTTTGCAGCAACGGAGCAATCCCGGAAGAAAAGCATTGTAGACATAGACTAGCCTGGCTCTTTCCAAAGTTACAAAATCAACATGTCCTCATACCTAAACCACATGCTAGGTTGATTGCCAATGACCCCCAAAACGACATATTTGACTGTTTTAACGCTGTGGACCTTAACTACGTCGAGTTGCGGACGTAACTACATCACAGACATAACTATGTTACAGACTTAGGTCTGTTACAAAGTTTGTTAAGAGGATGAAAGCCCTGTGTGAGTTTTGCGCTCTTTTACTTCGTCACCTTATATCTTCGTTTGCTCCCACAATAATTACTATGACCATAATGGCCACCTTACAACAAACGTTAAGTATGGGTCGTTAGAAGCTGCTTTCACAATCAACCTATACGGCCGTTTTCTGGGTAAGGATCTATCCACCAGCACTAAAGCTCAACGATCAACACATATCTCATTTGCTTAATTCATACAAAAAAACGAGTCACAGGACTCCAGAGTCAGGCTAGCTGTTTCCTATTTGTTTCCTGTTCTTGTGCTAAGCTAAGCTTCTATATACCGTAGAGTTCATAGTTAACATACACATTGCAGACCAATGTGGATATGTACGAAATGTTGCCATACTGTACACAAATTCAGGGATGTATCCTACATATGACCGTAGCATAGAATGCATAAAATGAAATGTAAGGTTACATTTACATGACTACGTTTTGGTTTAAAAACGAATATCTTTTGCTACATTTACACCTCGCATTCACACTGCTCTGGCATTTCAGAGCCCCTAAATCAGAGACATTTGAAAACACTTCTGACCCCGTTGTGTTTCAGTCTGAACGGCCGCAAATGGAGACCTTTGGCAACACCGATGCCAAAGTTTTGCCACCCGATTGGGTCTTATCGGTCATGGAGTCTTGTTCTCGGAGACTTAGCTACTAACCAGTTACTAACTAGTTACCATGGCAACTACCATTAACAGTCGGAGTATACATGCTGCCTCCTGTTTACCCTGGCACGCACATGCCCAGTATACGAGAATGTTGATGAGATATGCTGTTTAGCTGTGTGAGTTTAAACGGAGATTAGTTCTTCTACTGGACCTAAAAACACGTGTGCACGAAGATCGCTTTTGGCTCAAAACTCAGCTTAGAAACCAAAATGTAGCAATGTAAAAGACTGAATGCATGACATCAGCTGAGGATGTTGCATGTGCAGCATCTTGTGAAGATGATGATGATGATGGTGTTTGACATCTGATCACAGCAGTCGCACACCGCTGTGTAACTCCTTCGAAATGAGGCTACAGCTGCCATTGATGTTGTCACTGCTGTAAATCAAGTGGCCATTGGGAGCCTCAGTGAAAACTATCCTAGATTATTGACGCACACTTTTGATCACTTTGTTAAATCTGTCTGATACAGGAGATTTAAAGAAGGCTTTCAGGCTGTTAGAGCGTCATGTATTCCCACCCAGGAGGTTTGTGAATGTCGTACAAATGTGAAAAAAAATTATAAGGTGTTACGAGTGCCTTTTACTAAATGTTGTCATTGGAAACAACCAATCTGTACCTTTTTTATGCACTACATCCCCCGGTTTGTCCTCAGTCTTTGTAAACCCTGTACCGAAGCAAAACAATGCTCAGGCTGCAGGGGGATTTAATTTGATCCAAAGTACATCTAGCTTAGATCATGCAGTACTTGAAGAGAGTGAAGTGGTGTCTGGCTATTGATGGTACTCAGCTACACAGAAAAATGAAGGACATGAGAGATAATAAAGAATATAATCAAACTTGTGTTTAAAAGCAATTCACAGTGTTTTCTTGGCCCTGCGATATAATTCTTGGATGGATATAGTGCATCACTGCTTTGTGGTTAGTGTCTGTGAGTATAATATAAAGTGCATCAGTTTAAAATGGAATGTCTCCCCTGGATTATTCCTAAAAGCATGTTTTATGATGCGCAGAAGGTGTGTCCCATATTTCCATTAACATCTTACTTTGGTGAAAGGCTGAACTTGAGGCTGAGTATATAAAACCCATTTAGATGAAGATATATGTTCAGACCACAATGAAGGAAAGCTTGACAAATAATTTCTGACCTACAGTAAGGAGATCCAACAAGTTGCTTTCCTCGAAGGAATGTCTCGGGAAATCCATCATGCATTGTTTCAATTAGTTCCCCCCTTCATTGCAGGATTCTGCAAGTCTGATATCTTAATGAACACTGTAGATGTTAACTTTCAAATTACTGGGCATGCCTAGTGTGACAGGGCTCTGTGTTATAGTCTGATAACATCTACAGTTTTTCTTCTACTTTATTGCAGTTCTTTTAGGTATTTAGGTCTCACAATGCAAAATTGTGGGTGGGGAGTAATTTGGTGATGATATGCAAAGCTTGTGCTGCTGCCCTCAAGTTACAAAAAAGTAATCAGGTAATGCAGGTTCAGGAAAATAGTTCAACATATTGGAAAGAATGCCTTTTTACTCACTTACTGCAAGTAAGAAGAGAAGATCTCATGTATGTGTTAGGAGCTTGAGTGAGGACATGGTTAGCCTAGGTTTGCATGGCGGCAGAGTAAACTCTGAGCCTGTCTCTGAGTAAAACTCAAAAATACACCTACCCACACCTGTAGAGCTCCCTAACACGTATCTTCTTAGGTTAACGCACACACGAACTTAAATGTAAAAACAAGAACTTGTGTTTTTAGGAGAAGTGAAGTGCTGGGCATTTTGTTGGTGACAGCCTAGCTGTATGACCGTGTGAAATACATTCCAAAATCTTGTCACATTAAGGTCGCCAGGTTTAGTACCATTGGGACTGTACAGGGACTAACACCAAAACCTGTGCTATCTGACCATGTATAGTAATTGGCATTTTTGTCAGAGATGCTGCACAGCAGTACTAGGTGAATGGATACTCTTGTTCGTGAAGAAACAGTTTCACCAGGTATCTCCCCATGAAATCACAAATGATCATTTATGCAAAAAGGCGATAAATCACGTCTTAAATTTTGGCCTGCAGTTACAGTTAAATAATGTTTTACTACTGACCAAAGACACAGTAAGCATTTCTCAGTGGTCTTCTTTGGAGTAATCCTAATTTGAATGGCATTGAGAACCAACAGAGATCAACAGTCTAGAGTTTGAACATGAGAGTAATTACATGTAAAAAGAGGCTTCCCCTTCATTCACCTTCGGTGAATGTCGCCTTGGCCGGGAGGAGTTGATGTCGTCAGACGGTGTCCAACGTTCATTGGATGTTTCGACCTTGAACCGTAACAATAAATCACTGCCCATCTCCTCCTCCTGGCTTCCAGCTCGGCTCCTCTCTCCTGTTCCATAACCAGCAGGAGGCTGTTATTGCTGCCTCCCCCATCCTGCGAGCTGCTGACTTCCTCTCACTTCCTGTCATTCCAATGGCTGTGAACATTCTCTATACTGACTGGGCAGGGAATCCTCTACAGCCAACCTCGACTGGGAATAGCCATGCCTGCCATCCTTTGCCCCTGCAGTCGAGCAAAAGGTCCCGGTAGTTGGCGATCTTCCTTTCAAAGGCTTGATCGCACCCTTCTTCCCACGGGACTGTAAGTTCTATCATGATGATCTTCTTCACCTCTTCAGACCACTGAACCACATCCGGCCTCAGGATTTTCTGGACGACTTGGGGAAACTGCAGCCTTCCTCCCAGGTCTACCTTCATATCCCATGATTGGGCCTTTTGTAGTAGGTTGTTTCTTACTGTTCTTGCTGTGGTTGATGGCTTTTCTCCCTCCCTCCCTCACGAATTTGATCACACCCTAAGTGTTTGTGTTTTACAGCCCGGTTGCCACATGCATGGCCAGGAAGAGCGAGGCAGGTGTGATGAAAGGAGGGGAGGGCTGGTGGTGGGGGCTGATCAGGAAATAGTGTAGGGAAATCTAATTTATTTTTCATACGCTGCTGAGATGGAATGTCATATATCATGCCATGCAGCAATTTTGTGCCAGTCCCAGGCTCACAAAAGATGAAAGAATAGTGATCAAAGATACAGAGAAAGAAGTCAGCTGCTGGAGTTACTATGGGATCCACTTCCACTGAGAACAATATAAACTGTGTTAAAATAGTCATCCAGTATCCTGTCACTGTTGGTTATCAGTGTGGGACAACTCACTTCAAACATCTTACACAGGAGGGAACAGGGATAAACTATAGTCTTTGTTTCTTTTGTCTACACACTTGAAAGTGATGTGAAAGAAACAGATTTGGGACTGAATAGATACTTTGAATCCCTGGACCAGAAAGATACAATATCTCATCAATGAAACCCTAGTCATTATTAAAAAATAAATAAAAAAGACATTATGAAATAAATAATCATATGAATTAATTGTGTAAAATATATAAATGAAGCTGTGCATACACTTAAGTACTGAAAACCGCAAGTGTGGGTTTTGGGAAAGACCCACTGTCTCCTCATTTTGATGCTGAGTAGGCTAATAAACCAAATTCACAACCCCAACTGGCTAATTAGCCAGCTAGGTAGATAGCATGCCCAGCCTTGTTAGGCTAAATAAAAAAAAATCTATCAAATATAGTTAGCTTCTGTGTCTATGCACTGTTTATTTACAGCAGCAGCTACAAAGTTAATTCAGGGATTTGTAATGATAAGTGCTAACAAAGTAGCTACCAATAGGGGGAGCTCTAACATTAGCAGGTGCTGGATTGACTGTATGTTGGAGCAGAGAGTGAATATCCAAGGAGAGGATTATTTAAAACTGCTAGCTGAAGCTAACACAAGTTCGATTCTTGATGTTTTATTCAAATAGATGAATAAGAACATTACATGGAGAATAAAACATCAAGATTCGAACTTGTGTTAGCTTCAGCTAACAGTTTTTAATAATTGCTCCTCTCCTTGGATATTCACTCTCTGCATAGACAGTATATAAGAATGGACCAACAGATCCCGTTGCTCTGGACGGAGACCAGTGAAGGGTATTAGAAGCACTTTTCCGGTGAGCGCTGAGTGTTACTGAGCAGCCTCCAACTGAGAGAGACGACGTAAATGTGACGTGAGCAACCTGTCTGAAAGTTGTAAGCCTTCTGGTAGCTGTGCCAAGAGAAATCTCAATCATTCCCAATCTTGCAGAGACGGAGAGCGTAGCTATATGGAGATAACATAGGCACAGGCTAATTATTGCTAACTAAAATGATAGTTAACATTAGTAATTAAACCTAAACAGCTAAGTAAGTCCAAACTGTGTGCGAGCTTCTCCTGTACTATACGGTAATTCCTCTATTATGTGACACAATCGTTAGCCTATTTTTATAAAAACGTCTGCTACGGAGCCATAATGTGAGATACAAGGTAATGAAGCCTTTTATACATTGTCGTGTTTCTTTAGAAATAAACAATGGACAAATAGTCTTTAAACGCTTCAGATGTAAAGTTATTCGCTGTCAAAGTGACGTCAAAATGAATGGCAGTCAATGGAATGCTAACGGGAGGTGATCCTTTTGTAGCATCAAAATGGCGCCATAGGAGGTTCGAGTTCTGAAGCAAAGCTTACCCCCTTGACTCTCTGCTCCAACACACAGTCAATCCAGCACCTGCTGACGTTAGAGCTCCCCCTATTGGTAGCTCCTTTGTTAGCACTTATCATTACACCCCCCCCTTTCAAACAGGAGAGTATGACATTTAACACAACTCCTAAATTACTGTCAGTCTGAGTAACATTCAACATGTCAAAAATAAAGCAACAAACTATTACTTAGCACTTATCATTACAGCATCGTTGTTGCTCTTGCTAATAAATGCTTACTGGCTAATTTTGGTCGCTGCTGTGAAGCCCGCTACCTTAAAGGTTCCATATTGTAACAAGTCAAAAATTTCCATGTCTTTTTTGATTGAGATAGCACGTGAAAGACCCGTAAATGCTGACCAATAGGGAGGCGAGGTTAAAGAGACAAGCGCTAAAACAGAGTGTTTCAGACAGAGGGTGAATAGAGATATCCAGACAGACAGTATGAGAAAGATTCATTTTTTTTATTATATTTTTAACTTTTTATTGATCCCCATTGGGGAAATAAAGATTTACACTGTTTGTTAGAAATCACTACACACAGGCCTGAAATACACACACAAGCTCGGAACCTATTCATGCACAAATGGAGAGATGTCAGAGTGAGTGGGCTTCCAGTGCTGGACCAGCACCCTGAGCGGTTGGGGGGGGTACGGTGCCTTGCTCAAGAGGACCTTGGCAGTGCCCAGGAGGTGAACTGGCATGAGGTGAACTGGCATCTCTCCATACTTTGGTACAGGGGCTTGAACCATACAGGGACTTGAATTATGGGTTTTTGAACACAAGATCTTCCTGAGTTTGTCTGTCTGTTCATGCTGGCAAGTCTGTGAGGCTGTAGGCAGTGCTAAGACCTGCATGCTAATGTCGTCATGCTAACATGGGGATATTAGCAAAGATTCACTATAACTGAAGAGAGCGCATTACAAGCTGCGCCAATAGTATGAAACACTTCATATCTCCTAAATGGGCGCGGTCTCGTTTGAAAGTGTAGAGAACGTTGTGTGGATGGTTGAAAAAATATTCTATTTTCTTTTGCTAACATCTTTAGCATCGTGAAAATTTGACGTTAGCTTATGTGTTGCCAGATCATAGGAGAGTTCCTGAGACAGAAACAGGTCTCAAACATAAGTTCATTTTCTCCGGATTTGTTTGTCTTAAAAATGCCATTTTAGTGTCAGAATGTTCGGGAGATATATGGCTCGTTAAAAATGGGTCCAATATTTACTTTGGTGACTATGGGGCGAAAGACTCGGTCATAACCTGTGTTCACGTTCTTCTCCTATTGGAATCAATCCACTCAGGACCTGCCGCTGGTCTCTTTAAGCGGCCTTGCAGTGGTTTCACCAGCTGAAACCCATGTGACACAGATACAGGAAATTACTCTAAATTGGGGCATCTCGGTTCTAAACCGTTTCTGTTTTTAACAGGTATGATGTTTACCATGTTCACCATCTGCCTGATCTTTCTCTGGAAATCCACTGAGCCCTAGTCGATGTCTTGCAGTCCATGCTGTTACAGCTTTAGACAGTTCATAAAACCTGAAGAAATAATCTTACTTTTTTCTACTTCAATGAATCTATCTGTACCTTTTACACTCATTGAGACTGTGTGGTGACAGTGATTAAAACAGAGAAACAGAGAAGCATTTTTATTTGTGTTCCATCAGTCACACACATTGTCTCTATCAAAAAACCAAACCACATCTTAGATATGATTTGTTGTTGCTGCTGTTGTTTTTTACATTAGTCATTAAACCATAGATGCTTTTGAGACTCACCAGAAGCTTTCAAAGCTACAAAGATTAAAGGCTTCTAAAAGTACATCACTTAAATGTCTTTTTCTCATACAATGCCTTTCATTGTATTTTCTGACTAAATGCATCAAAACTAAATCGAAACTATCACATATGAATTATGTACTTAACAAAAAAGTGTGAAATAACTGAAAACATTTATATTTTAGATTCTTCAAAGTAGCCACCCTTTGCTTTTTTTGATAACTCTGCAAACCCTTGGTGTTCTCTCAATGAGCTTCATGAGGTAGTCACCTGAAATGGTTTTCACTACACAGATGTGCTTTGTCAGGGTTAATTAGTGGAATTTTTTGCCCTTATCAATAAAAAAGCAAAGGGGGGCTACTTTGAAGAATCTAAAGTATAAGACATGTTTTCAGTTATTTCACACTTTTTTGTTAAGTACATAATTCCATAAGTGTTCATTCATAGTTTTGATGCCTTCAGTGAGAATCTACAATGTAAATAGTCATGAAAATAAAAAGGAAACTCATTGAATGAGAAGGTGTGTCCAGGTGTATATATATATTTGTTTTTTTATTTATTTTTGTGCGACGTTCAGCCCCTATAAAAGCACTCTGTAAAAACATCCACTCTCATATCCATTGCAGGCAGCCCTTCTTGACTGTAAACCATTAACTAAAGTACAATATGGACCACTGCTTTACAAGACAGACGGACTAGAAAAGCATCTGTCATGTATATTAATAAACGGAGCAAGTCAGCTTTCCCTTTCAATTACCGTTTGATTTATTACTTAATTCAGCCACTGTGTCATTGATTGGCTGCACCAACATGGCCTCTTTACGACCTTTTCCTTGTTTCTGCTTTAAGGTTTGAGAATGTATACCGTCTTGTTACACACCAGAGATCAACCAATTACAGCATCTACATCAGGCTTAGAAGCTCTTTCTACTTCACTGGCGCCATGGCAAATGTTGTGATTTGTACCATGTTCCGAGTTATGATTTCTAGAGGAGATATCGAGCTACATGTTGAGGCGCAGAACGTATTCAATGCAAAAATCTTCTTTTTGACAGGGCA
Organism: Perca fluviatilis; assembly: GCF_010015445.1. Classification (NCBI taxonomy): domain Eukaryota; kingdom Metazoa; phylum Chordata; class Actinopteri; order Perciformes; family Percidae; genus Perca; species Perca fluviatilis. The sequence continues at coordinate 28,094,688 of NC_053131.1, read as the reverse complement.
TTTGTCCTCCAATATTTTGTTATTTTTTTCACTTGTATAATTTGCTAGTGGGTGTGTGTTATTATCTTCAAACAACAGAAATTGATTTGCATTTGAAACAAGCTTACCCGACTGGCAGATAGTTCTGCTGGAGATTTTAATACTCAGTACTAGATTAATTGACTAACTGGGTTTTTCTTTTGCAGTACACCGTACAATTGTAGATCTAATTATCAAGATACAACACTCAGAAAACCCACATAGCACTTGAAAACAAACTAAATATGTGAGGAATTTGGGTGGGTGTAAAGCTTGTTTTGCATTCTCAATCATTACTACATTAATTTGAGCTACTCTATAGGCTTCAATATTATCCATGTCTGTGTGCTACTAGTCTATAACCACGACATTCCACTTCTGGGATTGCCGTCAGAAAGTCCTCCGGATGTCCTTCTTTTCGGCTGGATGTCTGTGACCTTTTGCTTTCTTTGTGTTGGAATTTTAAACTCTGTTGGATTTCTGAGGACTGTGGTTAACTGCTCCTCAGATCTCTGCAGGGTGAATCCAGACAGCTAGCTAGAATATCTGTCCAATCTGAGTATTCTGTTGCACGACTAAAACAACTTTTGAACGTACACATGTTCCACCAAAACAAATTCCTTCCCGAGGCTATTTTGCAGAGGCACGGTGGCTCTGTCCGGCGCTTAGCGCGACCCAAGAATAACTGTCTCTTTAGCTGCTAAATGCAGTTCTCACCAGCTGCTAACTTTGTGTGTATGTTGCTTGGTACTGGGCAGGTAGCTTACAGTGGGTTTATCATATAAATGTGGGCCAGGGTAAAATCCTCCTCAGATCCGAGGGGAAGAGCAGTCAGGTGATCATTTTCTGTGGATTTGTAACTACGAGAGATCCTTTTTTTACATGTTATAGTAGCATAATTAGTTATGTGAGCCATTGTTAATACATTGATCAGTGCAGCTTTAAGAAGTGCCTTTAAAAGTCCAGAGCCGCAGTTGTGAAACCCATCACCAGGTCTTATGTGTAACAATGCGTATAATTATAAAAGCAAAGCAATAATTAGGCAAAGTTGTATCTATACAGAGCTGATTGTAGTTTAGCTCTTGCTGGGAACACCAGTGAGATGTTTAAACTCAACCTCTGTTGCAATCATGCCCACACATCTTAAAAGCAGGAAGTGTGTGGAGGTACAGGTATTTTGCACACTTCCACACCATTTTTGTATATATTATGACAATTTTATGTTGCAAGCTGACATTATCTATATGCACCAGGCAGTGTGATATATCCACGCATTATGTGTGTGTGAATCAAATATGAAGACTTTTTTTTTTGTCTTTGATCCCAGCAGGCATTCCTCAGCCCAGTAATGAAGAAATCAAAAGCCCCCTCATCAAATCTTTTTTAATGGATCAGAGACATGTTGTTTCCATGAATGCAAATGAACATTATCATTGTAGCATTCAACTAGAACAACAACAAATATATTTCTCTATTTGCCTGTCTTAATTGCTTATTAACTTGGGATTACTTTGTGCTTTTGTTAAATCATTTCACATGCTAATTAATCAGTTTCAGTCCACAAATGCAACTCCTCCTCAACAGAGCCCATCAGCTAAACAAGCTTAAATGAAGCATGCAAACTAGGCTACCTCTGACAGTCTGCCACATTGCACACAATGCACAATTTCTTAGAAAGGAGAGCATTGATCTGCGCTAAATCGGAGCAAGTTTGTAACAAACCCACTGGAGCTGAACTGATGTGGTTAAAAAGCTGCACCAGCTGTCATGTGCTTTTGTATGATGAGTTTTCTCGCTTGTTGCCACGTGGAAGAGAGAGAAGTCTTGCAAGTGAACACAGAGCTGAGTCAAAAAGCAGAAGAACTCAATACTTCCAAGAAAGAGCTTGTTTGTCTCTTCTGTGATGCCATTTTTGAAATCTCACCTATACAGGAAAATCTATTTTCCATCTGTTTGTGGTTTCATGTTGTAAACTTTTCTTCTTTTTTTCCCCATATTGGTCTCCCCTCCATGATTAACTGTGTCACTTGTATTACAGCAGCAAGAGTAAAGCTTTTGTGGAAAGGCATGAGGGCAGCAATCTTTTACTAAAGCACTTGGCATTAGATCATGACATCAGCATTATTTTCAGCCTTGGAAATGTTTTCAGAGTGATTCATCAGGTGATATTTTATCCTCCAGAATGTGTTTGCAGAACTATGTAGCAAGAAACGAGTACTTTTAATGTCTATATCCACAATGTTCCACTTCCAGGATTGCTCCGGTGCTGCGGGAAATTCCGCCGAATGCACCTCTTTACGGCCCGATGTCCATTTCATTCCGCTGTCTTTGTGTTGGAATTTTTATCTCCGGTCGATTTATGAGGACTATGTTCAACTGCTCCTCAGACTATCTGTCCAATCTGAATGTTCTGTTGCACGACTAAAATAACCTTTGAACGTACACATGTTCCACCAAAACAAGTTCCTTCTCAAGGCTACTTTGCAGCGGCACAGAGGCTCTGTGAGGTGCTTAGACGATTGTGATTGGTTTAAAGAAATGCCAATAAACCGGAGCACGTTTTTCTCCTATCCCGGAATGCTGTATGGACTAGCCAGACCCTCTTCCGCAGCACTGGGGAGGAAGGTCTGGCAATGCGAGACTATTCGGACATGAACATATAAAGCACTCTGAACAGATACAAACAGCTTCTGAACTGTTCCAGTATTATTCCCCACCCCACTCACACCCATTCACCCTACTGACCTGTCACGCACACAAACATCACACCAGATCATAACTCAATCATAGTTATCAGATTCCGACTTGATCTCCAGTATAAGCATTGAGCCTCAACTTTTCACCAGTCTTCAACCGATGTGTTGTTCAGTGAAGTATAAAGCTTGACTGACAGCCAGTCAGCTGTTATTTTTTACCTCATGATCAGATATGAAAGTCTGGCACCTTGAGCAACTTTAAAAGTAAATGGGAACCGATAAAATGAAGTTAGGGACCGTCTCAAAAGTGCACAATGGCCAAGAGAGCTTTTCAGATTTTTTTTAATTATATACATTTCAAACCAGCCTTATTTTAAATCTGGACCTCCTCTCATTGCAATATGTCCCAATGAACTACTGCTATTTCACCATCAGCTTTATTCTTAAGGCCCCATATTATGCTCATTTTCAGGTACATACTTGTATTTTGGGTTTCTACTTACATGATTTAATGTATAAAAAAACACACACATTATGTTTCTCAAACTGTCCATCTGAATATATCTATATTCACTCTCTGTCTGAAATGCTGAGCTCCATTTTTAGCGCCTGTCTCTTTAAGCCCACCTTCTGAAAAAGCCTAGCCCGCTCTGATTGGTTGGCATTTACAGGTCTTCATCATCTGCACTCTTGGGGTCTCTGCATCATCAATGCAGCCGGGAAATGACTGTAACGACACTGTAGCTGCATTTTCTACTGTAGCTGCATTTTCTACCTAATATCGTATAGTTGTGACATCACAACCATACAGAAGTCCTGACGGCTCGTTAAAAGCCACCTGAATTCGGGCTGTGTGCACATCATCTTTAATTTAGTGTTTTGATACTTAACAGTAGTTATATAGCAACTAAATCTTAAAGTACTTTATATAAAAAACGACATGGAAATCTTACTTTTTACAATATGGGATCTTTACCTTTTTTAACTTTTATTTACCCAGTCCCATTAGAACCCAGATTAGAAATTTAAAACTGTATTTCCAATCTGTGGCTGTACATTAGGAACATACAGCGGAATAGTCCAGTGATCTGAGAGGCTGATAAACTAAAGTTGGTGGAGGCATGATGAAAGTTTGCCCAGAATGGCTGTAAAACAATACAATTGTACCAATGGCTCAGTTGATGGACAGAAATAATGATTGAGTGGTTTAAATCTGGTATCAAATCTCTGTTGGGTCCAACATGTGGAGAATAGGTTGATGCATTCATATACAACAAATCACCATAATCAAGAATGGTTGCAACAACCAAACTTCACAGAAAAATAGGACTTGTGTCTAAAAAAAACAAAAAACAATAGTCTTAAATCACAGTTTCTTAAAAAGGTTGTCAAGCCAAAAACCATATGAGGTTTTGATAACAGGAGTGGGAGTGATCAGAATCATCAACTGTGAAAGCTTGGGCAGGGACGCCGAATTAAAGAAACAGTCTTGTGCAGACCATTATAATACATCTTAACATTGCATGCATTGTTATTATATTCTTAAAGACTTTTAACCACTCATACAAATAGTAAAACCTGAAATTACAATAGAAATAGAGAACACAACAAGCTTAGCTGTTATATTGTGTCCTATGGACGATGGGCTGTTAAATTTTCTCCAATGGAGGATGGGTTTTAAAGGTATAGGATTTTTGAAGCACAGTGCATCAGTGATGTCCTTCTAAGGATCGTATCTTGTCAAAGGAAGCAGTGAGCAGTCAACGAGGATCGATAAATGGATTTTAGGAACCTGCATCTCCACCAGGCTGAGTTTGACAGTACACACACGCCCCTCTCTTACACTCCTCTCGACTGTTATGTTTCAATCAATGGACTCCACTGACTGCGTGTGTCTGGTCAGTGCAGTAAACCCAATGACCACACCAGGTCTTTGCACTCTTGTGCAACAATGATTCTCTGTACACATCAAAGTATGTTAACAGGTCTTGGAAAGTGCAACTACATATGTGAAAAAAATTCTATAAAGCCTTTTGTGTGTCCAGAGGGAGCTGTTTGAATGCTGACAAAATTGTGTTGTATAATATGATGTCACTTGAGTCAGTGTCAGTTGAGGCTGTAGACCTCAAGTTCGAAAAATGAAACAAGATAGATAGATAGATAGATAGATAGATAGATAGATAGATAGATAGATAGATAGATAGATAGATAGATAGATAGATAGATAGATAGATAGATAGATAGAATACTTTATTCATCCCCGTAGGGAAATTCAGATGTCCAGCAGCTCAAAGACGCAACCACATTTCCACACTAAAACCATATAGATAAATAAATAGCCTCAAAATAATTGTAAAACACAGAATAATAAGCACTAGCAGCTACAAGCATAACACACCCAAATCTCCAACAAAACTGTCCATGGTTGAGTTGCATTGTTGGTAATCTAGGTGCCAGGTAGGAAGAAGAACGTATGTTTTCGATACATGTTTCCACCATCGTAAGTACAACAATGATATAGGAATTTAATGATAAATTAGCGGAGTACAATTTCAACAAGACACATGGAGGACAATCTATTAGATTGATATATGTGGGATAATAAAATGACCAGTAGTGTGGTCTGGGCAGCCTGTAACCGGCAATTTCCACTGGATGCGGAACGTCTGCGGAACGTCTGCGGAACATCTGCGGAACGTCTGCGGAACGTCTGCGGAACGTCGACGGAGTCATTAGGTTTCCATTAATGTCAGTGTGTGTATTTCCACAGACTGCGGAACGTCTGTGTCCCGACTCCGTCCCAGTTCCGTCAGTCCGCAGCAGATACGCAGAGCTTCTATTTTTGACGGACGGCGGAGAGCTCCGCAGCAATTCAGCACACGGCAGATAGTGCGGGACAGGAAGTCGAGCACAGAAACAAAATAAATATCTGGTTAATTTTCAAAATAAAATACACCGTGCTCATGGCAGATCATATTTCCCTGCACTACACCTTGAAAACACAGCACAGAGTTGTTCCCCTCTACTCCTCTGGATGGAAACTAACTGGTGGTGGTTTTGTGGTTCTATTCTACCTGAATTCGCGAGAACTTGTGGGTCCTCGTGACTACAGCTGTCAGTCATGGCCGCAGCCGTTCCGCAACAAATCTGGACCCGGTGGGTATTGACGGACGGCGGATCACGCAGCAGACACGCAGCGTCCAGTGGAAATCCCCGGTAAATTGGAATTTGGCCAGGCATCTGTGCTTGCAAATATTCTGGATCTGAGTCTGATGCACAGGCCTGCTATCAGCTGACTACACAACCATTAGTGATTCATAAAAATCAATTATGAAGCCACTGTAGTTACAGGTGTGTACCTTTTTTCCTCTCTTGTTACACCTCTCATATTGGCTACGTTGTGTTCATGCAAAAATCAGGGAACTAATTGTTAAACTTTAGTCTGGTGCCTTTGAGACAGCACTGAAAGAGCTGTGGGCAGACTGTGGAGAACAGAGCCTAAAATTAGAAAAATGGCAGATATCGGATCAGACTGAAGATTGAAATAGGTCAAACCAATGTTGAGAAACGTCTGAGTAGACGGTTGTTGTTTTATAGTTTCTTACTCAGACAGAGTCACATACAGACGGTTATTGTTTTATAGTTTATTACTCAGACAGAGTCACATACAGACTATTATTGTTTTACAGTTTTTTTACTCAGACAGCAACACACAGACGGTTATTGTTTTATAGTGTATTACTCAGACAGAGACATTGAGAGAATTATTACGGCCTCCGCTGTAGACGGCGCTCGGACCCTACTAACACTGCTTTTGGGCAAAGATGCCCGTGTTATGTTGTGTAAAACTGGGTACATCAAATTTGATGGTGATCACATTGGTGCACAGAGGAGGAAATGCTGTGCAAATGCTTCAGCAGTTGTAAAGGATTCTACAGGTATTGAGCCATGTGATCAAGAAAAGTCTGAGACAATAGTAGCCTGAGTAACAGTCAAAATCAACAGTCACAACATTTAGTAAAATGCTCTAACACTAGAACTGCCACAGCAGTTCTAGTGTTTAACGTTGTGAAAAAAGTGGAATTGTTCTGTCATTGTGTATGCTATGTTTCGCTCCTGACCTGACTTTTTTTAAATACCTTTCCTAGTGTCATATTTTCATAGTGTCATAATGACAGAATAACATTTAGAAAACTAAATAGATGTTGTTGTTTTTTCACAAACCCCTCCCCTTTAGTCACCAGGAGAAGCGTTGATTAACGTTGGTACACGCTTCCGCCTTTCCTCCAAAGCTGAAGTCGCGTATTTGCATGATGGCCGTACAGCGCATTGAGACAACGAATGGGACATAGACACTAATTTTCACCTCAATATTCACTCACTTATATTCACTTAAAATCGCACTAAAGTATTTAGGCCCACAGCATCCTGTCATATGTGTAAAATATCAGAAATTAAAGTGATGGTTCGGAGTAATTCACCCTAGGGTGACCTCGCGTGACCACCTTTACACCATGACCTCGAGCCAAACACCCCCCCAGAAGCTTTTTTCACCTGGGTCTAACATTGGGAGAGTTAGGGTAGCGTTATCAGCGCTGAACGCAGCGGGCGAATGCGGAACCCGTTTATATATCACTAAATTACTTACACTAATAGTGCCCGAAATGATACCAAACGTCTACAAGTAGTACAAATAGGTTATGCTCTCATAAAACGATGGATAGGAAAGTTTGTAAGTACACCAGAAGTTTATGTAAATAACACTTGCCTGCTGGCTTCTGCTCTCTGCTGCTGTTGTTGCTGCTGTAAGACGAGTGCTTAAGGGCCATCTAAAAATTACAAAAACGAAAGAGATGCAACAAAAAATATTTATTATTTTAATTTTTTTACAGTAAGTGTCTGTATAACTAGCAGGAGACAAGTAATAATTGAGGTAAGTTTGGAGACATTACCTTATTTAATCATTGAATTAATAACTACTAACTACTGTAACTCTTTTCGGTGTAGTAATTTGTAGACGGCCCTAAGCACTGTCTAACTGCAGGTAGCAGCAGCAGCAACAGAGAGCTGAAGAGAGCAGGCAAGTGTTCATAAACTTCTGGTGTACTTACAAACTTTCCAATCCATCGTTTTATGAGAGCATAACACTATTTGTTTGTGATGTTTGGTATCATTTCAGGCATTATTAGTGGGGTAACTTACAAGATACAAACGTGGGTCCATTAGGCCCTGCGCTAAGCTATTCAGCTGATAACGCTACTCTAGCTAACTCTCCCAATGTTAGACCCAGATGAAAAAAGCTTCTGGGAGGGTGTTTGGCTCGAGGTCATGGTGCAAAGGACCCTAGGGTGAATTACTCCGAACCATCACTTTAAAGTGAAACTAATCACAGTTTTTTTCTGACTATAAAAGTTGTGTTCAGACATGGGATTCCCGTGTGTGCACTTAATGCTATAATAACATGTATATACCTATATTTAAGAATGTTATTTATGTGACTCATTTGAACTAGTCTATATCCCCAACGTTCCACTTCCTTGTCTGTTCAGATGCTGCCGGATGTCTTTCATTTTGACTGGATGTCCGTCACCTTCCGCTTTCTTTGTGTTGGCATTTTAAACTCCGATTGATTTCTGAGGACTATGGTTAACTGCTCCTCAGATCTCTGCAGGGTAAATCCAGACAGCTAGCTAGACTATCTGTCCAATCTGAGTTTTCTGTTGCACGACTAAAACAACCTTTGAACGTACACATGTTCCACCAAAACAAGTTCCTTCCAGAGGCTATTTTGCAGAGGCGCTGTTGATTACAATGCATTTCAGCATTTGTTTCACGCCTTTTAGGTTTTACGCTGCAGATCATACGCTGCTTACAACTCAAAACAGCATCAGTTAGAACCAAATAGATGGTGTTTTTTCATGAAAACGATTTTTTTTGTGGCAGTTGCTAACAATAGCGTCCAAGACTTTGTGTGTACTGAACTGAACGACGCGCGTGCAAATGACCAGACTATTAATGTAAATAGATAGTATATGAAAAATGCACATTTTACTCTGCTAAGAGTATATCACTTTTGTGTGGGCTCAAGTTGTTAGATAGGCTACCTCGCTGTGTATGTTTTGTGGGGGGCTGCGTATGTGTGTGTCCTACTGTTTTAGAGATTGAAACGCTGCACTATAGAGATGGAGAGTGACGCAGTAAGTGGCCTATCAGCGTGAACAAAAGGATACAGCTGCTCTTGGGCGTCGGTCATTATAGTATCACTAAAGCGTGATTTATGCTTCTGCGTTAAGTCTACGCCTTGGCTACGTACATAGGTACATGGAGGCACGGACCCTACGCCGTAGCCCGACGTGCACCTCTCAAAAAATGTAACAACACGTTGCGGCGGCGACGCATGTCGCTCGGCCGTGGCTAGGTAACGTTGCATTTCCCCCTACTAATTTCCGGGTTCTCCTTCTCCATAAACAACATGAAATCAAGGAGAGGGTTAACTTTTCCTGCTACAGATTTCCTATTGTGTTCAGAAAGCACAGGGGAGACACTTTGTTTCTCTCACTATGCATCTAGAGTCAGCACTTTCTCCGAAGCTAATCAACGTCACTCTTAAGGCCGGGACACATATAGCTGACGGCCGACCGTTGACAGAAAACCTCGTCGATATGATCAGTCGCGTCCCCGAGGTCCAAAAAACTGCCACAGAACCGACCAAAAAGACGAGAGGAGACGAGACGTAATACATCTCTATAACAGCAGGTGGCGCTAATCTGTAATGTTGCCCAAGAAATGAAAACCGGCAGCTGATTGGACGAACGCGTCACATGGGTTTGTTTTCTCCGGATATTGAGAGCCAGACTGTCATGGCGGCCGTTCAGAATACGATCTCATATTGTACTAAAATAGTTCACTGAAACGTGTTTCTGAAAACATTTTAAGCGAGAAATAGGCCGTGCAGTTGCTGAATCTGTCTTCATTTCAGCTCAACAAAGGTCAGTTTAAAAGATTTTCCTCAGATTTTGAGAGACTCTAGTCACCTCATCCCGTTCGTCATTTCCGGGTGAGTCTCCGATTTCCCTGCCGCCGACCGAACATGTCAGGTCGGCCAAAATGAACGCCGACAGCCCCCCAGACGGACGACGGCACGGGACACACTGAACAGATTTGAGTCACTGACCTAGCCAGACTGTCCCACGGCCGATAATCGGGTTAATGTGTCCCGGGCCTTACTCGCTCTACCACACACTCACACACACATGCCGACCCTGCTATTTTCTTAAAGAGATCCATATGGGCTGAAATATGTGCCACCAGAAACTGAATTTTTTAGCTGAATTCCAATACAATTTGATCTTCACTGAAACTTCAACTCTCTATATATCCTCACATTTAGTTCTCACTATTCAGATTCAGATCAGCAAATTCAATTTCAAGTTACTGAGACAGACATCCGGGTACTTGGAGGATGAAGGAAGAGCAATCGAGCGCAGATCGATAGGTAGAGTTCAGTGGCGCAGATACACAGGACTCCTCTTCGGCCAGCACATACGTTTTGGACAGCCCCGCCCGCCTTGACCCAGAGACTCATAGATAATATAATCTACCTGTTCACAATGTTCAAAATGTAATGCCTGGTGTTAGTAGGCCTAGGTTTATTAGTCACATTCTTCCACTTAAGTAAACTTAAAATGAACTATCGCTACTTAGGCTACCTTAGCCTAGCCTACTGCATGCAAAGTAGTGTGACTATCCATATTTGAAAATACATGTTCATTAATTTAAACATTTGAATTGCATTGGTTTACTTTGTACATCAGCAAGCCTGCAATACAATGTGATGTAAGAGTCAGTCCCCTGAGTTTATACAAGATGTTTCCACATTAAAACGCAAAATAGTAAATTATTATTTGAGTCTATTTTTAATCAACTCCAATATCTGATCGTTTGTCTCCTTCCTTAGAGCGTTTATATACATATTAAAGTTAGTTTTGTTTGTGATTTAAAAGTGTAGCTTTATCATCATGTGCAGTAACAAACAAAACAAAAAGACTAATTCATGTGTTTATAAAAAGAATATTTATTATAATTAGTTCACAGATCTGAGTCCAAACAGAAACTTCACCCTTCTGAACTAAGAGGTTCTGCTTCAAAGTGAAGTTTAAACAGACTGAAATGTCCAGGCTCACTGCTCCACTATTCATTCATTTAGTTCTGCATGTAGTTATTTATTTAACGAGACTTTAAATCATGTTTCGTCGTCCACAGTCCGAGTCCCGCCAGACTCCCTTTAGGAAACCTGTGATTTAAACTTCAGCAAGCTGTGACAGTCCGCTCCGCTGAGTCCTGGTTCTAGTTCTCCCGGGCTTCCCTTCCCTCCAGCCGTCCCAGCAGTACGGCCCGGGCCTCCAGCAGCGTGGTGTCGGTTTTGGCTTCCAGGAAGCGGGCAGTGAGCTCCAGATCCTGCAGCCGCAAACGGACTCTGCTGCCCCGCTTTAGCTTCTCTCCGTCTGCCGGCCGCCGGCAAACGCAGTGGAACTTCCAGCCGAAATCTACATACAGGTCGTCCTGGACTATGTGGAAGATCCTGCCGATCACCACTCTGTCTTTGGCCGGTCCGATCTGGACGGAGGCAAAGCAGTATTCCTGCCCGGGGAAAGAGACGCTGCCGCCGGCCACGGAACTCTCTACCTCCTGCTGCCGCCGGAGCTCAGATTGCAGGTCCAAGGCGGCATATATATCATAAAACACATCCTCACCTGTGAACTGTTATCCCTTGCTGTTTTTTTTTTTGTCATTTCTTTCGTTCCAACATCCAAAAACAGTTTGGCATCTTTAGTGCTAATCCTGCGCCACTGAACTCTACCTATCGATCTGCGCTCGATTGCTCTTCCTTCATCCTCCAAGTACCCGGATGTCTGTCTCAGTAACTTGAAATTGAATTTGCTGATCTGAATCTGAATAGTGAGAACTGAATGTGAGGATATATAGAGAGTTGAATTTTCAGTGAAGATCAAATTTTATTAGACTTCAGTTACAAACGAATAAATACAATTTCAAATTATGTGATTCAAATTCAGTTTTTCAATGCAATTATTCAAGTTTAGCAATTCAAATTCAAATATAAATGATTCAAATTCAGTTTCTGGTGGCACATATTTCAGCCCATAGATCCACGCACACACCAACGCACAGGTATAAACTTCAGGCCACTTACTTAGGCTACAGCAAAAACTCTGCGTGGAGCCTCCGCAGGACCATAAATTATGCTTAAGTGTCTGGCAGTTCAAGTATAGCCTTATAATACTGCTCATCACCAGGGGGCAATTGAACCACAGAAATCTATAAATTACCATCTGCCTTTGTTGTACAAGCCTTTGCGGATGGGAGATCTTTTCCTTGTCTTTGGGCCAGTGGTATGACAAAGAGAGGCAGCAGCATCTGCTCTGTGACAGGGATGTGTACTGTACAGAGTATGCTGCAGAGAGCATCTCACATCATAGGGGAACAGTCAGTATCTCCAAATCACAGCCTACTTCAATCATACTTCATCACTTTGAGTTCTTTTATTATCAACATTTCTGAAACTAATTAAAAAGGACCCTTATCAGGCACTGGAAGCAAATTACATATTGAGTAGGGAACAAAAGTTAATCCTATTATTGTAACCAGAATATTGGCTGACTGGATCACATGCAGATTACTTTGATTTGAATCTGCTGTAGCAGCTAATGTTCAAACAAATTTGAAACAAACTGCAACAAACTGCATTCTGTCCACAAGGGAAGCCTGACATCGGACATGTTTTTCCTGTTTGACAAAAAGCTGTCTGACAGCCCGCTGATTGGTTTTGTGCCCCTCGTATTCTTTTCCCACTGTGTATCCCTGTATCGGGCATATTTCTCCTGAATGACTTCTTCCTGTCAGCCATTTTGTGAACACACAGGCACGCTGTATATGAGGGGCCCTATTTCAAAGCTGCTTGTCTCTTATTCAGGAAGCCTAAGCTCTTTAACACCTGCAGTATGAATTATATAACAGTCCCCCATATGGACAGTCCTTTTCATAAAAACACACACACACACGCACACACACACACACACACACACACAGAGTGCAAATGAAGACTAATGACCCAGTATCACAGTGACACTGCCTCTGTTAGCTTTTTCTCAGTCCGTGGAGAGCCCTGGGTTCAATTTATATTTGCTAACAAATATAAATGTGTTTGTTTGATCCTCCTTGTTTGATCCTTCTTGGTGTGGCAGATGGGTAGAGCTGTCACAATTCCAAATGTTGCTGTACACTTAATTGTCTCGGAAATAATTGCGATTAACCATATAATTGTCTCAGTCAAACTTAAAAATATGTATTTATTTGTATTACTTTTTTTAAACCAATCAAAGTTTGGAATTAATTCCAGGATAGATCTTTTGGTTCTATCGCTGTTATGTGACCCAGATAACGTAGTAACACAGGTGCACAGCGTATGAAGTAAACAATGCCTCTTTATTATCATAAAACATTTTCTCTAACTGAATCCCCCCCCCCCCTCCCCCCCACGAACATGTTTAGGGTCAAGTGTCAACAACTAGCATAGCTTTATTATTTTCAATTTACAATTTACAAATCTAAATAAAATTAACAACTATCAACAGGCAAGCCTCTTAAGACCTTAGCTAATGTTAGCAATAAATTGCGGTTAAACAAAGAAACTGCGATTATGTAAAAAAAAAAGGGTGGGGTTTACTGCCCAGAGGTTATTTTTTTTTATTACTTTAGTTTTTATTGAATTTTCAGTACATTATAACTACTGAACACCGTCACCTCAATTTGTGAGTGATATATGGAAAAACAACATAAAAATAACATGAAAATAAAATAAATAAAAAAAAAGGGGGGGGGAGGGGGAATAGGTCCTGTGAGGAAAGGTGATGATAGCCACAAAAATAGAAATAAAATGTATACATTTCAAGTCGTTGCTTTATCCACTAATGAGTCCAAGCTGTGAACCAATGTCCTTATGCTTTATTTAAGTAAAATGTCCACTTCTTCCATCTGTTGGCATATAAACCTTCTCTCAAACCTAGCACAAAATTCAACCTTTCCATTGCCCTTATTTCATGTAAGGGTTTCTGATGGAATTTCCACTTTTAGTTCCTTTTCCCACCTTGATTTCAAATATAATGTTGAGTTGCCCCTACATTCCATAATTCTTTCATAAAACATAGAAATGATTTTAACGCAGTTACTATTTGGTCTATAAGCATTCATCATATCATATGTCTTATAACTGGATTAAATTCTTGTGAGTTCTCCATTTACAATTCTTTGTTGTAGTAATCTCTAAATTGTATATACCTAAATAAATCCCGATTGTGAAGGGAAAAATTTTCCTACTCAAGAGGTTTTAATGTTTTAATGTTTTCGGATTTCGGACTCACTTGTATTGTTTAAAATGAAACTTAGCAACACACTGTCCTCATTTATAGAATGGCTTTAGGGTTTTGGTCTTATTTGTTTTTTCAGGATAAGGCAAATATTCAATATTTTTTCTTATTAATCCCATGGAAAGATCAAAACCATCACTGAAATCATCCTACTAACAATTATTGTCTGTGTAGCCATAGAGCTCCATTGTTAGCCAAAAACACTGTTAAAAACACGTAAAAGCGCCACACTGTTGCACTGGTCCCTTCATTACAATTAACATAGGCACTGTAGTTTATTATGAGTGAATCGCACATACACCATCTTGCTGTCGAAAACTCACTAGTTCGTACCTTGTCCTCATGCATGTAACTACCCAGATGTGTATTAATCCACAGCTAAAAATAGTCCCCAACAAATGCATTACCAGGGTTCTTAATGACTCAGAAAGAGCCTTTGGGGGGTGACTACGCAAGACAGCAAGTGTGAACCATTTGCATACAGCAAAGGCAATGTAAATAGTATCAGGACTTCAACAATCTTCGTTCCCAGGATCTTTTCCTTCTGTCTGTTCCAAAGGTTGGAACTGAACTGGGGAAAAAGACGTTTAAGTTTGCTGCTCCCTCTACCTGGTACAAGTTACAGAATTCCATGAAACTTATTGAGCTGATCTGATTGGTTGCATTTAAGAGGATGTTGATTGACTCGGAGGCAGCCACGTCTGTTTAGTATTGTGGTTGACTTTGAGGGATTTCCTGATTCAGTTGTTTTTAGTGTTTCTGTGTACGTTGTATTTGTACGTATGTGGTTGTAATGCTGACACTCTTGAAAAAGAGATTTCTTTCCATGGTTAAATAAAGGTAAATACATAGAGAGATAAAATAATAAGTCTGTGTTACTTTATTTGACAGAAATCTATCCATGTCATTTCTGACAATGTAATAAACAAAACTGTCTATCATGCTTGAGTGAATGAAACCCGACTTAACAAAACTGCTTAAAAAATAATATTAATATGTAAATACTACTGGTAAAATCATCGAGAGTCCGGCACAGCCTGGCGTTAAAACTGAGATTAGCGTTCCTATTCAAGTTTATGTTCTGCTTGTTCAACGGTTGTTTGGTAAAATAATATTAAAGGTCCCATGACATGGTGCTCTTTGGATGCTTTTATATAGACCTTAGTGGTCCCCTAATACTGTATCTGAAGTCTCTTTTATATAGACCATAGTGGTCCCCTAATACTGTATCTGAAGTCTCTTTCCCGAAATTCAGCTTTGGTGCAGAACTACAGCCAGTAGAGCCAGTCCCACAATGAGCTTTCCTTAGTATGTGCCATTTCTGTGTCTGAAGCTATTGATGAGGAGAGTGGGAGTGGCATGGAGGTGGATGGTGGGGGTGTGGCCTTGACCAACTGCCACTTTTCTCGTTTGAAAGCCATGATGTCTCTCTCTCATGGGTGGGCCAAATTCTCTGGGCGGGCAAAGTAGAGAAAGGGGAGGTAACCTTGCTTGTTATGACCTCATAACAAGCAGATTCCAAAACGGCTCATCTGAGCTTTCATTTTCTCAAAGGCAGAGCAGGATACCCCGGGCTCGGTTTACACCTATCACCATTTCTAGCCAATTGGGGACCATAGACAGGCTGGGGGAACGCATATTAATGTTAAAAAACCTCATAAAGTGAAATTTTCATGCCATGGGACCTTTAAGGAGTTAAATTGCAATTTTTTCTCTCAATTCTTATCATTATTCACTGGTGATTTCCTGTGGTGCTGGCTAAAACCTCTTTGGAGGGCACCAAAAATTCCTCTATGCAGGAAAAACCCTGATTATTAACTCCTGTTCAAGAAAGACAAAATTAAGCAATATTACACTTAAAGTGCTCATATTATGCTCCTTTTCAGGTTCATAATTGTATTTAGAGGTTATATCAGAATAGGTTTCAGTGTTTCCTTTAGGTTTTTTTTGGCAGTGGGGGTAGGTCTGTCGATAATGACAAAAAAGATGCTAAGGCAGTGAGCAGCTGCCAGCCATCATGTGTGTGTGAGTGTGTAAGCCGGTGCGTTTGTCAAGTGTGCGTACATCTGAATGTCACCACAGAGAGTTGTGTTTAAGCAGAGAACATGAGACAGTGAAACAAAATTGAATTTTTGGGCTGTCAACCAGCGCACTTTCAGCAGCCTGTCAAAATCTAATCACAGATGGCTTGATCAGACAGTGTATCTCGCTCTGGTAAAAGGTTCTCTGCCTTCCACATATAAAATTTCGAGCTTACACCCACTGTGAAAAACTGCCTGTAGGCTTTTTGCATACAATGTGTGCATAATTGGCTTTACCGCTGGGCCTGTGCTGTACGTTGGAGCTGTAACAAGGGTGATGGATGAAGCTTGTTACTCACAAGTGATTTGCATCATCTTTACTGTTGCCACTGCTGGCGTGGGAACCATCGTAAACCACATTTATTCTCCTCTTTCACGGTAACAGATCACTCTGTCAAAACTAAAGTTTTTTCTCCTTTCTTTGGTCTTTAGCCTCTCAGGCATGGTGGGGAAAGAGAGAGATGGGTCTTTGACGCTACCGATACACTTTTCCCCAGCCTCCCTTTGCTCCAATCGACCCTCCTCCGCACCGTGATCCACTTTCCCTTCAGAATGTTTCCAGGCTATACGTCTCCTTTTTCCCTCTTCCTCTCCCTCTACTGTATTTCACTCTCTCTCCCTCGCTCTCCCTCCCCAATGCGATGGCTTCGTGTTGCGGTGCACCTTCAGGCTGTGTGTGGGATGGTGTTGTGGGCTGGCATCTGGCAGCCTCTGATAAGAGAGCGAGTTAGCTGGTGCCATTCCTTCTGAGATGTTTTTTAATTTAAAAAAGAAAATTTGCTCGTCCAGGAAGACCATTGAGAAAGTTTTTTTTTTTCTTTTTTTGTGATGTGTCTGAAGGACCTTGTATAAAAAGTACTATATAATAGACTTGGACCACAAAGTTAACGCAATGACCACATGTGCTCTCCACAAAAAAATGTCTTAAAGGGTAAGTCATTTTTTTTTGCTCTTTTGTGATGATTTCCTCACATGCTGCAAAAAAAACAACTCACTACATACCACCTCAAAAATTCAGCTAAAATGTCTGCAAACAAATGCCTGTTTACACATCCAGCAGACGCAACATTATCATTCAGTCGTGTTTCTTTCCACCACCACAAGTCAAATATTCACTCTCTTTTTAGCTCTGTTTTGGTCTCCACCAACTCTTTAGAGACATATATGACCTTTTTAGCTAGTCAAAATAGTTGAGAATTTATCAGCTATTCGCTGCCAGCACCCACCAATTCCTCTTCAGGAGGTCTTTGGGGAGGCGGTGAGGAGACAGGGTCTTAAAATCACCCATGACCCAAATCACGTCCTGATTAGTGAGTATGAGATGATGCCGTCGGGCAAGAGGTACAGGTTACCAAACTGCAAGCTGAACAGGTATTAGTTCTCATTTGTGCCGCTTTCAATCAAACTACTGAATAATAAGAGAGAATGTGTGTGTGTGTGTGTGTGTGTGTGTGTGTGTGTGTGTGTGTGTGTGTGTGTGTGTGTGTGTGTGTGTGTGTGTGTGTGTATTAGGTGGGGGGGAGGGGCTTGAATGTGCTGAGTTTAAGCATAGGTAATAAACTCACCATTATGGTTGTTGGATGTGCAATTTCTAGTAGGGCACTGGTGCAATATATTTTTGTATTTGATACGGTATTGTGCAGTCGTGCATTTGGGCATTGTGTAATACATAAGTTATTGATCACAGCATGATTTCACGGGGAATGTGCAATCTGGGTAGAATTAAGTACAATTTGAGGGGGAGGATGTGCTGTGGGTTCTTTTCTCTTTCTTCTGTGAGCGTGGGGCAAGGTAGGGGGGTCTTGTGTGAGGTTTATCGGATGTTTATTGAATGCATTTGGATGAGATAATTGTATGCTTATGTTTTATGTATTTTTACTGTGTTAATGTGCGATGCGTCGCCATTTTTTGTTCTCTCAACTGCCCAAGACGAATATCTACTATAGGAGACAATAAAGGCTTATCTTATCTTAACTTAGTTTTTTGGTAACTGGCTGCTGTTTGTTGTGCAGCGCATGGTTGGTCTGAATTAGTATTTTTTGCTAAAAACAGCTCCTTTCTGTGGCTAGAAATTAGATTGATTAGGGCAGAAAAACTAAAACAAGCTGAAAGCAACTTAAAGCTGAAAGAAGATAAACCGCTCAGTAGAGCTGAAGGGCATTACACAGTTGGTGTGTAAGGCTGCCTAGTTGGTGATAACTCTTTTTTAAGTTTGTGACTAAAGAGTGCCACCTCACCTTTCACATTAAACACTTGATCCATTGTTTAAAAAAGTAATGAGTGCAGCTTTAACAGGGGCCTGTGTACCACATTATGTCACAGAGAGGAAGAAATACATAGCTAAACTTTATTATTACAAAGACAGAACTTCGGGTTTTGCGTGCCTTTGGAGAGTCTAGATCTTCCTGATACTGCTTCAGCTTCTGGCGACTCGCGTCTAGCTGGAACACGCTTCAGGCAAAGCCTGGCCACATACTTCTTTCACTAACTTATTGTGAATAGATAATCTGAGCCACACGCTGTTGTTTTATCACAGTTAAACTCTCTTTCTAATGAAAGTATCATTACTTTCCCCTCCCTAATGAAAGTATCTCCCCTGTTACACTTTTCCACCAGCTTAATTTTGTGTTTGACATGGGGCTGTGGTTATTGGGTATAGGGACTAACATTTTTTGTCATTCTGCTATTAATTGCAAATGTGAATCCAGGGAAAGATTCAGACATACCTAATTGCTATAATCATATCCATGTTAGGTCTCGCATGGGAATGTGAAGGCACCATGGGCCAGAGATTGATCGTGGCTTTGTTAGCAGGGGTATCGGAGAAGAGGCGTGCCAGACTGGCTGGCTACATCACTTACATTCTATGGCTCCATTGACCACTTAAAGCTTCAGTGCGTAACGTTTTGATATTAATGAACGTCCATTACATTCAAGCCATTGCCAAATGAGTTGCTACAAAGCTAATTAAGACTATCAGCTCCACAAAACTCTCTCTGTATTTCTCAGTTATGGCTATGTTCAGAAGATTGTGGCGTCCGTTGACTTTCCTGCGCAGAAGCTCGAGTAAAGATAATGACCTCTTCTGAAGAGTCCATCATGTTTTTTTTAATCCTCCGTGTTCTCCTGGGCTATTAGCAACTGCGTGGAGGAGGGGTGGAGGGCGCGTACGCGATCACTGAATTCTTCTGCCGACAGTTTTGTTGTCATTACTTAGAATTCCTCATGGGGGAGAAAGAAACTACACACTATAGCTTTAAATGTGTCCCAAAATCCCAATTCATAAAAATCTATTATAAAATTGTATAAGCTTGTCACTTGTGGAGTCAGTATTTATTTATTTTTGTTCTTTTTCAATACAAATCCTTCTATGCTAAGGATGAACTATTTCCGCTCGGCCACCAGGGTGCCTTGAGTTCCTGAGAATGTTAACATAGCTGGACAAAAATGTCTGATGTCACTTCCAATCTGTTAATGTGCGTTTCAAAAAATGAAAGAAAATATACGTCACACCCCAATGTAACACAAGTAGACTTTATATTTTACGATTTTTCAGAGGTTTTTCATGTGTTTGACGTTTTTGTGTACTTTTTAGAGTAATTTTTTTAAATCTGTGATTTTACTTAAGTATGCTTTGTTTAGTATTGTACTTTGCTACTTTTTAAATCAAAACCCGTTACTGAGTAAAAAAACAGCAACTGAATAATAAAGGTCTCTAACGTTGTTTTGGCAAAATATCTGTCGCTTGTTTTTGTTGCTTTTTTGGCTCTGTGCCATATATAATATAACATAAAATATAACAAACACTGTGATTTAATTACATAAGTATAAATAAGATATTAAAATAGGTATGAATATAAAAAAGTTTATCTCCACTCGTTAAAAAAAGTAACTAAGTAACTTTTACTCTGAGTAAATTTTAAATGAAATGAGATTTTTATTCTTGTACTTAAGTAAAAGTTCATGAAAGTAATCGTACTTTTACTTAAGTAGAATATTTTTGTACTCTTTCCACCTCTGACAATTATTGTTTTCCGTCCGCACTTGAAGGCTGCTGCATTTTACAGAGAAAGAAAAGAGACAGATGGACTGTGCTTTGTGCTGGAGCTTGTTGCAGGAAACAGTCGGCTGTTACGCAAACTTCTAGCAGTGCCTGCATTTCGTTTGTTACCGTCGTAGTGTTTTAAAACGGTCATGTGGCAGCGATAGAGACAGTGATGTTTACGGTTTACTGTTCGGGGCTCTCACACCGCCTCAAAACAGACTGACACGTCTGGTCATCAGTTACACGATTGGCCACCGCAGCCTGACATTGGGTTGCATTTCTCCAAAAGTTAAATCTGTCTCAATTATTTTTCAGCCCCCACCCCTGCAGCCTTAGTCTATATCCACGACATTCCACTTCCGGGATTTCTCCTTTGTCGCCGGAAATTCCGCCGGATGTCCCTCTTCTCGGCCAGATTATGTTGGAAATTTTAACTCTGGTCGATTTCTGAGGACTAGGGTTAACTGCTCCTCAGATCTCTGCAGAGTAAATTCAGACAGCTAGCTAGACTATCTGTCCAATCTGAGTTTTTTATCACACGACTAAAACAACCTTTTGAACGTACACACATTCCACCAAAACAAGTTCCTTCCCGCGGGCTATTTTAGCAGCGGCACCGTGGCTCTGCCCAGTGCTTAGCGTGCCGCCCAAGACGATTGTGATTGGATTAAAGAAATACCAATAAACCAGAGCACGTTTTTCTCCCATCCCGGAATGCTGTGTCGCCTAGCCAGACCCTGCTCCGCAGCGCTGCGGAGGAAGGTCTGGCAAAGCGAGACTACTGCAGCCTAAACCCACTGTCCCTATTCATATAACCAGGTGGACTGCCGTTTTCGCCGGAGTGCCTAATCGAGTCTGAATGTGGTCAAAGAGAGTTAAGAAAGGTCATCCATAATTTCCTGTCATATCTATTACTAAAATAAAGGCAAAAATACTTCTAAATAAATAAGTGTACCAAATGTGATCTTTGACACAACTAAGACATTTTAAGAAACAAAAGGAATGAGCTCTCATTGCTAAGAAGAAAGTTTTCACATAATACTAAAAAATTTCATTTTCAATTCTTTATATCTGAAAACATGGTTTCAAAAATAAATCAATTATCTATATATATTAGCTATTCCAGAACAAATATGCAACAATCAAAGTTAATGTACTAGAAAAAATCTGTATTGTTTGTTGAAGGTTTAAATTTCATAATCCCCAAAAACAAACCGCTCATAGTTTAAAGGTATAACACAACTGGGTTTTAGGTATTTTTTAAACTATTCTTTAAAAAGAAATGTATAGTTTATAAAAATTTTCTGACCCAAGTAAGTAAGTTGCAGAACTGAATAGATAAAGTAATAGCTTTCCTATCATTCTTACTCAAATCACCATAAAATGCATTATCACCTCAAAAATAACCTTCCAGGATCTGTATCCATTTCTTATCCTCAGCGCTTCTCTATTTCAGAGTCTTGATTCTCCTGGTAGACATGAACTCAAACGCATCATGGAGCATACGAGAACACATAATGAGAAAACACACGCACATGCACAATCTTGGCCCTGGATATTTCACCCTTTGCTTCATCTAACGCTTGGAAGGTTCAGAATCTCTGGCCGGAAAGTTCAGCTGTCAGGAGCGATGTGATGTGCTGGGCAGGGAGCCAACCAAATATTACACAAAGAAGAGGCACAAGTGAGATGCTTTGAAAGGATAAATGGAGCAAAAGCATGAGGCGTACCCAAATCATTACTTGTCAATTACCCATTTACGTCTGATATAGCGCAGAACCTGTGACTTGCCTGGGGAGGTGTGAGGGGTGTTATGTGATGGATACCGGAGCATATCCTCCACTGCAGCTATATATGTGGCCAGCTTTGTGTGGGAGCTGTCTGAAACTGTACAGCAAACTGACTCATCCCTACATATATGTATCTGGTTATATACTGTATGCAGGTTACATATCTGTAGTCTCTCTTACTGACCAAAACTAATTCATACACCTTTCCCACTGGCCAAAAAAACCCAGTTACACCCACTAACATCTGGCTTTCGTCTGCAGTAGGAAAGGTTACAATCCGGCACAAATGACTTCGCAGTAGGCACAGGTATTTATCGGCTCCAGGGTTTTTCCCAGCTCAGAATGGGCCTTTGAGGGGACACATATGAAATGGGGGGTCTGAGAGTCCTCCCTAGGGGCGATTCTAGGATCAGACCTTTAGGGGAGCTCAGCCCCTAATGAGAATGTGACACGGATACAGTGCCTTGCAAAAGTGTTAACCCCCCGCTAAATCAGTAATTTCTTTAGCCGATAATCTCTGAGCTAATAACGACCAATTTGACACAATGGTCAACAACATTCAGAAATTTTAAATTGCTTACGTTTCAATTCGGGTTCTAATCTGCGCCATGAAATTACCAACTTCTTCTTCTCTGGGGACTACCAACGTTAAACTTCACAACCACACTCCTGCTCTCCCTCTGACAGATTAGATAGAGACCCAGCCAAAGGCGGGAGTGTGGCACAACCACCTCCGATTGGCCAAAACTATTTTCTGTTAACCCTTTCCTTGACTGGGTTACAGGTGCATAGCATTAGCGACAGCGACACAGGATATTAAACCTCTTTCAAGCCCTTTAAACCTGTAATAGCTTGAGCCCCCCTAAAAAGGGTCTAAAATCGCCAATGGTCCTCCCCCAGGAAATGTTGAGAGTCAAAGACTTCATTAGCTTACTCCAAGGAGTAATTTTAAACTCTGGTGGATTTCTGAGGACTATGGTTAACTGCTCCTCAGATCTCTGCAGGGTAAATCCAGACAGCTAGCTGGACTATCTGTCCAATCTGAGTTTTCTGTTGCACGACTAAAACAACTTTTGAACGTACCCATGTTCCACCAAAACAAGTTCCTTCCTGAGGCTATTTTGCAACGGCACCTTAGCTCCGTCCGGAGCCTAGCGCCGCCCAAGACGATTGTGATTGTTTTAAAGAAATGCCAATAAACCAGAGCACGTTTTTCTCCCATCCCGGAAAGCTGTGTGGACTAGCCAGACCCTCCTTCGCAACACTGTGGAGGAAGGTCTGGCAATGCGAGACTACACAACCCCAAACCTACCAGACTATCCAAAGAAACTCTCCAAGGTTCCGTACTGTACCCCTTCAAAATTTGGACTACTATTCAAACATTGGGAAATAAATAAACATTCATTCTTCAGTGATCAAATTCAAAATAGGGCCAGTCTGTCTGAGTTATTGCATGCCCTGTTTCCCTATGGGTGAACTAGGCTATTGTGGTTTTCTTTGCTAACGTAAAATGGACAAAATGAGTGAACATCATCCGAAGCCATTTCAGAAAATAGTGTGGGGAAGAATTTTAAAATCGACACTGAACGAGAAAACATGGTGGATAAGGATAACATTAAACAGATTTTGTAAAATGCACCTTACAATAAGGCAGTTTGCTTAGAGTCAAACATTCAGTGAAATGATCACATTAATTAAAACAGAAACTCGAGTGTGACTATACTGAAATGCCAATGACCAACAATTTCACACCATTTAGTTCCAGCTAATTGCATTACCGAGGTAGAGTAACACCAAGTGTTCAGTCAACATGTGACAATCTCCAGATGGTTTGAGCTACCTACATCATCGTGGTTGTTGAAAATAAAATAAAACCCTCTCAAAGCCTGATTCTCCATCTGCATGATCCACATCTTAATCACTTCTCTGGCTCATCTATACTGCAGAATATCCCTGACCATTCAGTGCAACCTGCTCTGCTCAGATGATTCAGCCTACCTCGACTGGCATATTTGCTGTTGAATATGAATTAAGTTCATATCAGGCTTCAGAGACTGCCAGTGCACGTTGTAATATCATCACGACAAAGCTTCTTCTTACTTTGCCACCTAACCTTAGATTTTGTCAACTCATGTATCTTAATTTCTTATTAACTTATTTTTAATTCTTTATTTTTCATCCGCAGGGTGCTGGCATCCCCAAATCACTTCTCTGACCTTAACACTTTACAAAACAGTATCATGTAATTTCTGCAGGAAATTGATAAGAAGCATTGGAGACATTTAAGGAATGAGGTCCATTCAGGGACAGCCACAACAAGCGAAATATTATGCCAGGCAAAACAAAAAAGATAAATAGACACAGTCTAATGGGATAAAGGTTAATTAGGTCGGCAATAGTTTAAAAAAATAAAAACAATTTTATATTAACTGCTGGCCTCAAGCAGCATCAATTAATTTGATCTTGTTTTGGGCTGTGGAGACCTCCCCCCCTGCGCTGACATTCATTATTGTGTGCGGGGGGCTTTCATCAAATACCACGCAGGGTTGTGAAGTCTGATTCAATTAATCAGCGGGTGTGAGACAATGTGTGTTTGCAGTCGGATGTCAGAGGCATGTATGTAATTAGCACAAGACAATGGTAAACCAGAGGAATGAAGGGGTTACACAGTCTTAATATGTCTAACCTTTTCCACCATGACAGCTTGTTAAAGAGGCAGATGTCTCATTTGATGAAAGAAAGTATCAGAGATGAAGAATGAAACAATGTGTTCATCGTTAGTTCACACGTAATCTTTACATATTCCCTCTCATACCAAGCAATTGGTATGATGTTGCAGAGCTGTTGACATGGCAGCCTGTGTGCAGATGTGTAAATGTAGCACTAAAATGAAAGGCTGAGACACAGCAAACACAGACCTTCCTATTCTGAAATATGAAGACTCAAATATCTTTGTGGAGGTACTTCAAAACGAGAAGTCTTGAAAGGAAAAGTGAAATTATCTGGGGTCATATTTTAAGTTGATCTCGTACAGACAATTCCGAAACTTGTTCAAGGGACAGGTGCATGTTGTTGTTCTAAAAACACAGTCAGCAATGGTTGTGACGCAGCTCATGGAGGCAATTAAGATACTTCAAAATCCTTAGTGCCCAATTGCCACAATTTGTGTCAAAAGTGGCACTTTTTTTGAGTCATAACTCAAATCTGTCAAATCTGAACACGCTGACATACACATATCAGATTCAGTGCCACTTACACTTTATGAATAAACATCAATACATTATTGAAAAAAACACTTCATAACTCCAGAACTTGCCTGAGAATCCTCACATTTTTAAGTTTTCCTCAGTATCAAAGTTACCCAGTAAAAGCTCTGTGTATCCATTGGAACATTGCAAACAGGAACTGCTAATAGCTTATTCACCATACTTCTAATGTAAGGCTTAAATTGTTTCCCACTGCGTAACTCATACACCCCACAGCATTATGGATACTGTAGTTTTAAAACTTGTGCTCCATTATTATGAATATTACCTCATTGATTAATGTTAACTGTTTTTATGTGGCACTATCAATAGTGGTTTGACATTACTGGGCAAAGAATGCCCCACGGACATTGTTGTTAACACGAACAATCTCCTCTATCCATTGGGTTGAGGGGTAGTTGTCTTGACTTCGACTGACTTTGAAAGCCCAGACAGACTGAGTTCTCAATTGCTGTTGTTATGATGAAGGATATCTGGGGTCTCAGACTTCAAGAACAAAATAGAAACTGCCAGGTCAAAGTTCAATTTCTTCGTCGAAAAGCCACTTTACTTCCACAAAGAATATAACTGTGTACTTGGTTTCACTGAGTTATCTTGTTAAAAAGTGCAGGCACAATTACACAGCCCCAGTCAACCATATCATGACTCTGGAAACTGGGCTGCAGAGGCTTTAAGACTGTCAAAGACAAAGTTTATTTATCAGCAAGTTCAAGGCTGATTATAGAGTTTTCAAATGTCTTGTGGAAAACAAACTGACTATTGTGGGTTTTCTTTGATGGATAAACATTCTGGACATTTTGGATTGATGAGTTGTTACATTATAAATAGTCTTGCATTGCCAGACCTTCCTCCACGGGGAGGAGGGTCTAGCTAGTCCACACAGCATTCCGGGATGGGAGAAAAACGTGCTCTGATTTATTGGCATTTCTTTAAACAAATCACAATCGTCTTGGGCGGCGCTAAGCACCGCACGGAACAATGGCGCCGCTGCAATATAGCCTCGGGAAGGAACTTGTTTTGGTGGAACATGCGTACGTTCCATGCAACAGAAAAGTTAGATTGGACAGATAGTCTAGCTAGCTGTCTGGATTTACCCTGCAGAGATCTGAGGAGCAGGTAACCATAGTCCTCAGAAATCGACCAGAGTTTAAAATGCCAACACAAAGAAAGCGGAAGGTAACGGACATCCGGCCAAAATGACAGAAAAAATGAAATTTCTGTCGGCAATGGAACAATCCCGAAAGTGGAACGTCGTGGATATAGACTACATTATAAACAGACAAAGGATGCATTTGAAATAGTCTGAATATAACAAATGAAAGTGCATTTTTTTGCACTGCTGCAGCTAGACTGCAACCTCCATCCCATCTAGAGCTAGTATTACTATATGTTGAGGGCCAATGAAAGCTATATAGCAGCTCAAATTAGGCTACACAAACATGTTAACGTGCTGATGTTTAGCAGTAATGTTTGAAATATACTAAAGACATCAACTCAGTGTCCCGTAAATGTCTCTAAATACATAAACTACAATACACGAGTCTCAGCTACTGTTGCTATGAGGAAGATGCCAATCCGAAATCAAAGCTGTAGTAGATTCAAAATGTTTTAACAATTGCAATAGAGAGCCGAAGTCACTCCCCTTCCGGTGGACCTCATGGGACCTTAATTCAGAAAGAATATGAACGAGAGTCAATGGAGAGATAATAATTATATTTTGATCCCGTTTTAATTGAGCCATGGGTTACAAATATGATGTTTGTCAATTTAAAAGATAATTTTTTAACCGAAGAAAGTCTCAGTTAGCCGTAGGTTTGTCATATGACCACTTAGTTTTGTGTTAAACCGCACAGTGAACTACATCTCTCATCTCACACAATTTACGTCACCTAGCTTGATGCTAAACTTGCTTGCTAGCTCGCTAGCTTAACTCTGTTCCACAAACACATGTAACGTTATCTTACCTGATGTGTTTTATCCAGTGAAGTGTTTTCAGCAGATAAGCAAAAGAACTAGCAAGATCCTCTGCTCGTTTGAGTAACATTACATCCCCCGTACAATATACAGAGACATCATAGCTTTAGCGAGACGTCATCCTTGCGACATTCAAGTGTGTAGTCTTTGTAATTACGTATTTTCACAGTCTTATACTTCAACAGTTTAAGAACAAACCGAGACTATTTTGGTTGAAAAATTATCTTCTAAATTGACGAACATCATATTTGTAATCCATGGCTTAATATAAAACAGGATAAAAAAATTATTATTATCTCTCCATTATTATCTCTCCTCGTTCATATTTTTTCGAAAGATAGGTCCCATTGGCCAGAAGTAGAAGGGCGTGACTTTGGCTCTCTATCGTCAACAAACCGAAATTGATCTCAATTAGGTTGCTAAATGTATTATCTGGTTTCTACAAAGTGTAAACTTCTTCCTTTTGCCATAGGTTGTGCACACAACAGAATGTTAAGCTCTGGGAATCAGTGCTTCTTTCTGAATAAACACTTTGGGCTTCGTAGTATACTTGTCTCCTCAAGTTTTTCCTTAACCATGCTTATACCTTTTGGCTTTTTATCCGTCGTACGGATGATTCAACTGGGACAGTTTTATATCCATTGAATCCTTGGAAGTGCTTGGTCATTTCCATCTGCAATTGTAGATGCCTATGATAAGTCCTTCCACTTTGCAACTCTTTTGTCATTGAACCACAGCACTTTGGTTGCACAAGAATAAGAGGATAAAGGGTAGGCTAGTGTCAACGCTCTTGATAATGACCTGCCTGTATACTACCTAGAAAACCTTTGCCAATAATTGCAATTTTACATATAGTAACATCAGTTTATCTGAGCAGCCTTTCGGATTTACAGATTATCTCTCAAAAAAACTGAAGTTTTACCAATGCACATAGAAGCCTATCCTTAGCCTTAGTCTGTTCAATCAGACTTATCCTACAGTATTGGCTCTAGACTGATACAAGTCTGCATCTATTTCATAGAGCCTTTTCTGAGAAGCTTTTTAGAAAAGGTAGCAGAAGGACAAGCTCACAGCTGGTTGATGTTATCCTGTCGCTGTTCCAGAAAGGAAGACTCTTTCTGGGAGTTCTTTCTTATCCAACAGACACAGATGATTGTGTATATTGTGTTGAAGTATATGTGATTAAACAGACGGATTACCTTGGTTATCATCCAGAGAAGTGTCAGGTTTTAGCCATGATGTGCTGCTTCCATTTTCCACTCTGATAATCTCCATCCTTTGTCAAGATTTTTCATGTTGCTAAGATTCATCTCATAAATACTGTGAGCAATGCTGCACACATTTATTTCCACGTGTAATTTTCTGAAAGATGCATGATGCCAGATGGTAGATTAATCATATGAAAGTAAAATAGGAGTCAGTTTGTCAGTTGAAAGCTGCATGAGGCAAATGTATACGTGCCGGCAGCTCCAAATATCAGTGAGAGATAACTGTTCTGAGTGTCTGAGCGTCAGCACCCACAAATAATGCAACATGACATCAGTGGATTGTACACATCGCACTCGGGTTTACTAAGCTGTCATCCTGTGACACGTTTTATCAAAGTGTAGCAGAGGAAAGAGAAAAGCAAAGAGATGTAATGCTGGGGAGTCCAACTCTCATCCCTCATGTGTGTGTTGGAAGATTACGCCACTGAACACAGCTGCAGACAGCTCTGAGGTAGAGGCAGAGCTTAGTCAGGATGGTCTCAGGGTAGGAGTACTTGGGTTGTCCTCACGGTTGCAACCTCATATTTTGATTTCGGACTAGAAGACAAAAATATTTGTAAAATGTAGATTGACACCTAAACAAATCATTTGGGTCCACAGCAGTGGCACCAGCAGCCGTTTTCTCTGCACTGTTTTGAGTAGTTTAAAAATAACTGTTAGTGAGAGTAAGAGAACTTTACTCTCGTCTTCGACTCGTAGTGGAACATTACAGTTAGCATGTGTATACAGAATTGTGAATAAATGGATCACGGAATCCAAAGTTATACAGCGCATTGGCCATTGGTTTATTCTGCGTTGCTCCTCAGTGGCTTATTTAGCCATATTAGTTTAAATGAAAGTCATACTACATTTGAACATGTGTGGAAGTATGAATATTGTGTGTGTAGGTCTTTTTGTGTGGGTAGCTGGCTGTGTGTGGTGTAGTTGGCCTTCTGCATGACTCTTCTGCAAATACGAGCTGCAGTTATGATTGTGTAAACCGGCCTGTTGGCTGGTATTTGAAATGCGTGTGGTAGGCTAATCAGAGTTTTATGGTGGTGTTGTATCGGTAACGTTAGTAGAAAATAAAAAAATAAAAACATGAATGAATGTCTCTCTCTTTCATTTGCTTTCTTAATAGACTGTGTATGTGCGTGCGTGGGAACGGCTTTTGTTTGTACTTTGAAATAGAATACCGCAAGCGCCATTGGACTACAGTACAGCATGCCATTTTCACATTAATGCTTGCACTGATGGATAGAAGGTTTGTTTGTTCCAAGAGAAGAAGACGCTATCAGAATGACCATCCTCCCCTCAGGGCCTACAGTTCTTATAGTACACTTGGATTGTTTTTGTCTAACAGATGGGAACACAGCTGTGCAGTCATGTTCCTGTGAAGGTTAACCTTGTACAACAAACTGGTACTTGCAAAACACACCTGGTTTTTGACAAACTCTTTGCCATGCCTGCCTGTCATTGTCTTTTTCTTAGTTGTGGTAGGTTCCAATGCATCCTCATCCCCAGATGATAAAATAGGGCAGTACACATAGGATTCATGTCGGTGTTTTTCTAATCTGCCACCTCTAAGCTTTGGCAACTTAAAGGTGCCCTGCCAAACAAAACTGTTTTCTCTTGTATTTTTTGAAATATGTTAGGTCCATATGTGTTTGTGTTATGTCGTGAATGTGAAAATGAACTGCTACCTCCTCTGTCAGCTCTAGCCACTGAACAGAAATAAGCGGAGAAATCAGGCCAATTACAAAAGCTGGTCAGTCTGACGTGGTGTTGCCTGAGCTCATTACTATTCATGAGCTCGCCCAGTTGCGCTGGGTAAAGGATGCTGATAGCCTGGCTCTCATTGGCTAGCTGTTAGCCAATGAGAGTCAAGCAGCTTAGCTCGTTGAATATTAATGAGAACTGT
Source organism: Perca fluviatilis (assembly GCF_010015445.1). NCBI lineage: Eukaryota > Metazoa > Chordata > Actinopteri > Perciformes > Percidae > Perca > Perca fluviatilis. The sequence continues at coordinate 28,064,206 of NC_053131.1, read as the reverse complement.
TCTGAGAACTGAGTCTTCCTGCAGGCTTTCTATACCACGCTAGAATGGCTTGAAACAAGGTAACCATGGCATTTTTTCCACAAAAAATGTTACAGAGTCCATGGTAGAACTTCAGACATTAACACAAAGTAATGAAATACGTGTGACAGGGCACCTTTTAATCTACTGGAAAAAAACTTGGTTAGGGTTAGAAATAGGCTGTGCTCATTGTTTAAAGCTACTACTTGGTTAAAGTTAGGGACACATTGTGGTCATGGTTTTAAAAAAGTCTGCGGCCTCTCATGTCACACGCAGTTTGTAGAAGCATGATAGTCTATATTGACGACGTTTCATTTTCGGGGGTTGTTCCGGTGTAGGGGGGCAGCTATGTTATGAAGCTAATTTACACATTCCCATTAACGGTTTTGTGTGGTATCCTACGAAAACGTATGCACAGTATTACTAAATACTGCGACTGCCAACCGGTTACGTGACATTTTAGCGGCTGTGACAGTTAAGTTTAGCCAAGAAAAGTTAACTGTGAGCTGTATACCGGTCACCATGAGGTGACGTCATGACAGTGGCCGTTACAGTCAAGTTTAGCTAACAAAAGTTGACTCTCAAGCGATGATGACAGTAAGGTTTAGGCAGCGAAATGACAAGATAAATATAATGGCTAAGCCTAATACTTAAAGCCACTGAGGGGATGCTATGCAGACTTAAACAATCAAACAAACAAACAGTCTATGGCTAGTAAACTAGCTGACGCGCTCTCTTCTACCTGACACCGCTCGGTAGTCTCCTGTTGAAATCACAGACTCCAATAGTCATTGTTGCGTTTTGCTGGGCATTTATTGATCACAAAGTTCTTCATATCAACGTGCAAGAAACCATGTGTCCATCAAACAAACATCAAACATTTCATCATCCACATGAGCGTTGCGTACTGTAGCGATTTGATGCGGTCAAAAACTGTTTGCGCTCCTTCGCTTAACAGCACCCCTAGTTACCTGTTGAAAGGTTCCTACCTATATAGACGTCACTCATATGCCCACTAGTGCCACCAGTGGACAATTTGTGTCCTACACCCAAACCAATAAAAGTGGCTCTTACATTAAAATTTGAAAAAAAAAATGGTGGTTTGGGTTATGAAACATTTTCAAATAAATTTTTTTCTGTTTGAAAGAACGAATTTTGTCACAGTCGGCAGGAGAGGAAACTCCACACAAAAAAGCCACTAGGCTATTTTGACAATGGATATGAGTTTAGTTTTGAAAGGATAAACCATATACAAGTAGATAAGCATAACCGATAAAAGGCTGATAACTGGGGAATAAATAAGAAGCTCCCGGGGAAGCTCTACAATGGACACAGTGTGCCCGATATCTTTTCTTTTTTTATTATATTTAATTTTCATCGGACAAAAAAGTGACATATACACAAACCGAAACATACACAAACCCCATTAAAAACAAAAACAGAAAATAAAAAGACAACCATTGCCAGACTAGACAGAGATACTGTAGGTACAATGTTTCAGCCAATAATGTAAAAAGAAAACAAAAGTATATGGCTCAGAATAACAACACTCGGTGTCGTGCAATAGGGACTCAAATGGGAGAAAAGGTGTCTGATAATTGGGCCCCAGGTACACTCAAATTGGTTGGAAAACAGCTGTATCCTCTGTTGTTGGCTGCACAGCAGGATCAGCCATGTGTTTCTCGTCAGGTGCAGCCATGTTTGCTCAGTTCTTTTTAAATCTGATTAGCTTTACCAGATCTGGGAGCCCCCAGAACGTCAGCCACATAAATATTAATGAACTGCAATCTTAGGGTGATTAAATGTATTAATTAGAGTTATCGTGAGCAGAGGCTACCTCACACACAGCTAGTGCATACGCCGCGAGAAGTCCAATCCCTCGCCGGTGCCCGCTGTCTCTTCCAAAAAAAATTTTACTCATCATCAGACTGCTGGCCATTTCACTTGTAACGACCTCAGTGGCTCCGTGAAAGAAGCACACATACACAACAATCCCTTCCTGGATCCCAGCCCACTCAGTGCCAGCCCTGTCCAGTGCTGCTTTGATCTTGAACTTGGCTTGACTGCACTGCTGGATGATTGTCTGGGCGGTAGGCTAGTCCGCCTGTAGTAGTATGTTTTTTTTAACAACATTTAACATCAAAATTCGTAGTATTTTTTTAAACGGTGGGTCTCGGGGGTTCAGACAGTTGGCAAACAACAGTGGGCTACTCATTGCATCAATTTTTGACGGCTGTAATGAAATACATTTTTATCATTTGTAGCTAGATAGCTAACGGATGCTAACGTTTCAGCTAAAGGATAAGGACTAACCCATGAGATGGAAAAATATAATGCTGTTGGGGTTTCAGTTTGGCTGGAGATGTAAACTTCCCAAATACAATGAAGAGCAGGATAGATCAGCTAACATGAGAATTAGCTGTATAACAACACAAAATAATATATTGATGTGCCCCTCAGCCTTAGAAATTACTCTACGTTGGCATTACTGTAGGCCGCGCTATTTAGGCGAACATGCTAACGTTTGAAGCTTACATTGTTTGAAGTTAAATTGCATGTTACAAATAACTTAAGCAGTAGGCCCATGCATTAAATGTCACACATGAAATGAAAAGCCAATTAACCTTACTGTATTTTCCACAGAGGAGATGGAAGCAGGCACAATACCTAAAGAAGCCCGAGGGTTGCATTTACCAAATAGGTTGATAATGAATTTCACAGTTCTATATGTCATCAATAACTGCATAGAATGTGTGCTTGTTGGTATTTCTGCAGCATCTGTGTCCCTTACATTGAAATGTAGATGGTGTCGCAGGCTTTGTAAAGGCCACAAGTAAATGGATGTGAACCTTAAACATCATCCATGGTTCGCATCTCTTCCTGACTGAACCTCTTCTATCCCCGAAAGGTCACCTCTGCCTGGCTTTCACAGAAGCAGCCCCATTAACTCCCCACATATGACACACGCTTAAATGGGAAACTGTTGCGGGATTAGAAATTATACTGAAGTTTCCAACTGCTTCCAGCCAGCACTATGTGCTTTTCTGCACATTTGTATATTTTCCCCAGTTTTTTAAAACGCTTACCCACCACAATTGTCTCCTTTCAGGGGAAAGGAAGATCCAAAGAAAATAAAAAAGGCAGCTTCTGTGGGTTTGCAGGGCTTTTCAGTTGCTGTTTCTAAATGCTGTCCATTAAAATGAAACCATGAGAGAAACTGTCCATCATCACTGACAGCTCTCACCATGACGCCTTTTGGGGATTAGCTCCAGAGTGCTGAGAGGGTCAGAACAGTATGCATCAAGTCTGCAATTATTTGGGTAAAATAAACACCTTTTTCCACAGTTTCACAGTTTTCTGCAAAGCTGATTGAAGTCTCAAATAATGGGCTGCTCAGAAACGTCGACAGCTGTCGATTTGTGGTATGAATGAAAAATGGCAATTTACATTTCTTTTCCTTTTGACTTGCTCACTTCTTTGGTCAAAATTGCAATTACCAGAGAGAAGAAATTTACATTCCCAATATTATTTTGTACCGACTGCAACTTTACAGTAACAACCAGTGGTGGAAGAAGTATTCAGATCCTTTACTTACCACACTGTATGAGTCCTGCATTGAAAATGTTACTTAACCCTTGTGTGGTGTTCGGGTGTGTGGAACCCATTTTCGATGTTTGCTAAAAGAAAAAGTATGCTATTTATTATTTATTCTAGCTCAATCTCATTGGCCTTGGCTCATTTTCTGTGAAGAACATACAAAATAACTTATTTTCAATAACTGCACATGGTACACTGCCCCCTACACATAACTATTACATATGAGGTGTTTGGGTCTACTGGTCCCAAGTGTATTTAAATGAAGGGGCTATGAAACTATGTTGTCTTTCTGCACCTGCTATTCCAACAAAATTGTTACATTTTAAGCACTTTCACCTGTTCTGATTAAGTTCCAAGACATAAGCACCAATAATGATCAAAAATCTTCTTTCTATTTTTTTACCTTTTTTATAATTGAATTTCCTTATTTTCTCACAAAAAAACGAAAATGATCATATGATCATTAATGTGATCTCACAGGGGTAAATGGCAAATATGAAACATAAATGATGTATATATCATAGGTAATTGCGCTAAAGTAAACATCTATTAGGTATTTTTACATAAATTGTTATGGCTGTATTGATTTAAAAGCCTAATAATGTGGTGGGTCCACCAGACCCAGGAACCTTGGCTGTGTAACAAAAATATGAACACCACACAAGGGTTAGGTAAATGTATGTAAGTATCATCAGGAAAATGTGCCTTAAAGTATTAAAAGTAAAAGTACTCAATGCATGTGCAAATGTGTTTAATGGTCTGATCATTTCAGCTTGACTTGTAGGCCTATATATTGTTGGGTAGTTTAGTTTATAATAAAGCATCATATTTTATAAACTACATTAAAAATCTTACTAGTAACTAGTAACTAAAGCTGTCAGATCAATGCAGTGGAGTAAAAAGTACAATATTTCTCTCTGAAATGTAGTGGAGTAGAAGTAGAAAGTGGCATGAAAAGAAAACACTCAAGTAAAGTACAAGTACCTCAAATTTCTACTTAAGTGCAGTACTTGAGTAAATGTACTTCGTTACATTCCACCACTGGTAACGACCATCAGTACTGTAATTTGATCGGTGTAATATCTGTGCGTTGTTAGCCGTTACTTAGTTGGCACCCCATCTGTGATTTGAGCCCTCCTTACCTTACTCTGTACATTAGTCAGTGTTGTGATTTGAATCACAGTGTAATGTACGGAGTGCTGAGGTTACAGGACTACTCATTGCTCTGAGTTTTCATAATCCCAATAAAGCTATCTAGCAAAACTTGCTAGCATGTTGTAAAGGGGCAGACCTACTTATATATACACGTAGATACCACGTTGGCCGCTGTTGTTCATTGGAGCAATATGTCAACACAGCCGCCATATTGGGTCAGACAAGCAGTGATTCCTAATGTATGTATGTCTATGGTCTTGGTTAAATAAAAAATGCAGGTTTTCATACCAAAATAGCTTATATTGTGTAGACACAGTAATAGTAACAATGAAAGTTCTATAATATAATATTTAAAATGAACCTCCCCTACGTAATTGGTTTCAAAGATATTTTTTTTCTTACTGCATGTATATGGCTACAATTATGTCATTCTGTGTAAAATTTTGAAAACAAATGCTAATTTACATTTTAAGTCACACATTATGTACAAAAAAATAGTGTATCGGCATGATTGTGCAGATTTGCAGTGTAATAGTTATACACATTTAATGTGTATGATGTGGTCAATACACATTCTCATATATATATGTATACATAACTGTATATCTATGACATTCTGATTGTTCTGAAAACATTCACTGTTTTGTACAAGTGAAAAAAATGACTTGCATGTTTATACAAGCGAGATGAACACATTTAGCTTTAATCTCATATAAATGTTTAAAAATCGGGCAGGAGCTTGGCATTCTCATGGCAGCCTGGACACGGAAACAACAAAGGCTTATTTAGGTCACATGTAGTGTATTGGTAGGGTTGTACAGAGTTGCAGTGTACAATAAACATTATGACGAGCAAATCCTTTGTTTAATGTAGACTACAGTAACATGTTACAGTTTTGTACAAGTGAAAATAAATGACTTAGGGCTGTATGTTTATACGAGAGAGATGAACAATACAAATTTAGCTTTAATTTCATATGAATGTATAAAAAACTGTTTTGGGAAAATGACAATCATGGCTCCTAACTACCTCGTAACTTAATAATACTGCCTTACACCGACACATAAACACGCTAGTGCCAACTAAATTGCAGGTGGCGCAATATGCTGCTGCTGTTTAGTAAAATCTTTGCAATATATAAATGAATATTGTGATAGGTCTAGTGACATTTAACTTACTTAAGAAGAAAAAAACACCTCTTTGAGTGATGAAGTGGAGTGCCATCATTTATTGCCAACTTAGTCAAGTAAAGCCGAGCTTCAGTCATAAACTCTATTGTCTCTTTTCAGTTGAGGAGCAGAAGGGCCTTAAAGCCTTATATTCCTTAATGTTAACAATGACATTATGCATACACTGTAAAACAACTGCAAAGCCCCATTTCCTTATACACATGACATTTACACAATACTAAAAAAGTAGAAGTACTGATGAAACTCAACTGTTGGAGAACACTCCTTGGACTGTGGATACCCAGGTTCCTCAAGCATGTGCAGGGTCTTTCCCAGCGACTGGCTCAATGTCTTTGCTGCCAGGCACACCTTCACCCTCTGAGAGCTGAAGTGTTAGGGCTTTCTTTTGATCGTGTTGGCAGCTTGCAGATCCGTCATCTTCCTGTATATCATTTAGCTCTGATATGTAGCTCCATCTCATTATTCCAGAAGGACTGATGAAGGGGCTGTATGCATGTTATATGTTCCTAGCCAGTTTCAACATGTGACATGGGTCCATCATCATAAACACGTTTTCCCCTGTAGATGGGTGGGCAAAGTATGTCTTGAGAGGCTCCATAGAATTCAGCTTGAGCTGGCATCAAAGCGTAGCGCACATGCGGATGTTGGATACATGCCCATCCATTGTAACACAAGGTACTTTAATACCTCTCTCATGTAGTGGCTTAAAGGCATGCTGCAGCAAAACCTTTTGGGTGTCTGGTCAATGTCTTAATAAAGAAGTAGGCAATGGGCGTCTACCAGTGGCCTTGCAGTCCAACAACCAAAAACAAAAAGGCCACACTGGTCTCATCAAGGCCATCTCCAAGATCCACAAAGCTTGTCATTGTTTATGTGTGACTCATATGGAACCTGCCTCCTGATGGCCATGTCATGTACTATGAGACACACTTGACTGAATCTTGGTGGATCTTTATTTTTTCGTTGTTGTAGCGAATCTAAAAATTATGTGTTTAAACCAGGCTTGGCATCCACAGTCTGCAACTTCCTGTTTCAGGTAAAACGATAGCTATTGCGTAAACACTGCAACACATACTGACACATCACCTGACTGTTATATTTACTTTTGACGAGGGTGAATCCTCTAGCAGGGATTTCACTGTCTCCTTTCTCGATCCTTGATAGATAAGATGAGAAAACTTTATTGTCTGTCACAAGTGACAGAAATTTGCTTTTGACAGGGCAGGTTCAAATAACATAAACTACATATAAGAACATAAAGATACATCTAGAAACAGTGTAATGACGTTGACTGTACAAACATGGGCAAAAAGCATTTTGGCATTTTTTTAATTTCCGTTGCAATTCATCCATCTTCTCCTGAGCCTCAGTTGGATTTTCTTTAACTTTAATGGGGTCAATGGCATGCCAGTCTCGCATTTCCAGACGTATGTCCATAGCGCTGCGGCGATACGTCTTATATATTTGTCACCTGTTCCTTTTTTCTTTTTAGTTAGCTTCCCTTTTAGTTTTGTATTTGGCTGAGCCTGTTTTTATTTATAATAATCCTGTATGGCATTTTTATGGTATTAAAATGCTTAATAGCAAATAACAATAGCAAAGTAGACCTACTGTCGAATGTCTAATAGCATTTGATCCCACCGTAAATGTGGCCCATTTTATGAACATACGGTTTGTGAAAATGTCATTTCCTTCACTTATTTATTTATTAATTTATTCAGTTTTAATGATTATTGCAGCATCTCCATGAATCACTTTCTTCTTTTCCTACCTGCCATTTCATTCTAATTATCTCTGTGTAACACACAGTCCCAATGTAGTGGCACTTCATGATATAATTACAAACTGGCATTGAGAAGTAGAGGGTTTATAGATATTTCCTCTTGCACTGTAATTATGAGTTATTGAAAAGTTGAGTCTAAACATGAAGGGGTGTTACAAGGTAGTTGAAGGTAAGAAGCCCCCTTGCTCTGACCAGCATCTTACACAATTATGAATAATGATGAATTATAGCACAAACATGTAGTGAACATAAAAACATTACAACCGTCCCTCCCCATTCTAGTAAGAACCACGCAGACTAGTCAGAGTTTTACATTAATAAATGTTGCTAGTGTAAAATAAAAAATAAGATTGAAATTGATTTTTAGATTATGGGTGTATTAGGAATTAATGATACAAATGTCTGGGGAAATTAAAAGTTTGTTGGAAGAAGCCAAGTGTGGCCATCCTTTCGGAGTAGTCAGCCAGGTGTGAGGTTCTGTTAAGACGTTCATGGAGGCGTGCTGATTTCGTCAACCAAGTCTGACGAGTCTAAAACCTGCAGCTTGTGGAACATTTTCTTTCCCAAACGGTGTTATCTTTTGCCAAAATGGTACAGAAATGATGGGGAAATAAAACAAACACAAAAGGATAAAGACATACACAGAGATACTGAAGACAATGTCATCCATTGCTTACTGCATATACTGTACATGCATGTGCCCCACTTCATCTACTGCATTCATAACAACATATCTGTAATGACGGCTTATAAGTATTTGCTTCATTAAAATAGCTTCTTAGCTGTTTAATCCAAGGCTTTATTCAGAGAATCCTCATGTGATTTCCAACACCTTCTTTGCATTGCAAAATACATGAAGAGTGTTGTAATAGAGAATATTAATGTGAAAAATCCTTAAGGATGAAAATCAGACCAGCTCATCAAGTGAGCAATTTTTACACCATGGACTCCCTTTTATCTGACCTGTATCAATACTGGTATTACTACTACTACTACTACTACTACTACTACCACTACTACCACTACCACACACACACACACACACACACACACACACACACACACACACACACACACACACACACACACACACACGCACACACACACACACACACACGCACACAGACACAAACATCTGCAGCTGTGTTTATGTTTCATAGGAGGGATGAGTAAGTGAAAATGTCTCTGGATGTTAGGATTATCTTTATCTATTTTGATGTTTGGAATTGTATTGTTGTATTGTAATGAACTTAGACATCAAACACTAAAATCATCACGCAGCTCAAGGCAACCAAATTTTGTTTGACATAGGCAAGAAAAATGGTAATACTGTATCTCAGCTAATCATTTTCTCAAATTCAGACTGATTCTTGTTTTCTTTGTTTTGTGTAGGTCCCCTTTCTATGAACTAACATGGACAAAGTGGTCATCAGTCTCCTGCTTCTGGGAACCGCAGTTACGATGGTCCATGCATGTCCCAAATACTGTGTCTGCCAGAACCTCTCTGAGTCTCTGGGGACTCTGTGCCCCTCCAAAGGCCTGCTCTTCGTCCCACTGGACATCGACCGGCGAACTGTGGAGCTCCGGCTGGGCGGCAACTTCATCCTGAAGGTCACCACTCAGGACTTTGCCAACATGTCAGGTCTGGTTGATCTCACCTTGTCCCGCAACACCATCAGCACTATCCAGCCTTTCTCTTTCATCGACCTGGAGACCCTGAGATCCCTGCACCTCGACAGTAACCGATTGACTGAGCTGGGACCGGATGACCTCCGAGGGCTGGTAAACCTGCAGCACCTGATCCTCAACAACAATCAGCTGAGTCAGATCTCCAACACAGCCTTTGACGACGTGTTAGTGACACTGGAGGATCTGGATTTGTCTTATAACAACTTGCGCAGTGTGCCTTGGGAAGCCATCCGCAAGATGGTCAACCTCCATCAGATGAGTCTGGATCATAACCTCATCGCCTTCATTTCCGAGGGGACTTTCATAGATCTAGATAAACTGGCCCGCTTGGATCTCACCTCCAACCGTCTCCAGAAGCTCCCTCCGGACCCCATCTTTGCGCGCTCGCAAAGCAATGTAGTGATGAGCACTCCTTATGCACCTCAACTTTCTCTAAGCTTTGGCGGAAACCCATTGCACTGCAACTGTGAAGTCCTTTGGCTTCGAAGGCTGGAGCGGGAGGATGATATGGAAACCTGTGCTTCTCCTCCTAGTCTAAAGGGGCGCTACTTTTGGTCTGTTCGTGAGGAAGAGTTTGTTTGTGAGCCCCCTCTGATCACACAGCATACACACAAGTTACTAGTGCTGGAAGGTCAAACGGCTAGCCTACGCTGCAAAGCAGTCGGGGATCCAATGCCAACTGTGCATTGGGTTGCTCCTGATGACCGTTTGATCAGCAACTCCTCCCGAGCAACGGTATACGAAAATGGCACCCTGGACATTACGATCACCACATCCAAGGATTACGGGATCTTTACTTGCATAGCTGCCAACGCTGCTGGGGAATCTACAGCCTCTATTGAACTGTCAATCATTCAACTCCCCCATCTGAGTAATGGTACAAACCGTACCACACAGTCCAAGTCGGGACTTTCGGACATAACTAGCTCTACCAAGACCAGTAAAGGGGAGCCTAAACCTCTACCAGAGAAGGTGGTGTCTGTATCAGAAGTGACTGCCATCTCTGCTCTGGTCAAGTGGACTGTTAGCAAATCAACTCCAAAGGTCAAAATGTATCAGCTTCAGTACAATTGTTCTGAAGATGAAGTCCTCATTTACAGGTAAGTAGGATGAATGACATTCAATTATATCCAAGTAAGAGCTGAGACCTTTCTGGTCAAATTGGTAAATTAGGCCAGAGGTATAATCTTTAACTTCAGAACACTAGCTGCTCAGCTTCTTCAGTCAATTGCTAATTGTTTGCTGGCTAAGTACTTGAGACAGTCAATTTCTTTGAAGTGTTACTCGGAGATCAGCATTCATTTTCCTTAATCCTTCTTGAGATTTTTCTTTTTTCTTTCACATTGACAATTTCTTTCACCAATAAAATGAACAGTGAGTGCACATTTTTAAGAATAGTGAAACGCAGAGTGAAATCCTTGCCCTGAACCATTAATTAGAAATCCAAGAAGAAAAAGGATTACAGACCCTCATTTTAGTGTATCCTTTCTAAGCTGCTCAAGTCCATAAGGTTTAGGCTTGGGGACTGCAACTGGAGAGCTATGGGCTGTGTGAAATCAATTTCCTATGTCAGATGAGACAGTGAAAGTAGTGACATTCAACCAAGATAATTGAGCTGGAAATATAGAAAAGAGCCTCACCATTTACCATTTAAATGCATTTTGAGGAAGATGTTAAATGTTAATATGTTGTTCTTTGCTGAGAGAACAAACAAATATAATTGTATACGTATATAAGAGTCTGAATATGAATCATATGTATGTTGTGGATAGCAGTTACAGGAATTTTGTGCAAGCTTCATGCTTCCTCCAACACTGACAATTGATGGTGAATCCCTTTAGCAACAACTCATCCAATATCTTATTCTGTGCCAAAGCCCTACACAATTTACCTGTACTGTGCATTCCAGCAAGAGCGGTTTAATGAAAAATAATTGACACAATGAGAGAAGTCTGATTATTAGCTGAGAATATGATATTAGAACTGTACACAATATTGAAGAAAGATATTACTTTGTTCAAACACTGTGAATGCAACTCACCATCCCTGCGAATTCAATAAGGTGTTTATCTGATTTCCTTGTTTGCACACAGCTTGCTGTACCAGATTGCCATGCCATAAAAAAAGACCAATATGAATTTTCAGTACCTTTTTTCCCGGTGATGGAAACGTCAGATGACTGATCTGAAATATTTGTAAATGCCATTCATAAATGTTATCTAATGTCAACAAAATTGCAAAAAAAAACACTGGTGTATACTTTATAAACTGTACTTTTTCACCTATTCATTGATTCGCAGCAGCTAAATTATGTCCCTGAAAAGGGATAATTTTGATGGCAGTCCTGATGTTGTTAGTCAAGAGTCATTACTTTACACTTTCCAAATTGCACGGTATGTGATTTGATGCTTTAAAATGCTTTCTAAGTCACAATCGGTGCACACAATATGTTATTTATATGCAGGAGAAAATTATCAAAAGCAATAGATTCATGAACTCTTATGTAATAATTGCTGTGCAGTTCTTTTGCATTTCAAAAGACAAATTAGGAGCTGCAAGGAAACGATAACTGCACAGATAGGCCAACTACTGTTTTTGAAATGATTTTGGTATGACTTCATTGCTCGCACATGCATACCTACTTCTCTCCTCTGGTTGACTGACAGTTTCCCAGGGCACTACCCGCACTCCAGCAATGTCATGATTAAAAATCAATCACAGCCACGTGGGGGAGGAGAAATATGCATGAGTTCTCTCAAACATGTGAGCCAACGCAGCTTCTTCCTAGTTATGGAAAAAGGCAATTATGAATAATGGACGGGGCAGCCCCACTGGTGTCTGGGCTCTGTGGTGAAGAGGATTAAGAGGGTTCAAAGATATTGATGAATGTACTATATGAGAACAGCAAGCCAACAATGGATAGATAACTACACATATGGTAAAGAGTCTTCAAGGGCCATTGTCTACCCACAGTTACAGTATTCAACAGTAGCATATAGCATTAGTTCCCAACCTTTTCTGTCAGATATGAGCTCAGGTACCCCTTCACTGATACTAACCGCCATGTCCAATTTATTTTATCACTATCATCATCATATAATATAATAATGATAAAAAAGGGAATGTTGATGGGGCGCTGGATAGCTTATCTGGTAGAGCATGCACCCCATGTAAAAAGGCTTAGCTGCGGGTTCAACTCCAACCTGCGGCCCTTTGCTACATGCCATTCCCCCTCTCTCTCCCTTTTCACATCTTCATCTGTCCTATATAATAAAGGGCTAAAATGCCCAAAAATCACGGATATACAGTATTTAGTGGATTACTGTTCAGTAAAGATTTTCCAAAATGTTAGCATGTCCAATCAAAGGATAAGTGACGCATATACAACCCTCTTGCAAGAAAAGAATGTTTGTACTGGACTAGGCTTGTGCCAGTTGGCCATCAGATCGTATATCGACAATTGAAGGGATTATTGTTTTTTCCATCGGATCTAAAATGTTATAAAAAATAATGTCTAGAAACTGGTAGAGTAGCAATTACACCCACTTAGCCCCGTTGATCAGCACAAGTGATGAGTGAATATTAAATCCTTAATGTTATTTACAAAAGTTTGCAGTCTCTTTTCCATATATCTGACACCTGATGGGCTATGCTTCTTATAACTGTGGGCAAAAGTCGCTAAAAGAAGAGAGCTATAAGTGCTTGAGTATATTGCTTAATATAGGTTTAAATGTAAAGCAGCTTATTAGCCGCTGTAATGAAGAATATGACTAAATGAACTGCTTCGAGCTACCGAAGCAACAAGCTATCAGCAAAACAGAAGAATTGTCAACCAGAAATGACGAAAAAATTAAAATTGGCCACTCTGTCAGACTGGCGATCAGATCACTTATCGGCATTCTCGAGTAACCACGATTGGACAATATGAAAGTCTAAGGCTCTAAGCGATCGCCCAAGTCTATACTGGACGATTCGGAAAAAAACAAGAATACATTCAACGCTAACATTTTGAAAAAATATCTGCGTTTTGCAACTACAGTATGGTTAGGCAAATTTTTCAATTATGTGACGGGACAAAAGTTGGATGTGCTACACACTGATCCAGAACTCTGACCTCACAGCACACATCCTGCTGTGGCACTGAACATTGGCAATGGACAAAAATCAGTATTATCGAATTCGTCCAATATGTACATGTACGTAATGGGGTGTGTATACAGTATTTCTGCAAACGGTTCACTTAAGCTTAACCTCTAAATGATGTTTCATTCTGCTAGCAGTAAATTCTGCTCGCAGTTAATGATGTCCAAATGAAGTTTGGACATCATTAACTAATTTTGGAAAATTAGTTGTATTTGTTGACAGCACTCTTGGTTTAATGAAAAATGCTCAAGAAATGGCTATTCGGAGTGCTTTTTATATAAAGGAAATATTGTCAGAAGGTATTTAAATCTTACATGTATAATGTTATCATATGACAGCTCCAGTGTTGTGCACGTGTTTGTCTCTGCAGTCTACATCGACGGATGAGTTTGTTAGATGAAAGGTTCTATCACTGGCTGTCATCATTTCACCGACTGGCGATACATCTTCAAGAATTAACCTACTGCAGATGGACTTTTATTTCAGTCTCAAGCAATGTGGCTTAGATAATTAGTCATATTTAAACATCTGGAATAATAACAGAGTCATTTGCAACAACTGAATGCTATTTAAATGGATTCTACAAGAAATTACAGTCAGCCAAAACAATATTTAAAAAGTGGCCATTGAATACTTATCTCATTGCTATAGCTTCATGCATATCAAATGGGATGTACAGGGACCAATGAAGTAATCTTTCTGGATTACTCTGTGCATATAAATAGCTACTTAGCATGCTTCATGTTGGCAATTTCTTTGATCTGCCCCAGCATAAAAGACTAAGCCAGTGTTGCCTTCTAACACAGTTCTCGACCATTGTCTTGAACTCTGTATTCTTAATGCTGTATCTTTCTGTCTTTTGTCAGGATGATTCCAATGACTAACAGAGCCTTCGTAGTCACAAATCTTGTCCCAGGGATGCAGTATGACCTGTGTGTCTTAGCCATCTGGGATGACACTGCCACCACCCTTACTGCCACCAACATCGTCGGCTGTGTCCAGTTCATTACCACGGAGGACTACCCGCAGTGCCAGTCTCTCCACAGTGGCTTCCTGGGCGGCACCATGATCCTGGTCATCGGTGGCATCATTGTGGCCACGCTGCTGGTGTTCATCGTCATCCTCATGGTGCGGTATAAGGTGACTAGTGGCACCCAGACTAATAAATTACCCACTGTGAGCAACACATACTCACAGACCAATGGCGGGTTGAACAGGTTCAACGGTGCCCCGCCACAGGTCAAATCCACAGTAGTGGTCATGAGTGAGGAAATGGTAGAGTTCAAGTGTGGATCCCTCCAGAGCAGTCTCTCTTCATCCTCATCCTCTTCTAACTCATTAGACAGCCAAACAGGAAGGGGGGCTGGCGACCGCTACAGCATGCAAGGCAGTGAATGCAGCACCCTGCCCAGCAGCAAGTTCAGGAGGCACAGGCATGGCCCCAAAGCACGGCCAAACCTGGACCACCTTTTAGGGGCCTTCACCTCACTGGAGCTGCGAGGGGTAGCGAGGGACCACCATGGGGCTTCAGCCCCCCCCACCACATCCAATGCTGTGATGACGGTGGCTATGTTACCCCCGTCCGATAAAGAACCCCTGCTCGGACGGGCCGAGTCCACCACCATGCTGGGACGTCTATTAGGGGTGCCCCAGCAGGGTAAGCCCAAGAGGAGTCACTCGTTTGACATGGGTCATGTGGGGGCTGCACAGTGTCACAGCAGCTACCCTCGCAGGATCAGTAACATCTGGACTAAGCGCAGCCTGTCTGTTAATGGAATGCTGCTGCAGTATGATGACAGTGAGGACGAGAAGCCCACTTTTGAGAGCTCTGAGTGGGTGATGGAAAGCACAGTTTGAGTGGGTCGAACTGTGAGGTTCATGGCCAATAAATCTATATCAGGAACTAAAGGAACATGACATGAGTGTAGAGGCAGAGGAAATCTAACTTTGGGTATTGCATGAAGTTCATCCATGTGAATACTGTCTAAGTAATTATGTGAAAAAAGACACTCAAATTGATAGATTCCTGGCCATCATCTCAAATCTCTGACAGTGTCTAACTGTATTTGAAATATTGTTCCATTCTCAAAACAACACCGAATCTTGGATTGTGCAGAGGGAATAATTTCCCCATCTACAGGGCCATGAGAGTGCCTCGGAGAGACGGAGGGAAAAGAAAGATGAGAAATTCAAAGTGGATTTACCTCTCTATCAAAAGAACTAAATGCCAAGACGATTTGCCTCGGCTGTGGTTGTGAATCACAATGTCTTGGACCCTCAGCATGAAATGGGACTACTGTAACAGTAGAGAGAAGGACCAGAGGAGCGAATAGAAAATTAAAACAAAGTCATTTTTATTTTCATCTGGGTTTTTCTATCATTTTTAATATTTATTATTTTAGGTGATTCATCAACAGGCAGAGGCACAGCTCTTTAGGGGAGTTTAATGAAGGACTAATATACACACACACAAGCTTTCCCTTCACATACAGACATTTCACATCACTTAGCCATACTTTCAGTCAAACTTTAAACAATCACAAACTGAAAATTTCAATCAATCACAAATTAGAAACTTATTTTCAAACAGTATATTATGCTTTAGATATCAGTAACACTGTACCTCAGGTTATGTATTATATGAGGTTATTTGAGGATTGCAAACAGCTCAAAACACTAAGTTCTTCACTTGTTTTCAAATGCTTCAAAGCATTATTTAGTCTGCAGCCAATCAAATTGAGTATGTTTACAGCTCAGACTGAATTCCTGCTGTTACAAAATGTCTTTTTGAATGCTTCGATACGCTCTCCATTGGCTAATGCTGGTGACAGTGGTCCCTGTAGGCTCAAAGGCCAATGATGTAAACAGAGTGTTTGCCTCAGGATCCATTATCAGATGCTATCAGCACATATTACAGTCGCCAGACGGGAATAGTCTTTGAAATCCATCAAGCCCACTTAATCATTTGCCTATCCCCACAGCAGGATGTTTTACTCTGCTCTAATTCCCTTTAGGTAACACAAACAGGAGAATATGACAATTACTCATTTAGCCAGGTTAAATGGCGGAATGAGTCCAAATGGACTTTTATTAGCTTGATAAAGGTCATTATGCTGCTCAGGAGAGGATGCTAAATGGAGAAAATGGGAGAAAGATAACTTATTAAGAGCCAAACAGCTGAAACACCGGAAATCTATATTACCAGGTTGCATGATACAGAACCTTTGTTGGTTATTGTATTATTTCAATTGATTTATTAAAGGAACCATCCATTTTGTATTGTCTTTAATACAGAGCTGTACATTGCGATAAGATACTTTGAATTAGTGGCTATCCGGATTACTGCCTACGATCAACCGAGACATCCCTACACATTTTGATGCCTTTCTCAATATCTTGTGGATTTCTGCTTCATTTCAAGATGTGGGGTGGTCATCTTTTTTTTTATTATTGTTTTCATCCCTAGGTGTACCGTTCTGTATATTGGCATTTCTTTGTACAATAACTGGGTAAGAATGTAAATGGGTGGGAGGGGGGGAGGGGGTAAATTGTGCAGTAGTACTTTTATTTTTATGTGAAGCAAACAGTGGAAAGGTGCTTTACTGTGGTGTACCAACTTGGTCATTGTTAGTCGGCAGGCTGAAATGGGATTTTACATGATACTACAAGTAAAATGCTGACTGCTTTTAAAGGGTCAGTTCACCCAAAAAACAAAAATACATATTTTGTGACTTACCTCTAGTGGTATCTAGCCATGAAAGTACTTTTATTTCAGGTTTAAAGATATCCTTTGATGAGATGTCTAGCTCTAACACAGTTGGGGTGTGCAATATGACAATATATACTGTGAGACAATATTGTCAATTGTCAGATATGTATACCACAGTAGCTATCTAGGAGGAGAATTCCGTTTTATGTTAATAATTATTGAATATTGACTTATGGAGCAATTCGTTTAAGGAAATTATTCTGAAAATCAACAACTTTTTATAAACCTAACTCTAAAAACTATGTCACTATTGTCCCAGTGAATAAGTGCCAAATTACACATTATTTCCAGAATCTTTGAGTATTTTTCTGACAAAATTCCATTGTATCGGGTACAGACAGAAATTTCAAAGGTGGATATCTCAAAACCTGGATAAATAAAACCAAAATTTCTGCCTGAATAGATACCACTAGAGATAAATGAGAAATGTTTTTGTCATGTGGGTGAACTGACCCTTTAACCAGTTCTCTCTACCTGTGACATCATGTAACATCCTCTTCCACTCTGCTAACTGAGAATACAATTTAAGTGTGTACTTGACTCAACATAGTCCTGTCTCACCTGAGGTTCTAGGACAAAAACAAGAAAAAAAAAACTGTTTCTGTGTGAAAACATTTTGCTACAAAAGAATATAAAATATTGATTAATTCCTATGAACCAAACTGGCTCTTCTGCGTTTTCTTTCTTGCAACTTATCACATAATTATTGCATGTGCCTTGCATTACATTACTAATCTCATTTTTGGCCTTAATCCTTTAGAGCCTAAAGTGTTACCTAAACTGTTCCTACACGCACATTACAAAGTAGCTAATGGAGTGTCCTTTCTTTCTTGCTGTCTTTGTTTACAGGGGATGAGCCAAGGGTTTTCCTCCTGAGGTCCAGCTGCTGTAATCAGGCCAGTCGCTGCTGACTCAACCTCAGCGCTGCCCTTATTACAAATCACCGGTACATGCAGCTCCTGGCCAGAGCCCATAATAAGGCCTTAATTCATATAATCTGCCAGGAAAGGTGTTTACGGCAGCACAGAGTAAATATAATCTCCACGAGGGCCAAGGGTTGCATTACAAGACAGCGATATGCACCTGCTGAAGGCTTAGGAGGAACATGACTACATGTAGGATTGGGTATCGAGAACTGGTTGCAACTTGGAATCAATTTTTTTTATTGGAATTTTTTAGTTTCGAATCCGATCGCCGGTTCCAAATTTAACATGTTAACATGTTTTCGTAGCAGCCACCATATTTCCTGGCTTGTTGTGTTGCAGCCATGGAGCACAGTAAGCGGCACTCTAGTGAGGCTTTAATGAACATTAAAAAGGCCCGGTAAAACGGTAAACCACCATTGAATCAAAATACAATTTTCCTTTAATCTGTGAAATAAGCATGTGACCCGTCTCAACTCCACCCCTCAAAGAATCGAAAATCGAGAACCTGAATGGAAAGGAAGAATCTGAATTGGAGTCTGAATTGTTCAAATCAAAACAATGCCCAACCCAAACTACATGTAAGGTTATTATTAGGCGTTGTGCCGACACGATACAGAAAACATTTAAATGAAGGCAAACATATTCACTGAAAAGTAAAATTAAAGGTGCGTTATGACGTCATCAGTCATCAACTTTTCAGATCCTCTCAGCTTTATTTGTGTGTGCAGGTGAGAACATCCCACCTTCCCTGAAGTAAAATGCTTTTGAAATAAAAGTACAACTTGGAAAAAGGCACCTCTAAACAAAGGCGACTATATTCTTATTGCATTTTCTCACACTGTCTCTCTGCTCTGAGGACTGCAATGAAATCAAACCAGAGTATCAATTGAAACAAAAGGATTATGTTTATTAAGCCTGTTGCAAATTACCATCAACAGCACAAGTTTTTGTTTTAATTTAGCACAGTTATTTACTAAGACTACAGATGTAAAATAGCCCAGATAATAAGACCAGTTAGACCTGATGCCGGGCTTTTTTGACCCGTATTGGGCGTGCCTGGAAAGCGGGAAAAAAAGGTGTTTTCTGCTGCTGAACTTGGAATATCGGTTAAAGAGAAGACACTTTTGGAACTGCAGGTGTGCCTTCATCAGGGCAAGATAAACTCTATATGTGAAGAAATACTATCTGATGTCAGCTTAAAGGTATACTTAGCAAGATGTATCGCTTTGTTTGTGATACAAAGTCCCCGCATAAAATTGGGGTTGTGTCTAGATGATAATCCTAGATTTGCAAAAACTCACAAAAACTATCGCAAGACTGGCTGCACCGTGACCTATCCATAACCTTGACCATTCGTTAATGCCTAGGTAGTGTTTATCGACAATGTTTTAATTTCCGGGATTGTTCAGGTGCCCCAGGAAATTCCGCTGGATGTCCCTCATTTTCGTCCGGATGGTTAATCGGGTAAATCCAGACAGCTAGCTAGATTATCTGTCCAATCTGAGTTTTCTGTTGCACGACTAAAACAACTTTTGAACGTACACATGTTCCACCAAAACAAGTTCCTTCCCGAGGCTATTTTGCAGAGGCACCGGCGTTGTGTCCTGGGCTTAGCCAAGACGAAGATGATTGGTTTGGGAGGAAGGTCTGGCAATCGCTTTGCCAGACCTTCCCATTGCCAGGCCTTCCTCCACAGCGCTGCAAAGTAGGGTCTGGCGGGTCCACACAGCATTCCGGGATGGGAGAAAAACATGCTCTGGTTTATTGTCATTTCTTTAAACCAATCACAATCGTCTTTGGCGGCCCTTAGCTCCACACAGAGCAACGGTGCATCTGCAAAATAGCCTCGGGAAGGAACTTGTTTTGGTGGAACGTGTGTACGTTCAAAAGTTGTTTTAGTCGTGCAACAGAAAACTCAGATTGGACAGATAGTCTAGCTAGCTGTCTGGATTTACCCTGCAGAGATCTGAGGACCATAATCCTCATAAATCCACTGGAGTTTAAAATGCCAATGCAAAGGAAGCCCAAGGCAACGGATATCCGGCCTAAATGAGTGAAATCCAACTGAATTTCCGTCGGCAACGGAGCAATCCCAGAAGTGGGACGTCGAGGATATAGACTAATGCGAGACTATGAGAGAATTTCTCATAATGCTTAGGCATTATGCTTAGGCATTATACAGCTTAGGCTTAGACATTTTTTCAGTAACAGACAATAAGTATTGTTTGCTGCTTCAATCTTATATTAAAGCAAAAAGGTAAACAGGGCATTGTCCGTCTCTCACTCACTGTTTCAACCTGGGTTTAGTGTCTCTCCTTGTGTTTGTCTGATGAAACAATGCTGCAAAATTTCCGCCTGCTTTTCCCAGACTTTACAAAACACATTTCAGATGCACTGTTGTCTGCAGCAGTGATCGGTCTGTGGTGATAAATCTGGTGCAGAGGTTATTTGTATACATTTCCATTCCCTCCTCCCAGATTTTGCACCTCTGAACAGCAACAACTTAAATACATATCACAGGAGACCATTTTACAGCAGTGCCACTTTTCTTCTATTTTACTAGCACAAATATCTGTGCGAGTAAGGACAACTGCAATTTGACTATGTGGAACCTCAGAAAGCTTGCATGTCTACAGCCATGCTAGCCATTGGTGGCTACTTAGGCACAGCAGTGCTTTGAGCTAAATGCATCAATTCAATTTTATTTAAATTTTAAAAAGAGAATTGGCCCTTTTTGGATGCTCAGAGGACTCTTTAATCCTCCCTCTACACCGTCAAACTTTATTGATGGGCATGGTTCTGGCAAAACAACTATTTCTTAAGGACTGGAAAGTATCAAATCCACCATGTTTTAGAAACTGGCTACATGAACTTGTTTCAGTGATCCACATGGAGAAACTGGACTAAGTATTCAAAACATCAGCATAAATGGGAAGAATCCTGGGGCTCCCTTTTGTAATATCTGGACCCAATTTGATTCTACTTTTATTTATGCATGTATTTATGCACTGATTTTGTCTATGCCGGTCTTTGTTTGGTTTTTGTATACATACTACTGGACAACTTTGGGTTTCCCTGGCCTGGGGTTAAGATGAATTGGACATACTTATATCTCTGAACAATAAATAAGCTACTTCATAGTTCATATTCATATAAAATATGATACATACTGTAAGTAAAAAGTAAAGTATACTGATATATACATACTGATCACATACAGTACATGAGCACAATTGTGGTACAGTATGTTGTCAAACATTCATTTCATTATGAAGGCTTCAAAGGTGGAGTTATATTTTTGACAAATACATAAATAGACTTAAAACATGTCCTTGTATCTGCTTACAACTACATTACGTGTGTGCGCGTGTGTGTGTGTGTGTGTGTGTGTGTGTGTGTGTGTGTGTGTGTGTGTGTGTGTGTGTGTGTGTGTGTGTGTGTGTGTGTGTGTGTGTGTGTGTGTGTGTGTGTGTGCATGTTTGTTTCATTTGTATTTTGGGTGTTTTATTTTTTCTTATGTTGTCAAAAAATTCCAATAAAAAAATCTTTAAAAAAAAAAGAAGATCATAACAGAAGTTATCTCAGGACACTTTGCAGATAGAGTAGGTCCAGACCACACTATAAATAACAACAACAACAAAAATTCCCCCGAGGAGCAATTACACTTATTGCGGCGGCAGTGAGGAACAAACCTTGAAACAGAACTTGGCTCTAGGTGGGCGTTTAACAAGAATAATAACAGTAGTAGCATCATCATGTTTCAGCATGCTGAAATGCTGATATTCAACAGGTATCATGTACCATATTCACCATTTAGTTCAGCATGCTAACATTTGTTAATTACTAAAGACAACATACGGATGAGTCAGATTTGCAGGTATTTGATCATTCATATCTGATGTGATAATGGTGCTAGAAGGAAGGTGAAGGGATCACCAATGTCAGTAGGATTTATCCTCAAGTGACTGTAAATATATGTACAAATTCTCATGGCAGTCCATCGTTGAGATATTTCCGACCGACCGTCAGACAGTCCCTGGTTCCTAGACTCACGCTTTTAGCACGGCTGACAACATGAAAATTGTTGCCATTTTTAATTCAGTCGAAGTTACAGAGAATTTTTGAAGAGAAAACATGCCCCGACTCTTTTTATTTGGCATGAGGCAACTGACTTGACAGGACTGTTGCACATGTGCCAACACATTTAGACTCAGTGCCATCACTTGAATGAAATTACTGGTTTGATATCCTGTCTCCTTCGACAAAACAAAATAAATACTTCTATGGAAACAACAGATGTTTGATGCAGTAGATCTGTTGACTATCATTGTTCACTTGCCTACCGGGGATGTTCACAGTAATTATCTCCCTCCTCTCTTTTCTATGACATTCCCTGTCACCGTTTTTATTCCAAAAAGTACAACAAAGTTTTGTTTTGCAGGGCAATAACCCCTTTTAGGTTTTCTGAAGTACTTTATCCGCAGTTTCTTTTATGCATTTTCACACTAGCAGCTCAGCAGTGCATCTATCCATCATCTTTTATGTCTGAGCGTGGCCCGCAGCAGTGTATTTGGTCTTGTTATAAAGGGAAAGCACACTATATCGGAGGTCATGACAAAAAGTTTGCAGAGGGGGAATCTCATATTCCCAATAAAAGTGGGTGTCCATTACAGCAAACTCTCTGAAAGCAAGCTATCTATCGTCTGCTTCTGTGGCCTCATCAACACTTTCATGGGGATTCTTCAATTTCCAGAATCATATATTAATAACCTCATTATTAATAATGCCTGAGGGAACAGCTGACTGTGTGTGTGGTTTGTTTATTTCCCAGACAAAGTTGTGTGGCTGGAGAAAAGTTCTACAGCATGATTGGAGAGTGAAATTTGAGCCTGCCCGAGTTGATTTTGTCTCGTCTCAGAGTTGGTTTCACCTCACTCAGTCTTAATACGCATCTCATCCGCTGTCACTTTTTCTCCCACTCTGTAACAAGCAATTAAGTGATACTTGCTGGATAGTGTAATAATGTGTCAGAATGCAATAAAAGGCTCCTCTGGATGGCTAGAAAATGCAATCACATCACCACATTATTACATGAACTGTCATTTACGGTATTTCTTCATAAGGGTGTCTCACATTTTTAATAGGAAATGTAATTCCAATCCTGATGTAGTCATGTCTGGAATTATGAATAATTAATAGCGCAGTATGTTGTAGTTATTGTAGTAAATATGTTCACTAATGTAAAGAATCAGTGGTGGGAGTTATCAGGACCATTTACTAAAAGTAGTAATGCCACATAATTAAAAAAAATACTGTTATAAGTAAAGCATTCTAAACTTAACTTAAGTTTCAATATGAACAATTAGGTGTTAGTGGAAGGGGTCGCTCCACAGAATAATCACCCAACTCTGCAGTTCCCCTCAGCTCAACAAAGCATTTTAGCATCTTTCAGCTCAATGTTTGGCCTGAAACTTCACTGTTTCGATTCAGGCTCACAGCTCTCACCAACTCTGTTTCCAGCTGCGGCAGGCAGGTCTTTGTCATTAAAAAAACTCTGATAAACCCACTGTACACAACCTGCTCAGTCAGTTAGCAAGTAGTCTATATCCACAACGTTTCACTTCCGGGATTGTTCAGGTTCCGCAGGAAAAAACGCTGGATGTCCCTCTTTTTTCGACTGGATGTCCGTCACTTTCCGCTTTCTTTGTGTTGGAATTTTAAACTCCGGTGGATTTATGAAGACTATGGTTAACTTCTCCTCAGATCTCTGCAGGGTAAATCCAGACAGCTAGCTGGACTATCTATCCAATCTGAGTTTTCTGTTGCATGACTAAAAGAACTTTTGAACGTACACACGTTCCACCAAAACAAGTTTCTTCCGGAGGCTATTTTGCAGAGGCACCGTGGCTTAAGCGTGATTCATGCTTCAGCGTTAAATCTACGCTGTGGCTATGTACGTAGGCACGTGGAGACATCTCACCCGCTCTACCGCACGCTCCCCATGCACACACACATGCCAGCCCTGCTAATATCGACGCAGAAGTATAAACTTCAGGCCACTTACTAAGGCTACGGCGAAAGCTCTGCGTGGAGCCTGCGCTGGACCATAAATCACGCTTTAGCGCCACCCAAGACGATTGTTATTGGTTTAAAGAAATGCCAATAAACCAGACGAGACTAGTTAGAACATAGTAGAGCCTTAAGCAGCTAAGCAGCCATATATTCCCCTCAGGAGTTGGTGAAGACCAAAACAGAGCTAAAAGAAGAGTGAATATTGAACTTACATTCATCTGGTGGCCATAAATACAACTCCAAATAATGTCTAATTATAAAATCTGGTGGGTTTTCAGGATCAGGGGAAGAGATTCATAATAGTGACTGATAGACTTCCCCTCATGCGATGCACCCCCATTATGCCTGAGTTCCCTTTCCCTGCAGGGAGAAGTTCAGTTGTCAAATATTCCATCATCGAATGCCTCGTGTTGCACCAACACCTCTCCACCTCCAACTTCTCATCTCTTCTTACTTCAAATATGTCCAAGCACAAGTACTGCAATATTTGCTACCCTTCGTTCACCTTATATCTGATGAGAGCTTTGGCACTGAAATCACTTCTGTCTGCTGTCGATAGCTCTGTCCTGTGAGCATTTCATAACTTGCTAGTGCAGACTGTGAACTAGCAACTTGTGAAGCTCGTATCGCCATCGAATTAAAACATAAATCTACCTGTCAACTAGTCTTATCAACAAAAACACATTTCAATAAGCTTTAATCTGCTTATGTACAAGGTTTTACATTTTTATCTTTTCCGTATTGCACCGGCCAACTCAGGTTATAAATACTTGGCTAAAACAAGAAGAAAGAAATTGTTCACTTGCTGACAGCGGATCATAACAATCTGACGGAAAATAAGCATTACAGATTTTTGTGTTTACTGGGGAAAAAATTGGAAACTCTAAACTCTGTCGAAACTTTTTGAGTGACAGTGAAACAGCACTTGGACACCATCTTGCATTCTTAATTTCACACGGTACCGATTGTTAGAGGTAATTCAAGGAGACATTTAGCAGCTCAAATGATTTGTAACAACGGGAATATCTGTCATATTGGTAATGGATTACACTAATGTGCTATAATTGAGTTTCAATAAATGTCGGCTTGATGTGGCCGTCCAACCCTCATCAGCTAACACTTCCTAAAAAAAAAGCCCATCTGCAGAATGACAAGTTGGAACATGAAAAATAAATACTATCCAAGGCTTTATTTGAAAGGAAAAAAATAATGTAATGTATTGATTCATGCCTGAGCCGTGCCTCAAACAACCAACGGTAAGCCCAGTATAATGTGGCTCAGTATGAGCTCTGAAGCACCGCATGATGCATCTCAGCAGCTCACCTCAGCTCACCCCTTTGTAAAACATTGTGTAAATGTGTGTGTAACCTTGAACCATGTCTCTCTCTGTGGCTCCAGTCCCCGATGCGACTGCTGCGTCCGCCTCTGTGTCACCAAGCTGGTCGGCATGATGAATGGGACTAAATCATTGCATCCAACTGTAGCAGGTATATGTGATAAACTTGTTCACAAATCCCATGCATAAAAAAATCCCTCTGTAATTGAGCTGGGAGATTTTCTTTTTCAACAACAAGCATTATGAATATTTTATGGCTTACTTTCAAGTCATAAATGGTCCAGGAAATATGCTCCATCTAGAAATAGTGTGAACTGAAATGATATTTTCTCAGGCCTATCCGCCAGGTAGCACTCATCGTCTGGTTGTATCTTTTTTTGTTTGCCTTTACCAGTGGGGAAATTGGATCGAGACCAGCAACGATTCAGATTTATTCTGCTGTTTTCACACATTTCCTAAAGAGGAAAATGAGCAGGAAAATGAATTTGAACCAGTGTGTATGTTGTTGCTCAGACGGCATAGGACAAATTTATGCTGTGCACTCTTTTAATGTCGTTCTTTTCTCTAGTATAACCTAATTTCATGCTATTATAGTTAATCAGGCATTGTTTATCTAGAGTGCAGTAAAGACATAATGCAGTAATCCTACATACAATCATATTTGATCAAAATAAAGTTAAGACCAGAATCTGCCTTATTGACACCTGTATTTACCATAAAATATATAGTCATAGAACTGTAACATTTCTGTGAAAACAGCATATGAAATGTGCAGTGTTGTTTTAAGGTGGGAAAAAAATGGTGGGACAACATCATTTGAAATAATGCGCTATTTCACATTTCCAACAAAGGTGATAATCCCACTGGGCGCATACCTGGTCTCCTCAGTTTGCCGTTATACTGCTCAATTACCATTTGTATGCCCTGTCAATTAGGGCCTGCGGTGCAAGCCCAATTTTACCGTGTTCTGCTGTTCGGTAATCCTCTCAGAAAGATGCTTGAGATCCTGAAAGCCTCTTGTTGACCACGCAAGCAGTAATAGGTGTATCACTGGGGTGTACACGAATATTCAATCCAAAAATAGAGCATTCAGCATACAAATGGTGTGATTTTCTAGGGCACTCATGGGACAAATATCCGGGAGCTAAAAATATTTCCTGCAACATCTATAAAGTTTTACATAAAAAAAGATGCAAAAAACCAAGGCAATAAAACAATGAATGGCCTGTATTTAGAAGGCCATCCATTACACAGTGTTTTCAACGGCCTCAGAAGCTCATTCAGTGAGTGACTAAAGCGTCATTTATGGTTCTGCGGAGGCTCCACGCAGAGCTTTCGCTGTAGCCTACATAAGTGGCCTGAAGTTTATACTTGTGCGTTGGTGTGTGCGTCGATCTCTTTAAGAGAATAGCAGGGCCGGCATCTGTGTGTTCGTGGGGAGTGTGTGGTAGAGCGAATGAGAGAGTGACGGTGATTAGTTTCGGAGCGAGTGCCGACTCTAGAGTCATAGTGAGAGAAACAAAGTGTCTCCCCTGTGTTTTTCTGACCACGGTGGGAAATCTGTAGCAGGAAAAGTTAACCCTCTCCTTGATTTCATGTTGTTTATGGAGAAGGAGAACCAGGAAATTAGTAGGGGGAAATGCAACGCTACCAAGCCACGGCCGAGCAACTTTCGTCCCCACGACGTGTAGTTAAATTTTTCGAGAGGTGCACGTCAGGCTACGGCGTAGAGTCCAGTGTAGGGTCCGGTTTAGGGTCCGGCTTAGGGTCCGTGTCTCCACGAACTAAGCAGCGGACGCGGTGCCTCTGCAAAATAGCCACGGGAAGGAACTTGTTGGGGAGGCGAGCTCTGGAATTAAAATGGTGGTTGACTGTGTGATGAGAATTTCACGACAAAAAAAAAAAGATAAATATAATTTTATGTTGGTTCTAGCTCAGAGGATGTTTCCCTAATCGACCGGGATTAGAAGGCCAACACAATGAAAGAGAAAGGTCCTGTCCAATCCTGTAAATGAAACGTCATCGATACAGACTACTCTGAATGGAATGATTGTTTGTAAGAGTTGATTTGGTGGCAAATAAGTTTCCCAATCGGGGATTAAGAAAGCTTTCTAATCTAAATAACATAGCTAACAACAAAAACTAACAAAATGGATACCCAACTGTGTAACTGCAGGCCAGTATTCAGTCCCTCCAGAAAAACGTGATTATGCGATCGCATAATTCAAAGCATAATCAGCCAAAGTCCACATATTTATACGGGGGACACATTTTTTCAAATACGCCGCACTTTCACCGCATAAATTGCTGATTTCCGCGCAAAATATGCGGGGCTTGCATGATTTCATAAACCCCGCATTTTCGTTTGCGAAAAAGTCACATATATCTTAGCAGAAAGTTGAAAAATGTTGCGTTTACTTCACACAAGAGCAGCCATTTTCCCCTGTTGCCATGGGAACGTTATGAAGTGACGTTATGAAGTGACGTTATGAAGTGACGTTATGAAGTGACGTTATGAAGTGACGTGAACATCACATTGGGGGAATCACTTTTTTTTCTCTTTTTCATCAAACCGCAGTTTTTGTTCCCGCAATTTCATCGCATAAAATTGCATAAATATCCCTCATATTCCATTGCATTTTTTAAGAAAAGGTGCCGCATAATCAAGGATTTTTGCTCGCAACAATCACAAAAAAATAAAAATTCCAGTATTAACTGATCCAGTATCAACCCAGCAGCAGCAGTCATATCTATCAGTCCCCTGAGACAGTAGCATAGGTTAGGAGACTGGATCTGTCTCCCAGACAGATATGCAGCTCGGGTCAGAGTAATGCTGCCTGTACTTCCTGTGTCCTGCAAACATACCCTCAGGGCCATGTCTGAAATCGACTACTTGTGGAATCTGCTGACAAACACAAAGGATAAGTTAGAGAAACAGGACATAACTTGAACTGGAAAGGTATAATTGCAGGCCTGCAGAGACTCACTGAAAGTTTACTGCAATTCAGTTGATGTCAAGGGCACATAATTGCACTTTTACAAAAACAGTCCCCTAACATGACATTATTCTTGACCAGGTACCATGCCCTCCAAATAATGCACACAGGAAAGATAAAACCTAGCAGTTTCTTGGAGAAACACTCCATGTTAAATCTAACTATTTTTTTCCCAGTTGGTTGATTTCAATTGGAAAGTAGCAGTAGCTATAAATGCTGTGATACTTTGCATTGGATAATTGATTTGCAATGACCCATTGCCACTGGAAATGTGCAGTTACTACAAAAACAGAGCTAGCCTAAACATAACCTATTCAAATTAAAGAAATTTGTAGATTCTTTGTGTAGGGATCTACAAAAATACAGCTAATTAAATACAAAAGTGTTTATTTCATGCAGCTAGCAGAGTAAATGGTGTTTCATTTCATATGAATATATGAATATATATATATATGAATATAGACTCCACTCAGGCAAAGCTGCTGGCCCAGACGGTGTATTTCCCTTAAATAATTTCCCCCTGGGATTATTAAAGTATTTCTGATTCTGATTATCTGGATAAATTCAATGAAAACTACATTTACCATAATCCTTTGTTTTGATGTGACTTGCAATGTATTTTCTGACTGGGTAATGGACCTTTTTCACAGCAGACATTTTGACTTGTCAGTAAGAAAAGCACAGCTGAAATTGATAACCTTAACGATGACTCAGTTCCATCAAGTGTCTCAGTAAGCTATTTCAGTGAGTCAGCATGCACAATACCAGGGTCTCTCCTAAGTGGAATGCAGCCATCATTAATGGGTTTGAATACACCTGTGCTTTTCCTACTATGACATGTCAACATGTCTGCCGTGAAAAAAGGTCTATCTAAGCCAATCAGAGATCACTGCCACAGTCTGAGACGACATGTAGAGCAAGTTTGAGAGAGAAATATGGTGAGCAGAGAAAAACTAATTTTAATGTCGAGATGATGGATGTTTGTAGACTTAATTGTACCTTTAATGTTTCGGCACAAGTGTCATTTTGCAGCTAACAGTCGTGCGCAAAGCGCAGTTTGGTAACTTGTTATCCTGTAGTTTTAAGGGAAGTGCAGCCAGGTTAGCCGCGTTTTTTCTTTTTTTCTTTGTCTAAGCTTTGGAAACGTGTTAAGTGTTAACGTTTAAAACGTGGACGTTAAAGCGGAGTCAGCTGTAAACGCCGGCCGCAGCTTTCACAGAGGACTTCGCTGGAGGACAGTGCTAATTAGCCGTTGTGGCTACTGTCTTGGGACGGGGGAGCCACTCCGCCGCCGGGCCTGCGTTGCCACACAGACGGATCGCTTGCCAAACCTTGCCTGCAGCTTGTCTCATCAGCCCAGCTCGTCGCGGATCGGATGCGTGAGTAACAGAGGTGTTTCTATCAGACAGTGTGTGTGTCCGCTCATTAAAAGGCTCAGAGGATTTATTTCTTCATATGTGAACTAATATATATGCTAATATTCTGAACATTTAAAAAGGTTGCGCCTGGTTAAACCCACAATTATAAATGCATTGACTGTTGATTGTGGTAAAATGTTTCATGTTAAAGTAAACTGTTTAATCATAATCTGAAGTAGGGCTGGGCGATATGGAGAAAATCAGATATCACGGTATTTTTGACTCCATATCATACGGAAACGATATTGTAGTGTTGACTATCGGTGCTTTCACAAAATATTTACACAAAGAGATTTTTGATAAATAATCTTCAGTAATTTGGATATGATGACTAAGTGGGTAAAGGCAAATAATAGAACAGCTACAACAGTCTGGTAAGTTCAGAAAAGTACATCACTTTACTGTAATGCAGCCTTTAAAACAAAGAAAAGACAACACTTATGTCATTTCACGATATTACGATATCCAAAATCTAAGACGATATCTAGTCTCGTATCACAATATCGATATAATATCAATATATTGCCCAGCTCTAATCTGAAGCATTGGTTAACTCTGGTTTAATTTAAAAGGGTGCCTACATAAGTTACTCATGCCTATAAATAACCTCTATAGCTACTGGTAAAGGGAGATTTAGTCAATTCACCATCAACTGCCAAGCACTCAGGATCCTGTTCAGTAAAACATGAGTAACCTCATCTAGTATTATACTTCCAGTGCCAGGAAGGGGTTACATTTGTATATTTATTTCAATAAAAGTAGTAACAATTAGATAAAACAGATACACTTAGAATATCTTTTGTTTCTTAAAATGGAAAATAAAACTGAACACCCTTTGTTTGTATACTGCATTTTTATGTCGACTGACCAAAAGCATAGCGCACTGTCTATATGTTTTTGGTGTTAATACCTACTAGTGCAGTGCCCGTTAAAAATGTGCCTGTTTGGAACGGGCCAGTTGCTTGGCCTGTGGTATTGCTGCTTGTAGAATTCTTCAAAACCAAATTGTACCCCAAAATAACTTACAGAAGGACCCCAAACTGCAATGCAACTCCACTGTATAGCCTATACTACTACACATTTTAGCTGCCAAAGCTCCGCTGCTCTAGCCTAGAAATGTAGACTCCCCCTAGCGGCAGCAAATTTAATTTGCAGCCAGGGGGGTCTAGGCACTCTCTGTTGACTTGCGAGCTGGAAAAACCAAACTCTAGTCAGGCCAATCACATTGTGTATAGAGTTGGTGGGCGGGGCTTATGGCTGCTGCTGCTGCTGGGAACAGCGGTCTTCTGGAAGACTTGGAGTTAAGCTTTTCTTTGAGAAATGAACAAAGAACGGCACAGAAATCATTCTCAAAAAAGGAAGATGTGTTCGGAGTTTTGCCGACCGGATACGGCAAAAGTTTAATCTATCAACTAGCTTCGTTACCTTCTTCGTTGGGGTGAATTGGACGTCAGTATACGGGCTTATCTTATCTGCCAACCGTTACCTTGAAACCATCCAGCAAATAGACGGTACCGTAGGGTGATTTAACGTCACCGCTCATTTTACACGCAGTTTAACAACAAAACTAAACGCTGAGTGAACATTACTAGCTACGTTTTTCGTGTTGGTTTTGTTGCACCCCCACTAACCTGGAAATGTTAATACAGCGTGTCGGAGGAATACGGCGTTCTCCTGCAACCAGAGGCAGAGGGGCCGTCACAGCAGCGTTAGCTAGCATTAGCTTATTGTGTCATCTGGGGTCTGATAAACAGTAAATTCATCAAAGTCAGCGTGCCCAACACTATTTTCCAATAAACTGAAGCTGTCAAATTTCACGGGACCTGCTGAGTACGGATTTCGTCGCTGTTTATCACTTATTGAGTGAAGTAGTACTCGCCCTGTTTATTTGGTTGCCATTACTTTGCGAGTGATGATGTCCTGTCACTGTTCCAGTTGATGTAGATATCTATGTGCTCATCCTAGGGGGAGAGAAAGCGAATGACAGTTCAGTCGAGCAGATGGCTCTACGACTTTATCACTTTTCATAACCCGCCGAAGGAATGGTGGCGCGTGGTGTACATAGTGGAAACCCTGTTGTGCGTCTGCCCTATTTTTGATACCGTGGAGCTGGAAATTTTACCGTGGCGCACTGCCACTATGCTATAAACATAGAAGAAACACTGTGGTCTATGCCACAGTTTTTTATTTTTAAAATAATCTTAAAGGGTTGAAAGGCTCAGGCTTAAAATGAAGGCATTACAACCCTTTCTATAACACAGTTTGCCCAGCCTGATTAATCCAAATCCTTTTTTCTTAAATGAAACTATAAAGTTACTGATCTCTGTACATTAGAGAGTTGTAATGTTGTTGTTTTTTTTTCTTTAAATCAGACACATTTAGATAAATTCTAAAGTTAAAATGTTGATGGGATGTATCTACATTTCCCAAAGATGCATCTTAAAAGCAAACAGCGCAGAGATAACAATGGAAACCCAAACAATGACTAATGATCCATCTCTGTATGTAGCAACATGAGCACGAAATGAAAAATCTCACAAGGTGCAATAACAGTTTGTCTCGGTGTGGCAAAGAAATAAAGACAAGGATAGTAAATACACACTACGTGTGGCCATATGGCTAATGTTTAGTGCTGTTTTTCACATCATTAACCTGCAGCATTTAGCTACTAACAGCAGGTATCTATACAGTACATGTGGGTAATTAGCAGTGACGTCCAAATTAAGCTTCATGAACCATTAGTTGTATTTGTTGACCCAACTAGATGGCGGTCTTTATTTAGAGAAAAATGCTGAAAGGACGGCAATTCAGTGTGCTTTCAACACAGAGAAAGCCAACTATTGGGCTCAGAAAATTAAGAAAATGCTTCACGCAGCTTCATTTGGACATCACTAGTAATTAGTGCTCTGATAGTTTCTTATTTAAAGACATAAGCCTACTGTGCATCAGTCTACATGCTTTACTTTAAGACTTGGTGAATGCAGTAATGAGCATATCACAGAGGCGTACACAAATAGTCAATCAGAAAAATAGAATTTTTAATGAAATTTTGTTTATTTTGCACAATAAAATCAAGGCAACAGTAACCCAAGAAACCAAAATTATCTATCTATCTACAGTACAGGCCAAAAGTTTGGACAGACTTTCTCATTCAATGAGTTTCCTTTTATTTATTTTTTAAGACTATTTACATTGTAGATTCTCACTGAAGGAATCAAAACTATGAATGAACACATATGGAATTATGTACTTAACAAAAAAGTGTGAAATAACTGAAAACATGTCATATTTTAGATTCTTCGAAGTAGCCACCCTTTGCTTTATTTATTAATAAGGGAAAAAATTCCACTAATTAACCCTGACAAAGCACACCTGTGAAGTGAAAACCATTTCAGGTGACTACCTCATAAAGCTCATTGACAGGGGTTTGCAGAGTTACTTGGCTACTGAAGAATCTAAAATATAAGACATGTTTTCAGTTTTTTCACACTTTTTTTGTTAAGTACATAATTCCAAATGTGTTCATTCATAGTTTTGATGCCTTCAGTGAGAATCTACAATGTAAATAGTCATGAAAATAAAGGAAATACATTGAATGAGAAGGTGTGTCCAAACTTTTGGTATCTATCTATCTATCTATCTATCTATCATTTTTTTAAATTAAAATATAATTTTTTTAAATCTACAAATTGAACACTAGTAAGCACTGAATAAAAAAAAACAAGAATGTTGTTGGCTGCATAAAACAACAAAGGCATAAAATAAATTACCAGAATATAGATAAAATGGTGATGTGTGGACGTATGTGTGAGTAGTTAATAGAACATTATCATACAAAATGGTGTGTTTTTCTAGAGCAGTCATGGGGCAAATTTCCTACGTCTACAAAGTTTGACATAAAAAAATAAAACACGGAAACATAACTTTTAATAACAAAATGGATACCAACTGTATAACTACCTGGCCAATGTATATCCAGTATCAACCCAGCAGCAGCAGTCAGATCTAGCAGCCCCCCTGAGACAGTAGCAGAGGTTAGGAGACTGTCTCCCAGATGCAACTTGGGTCAGAATAATGCTGCCTGTACTTCCTGTGTCCTGCAAGCATACCCTCCGGCCATGTCTGACATCCCCCTGGACTACTTGTGGAATCTGCTGACAAACACAAAGGATAAGTTGGAGAAACAGGACTAGGGCTGGGACAGTATGGATTTTTTTTCTTACCGCGGTTGAAAAGCAATAAATTCCTGCGGTAGAGTGGTATACCGCCTTATGAGAGTAGCGTAAGTTAGAGCGAGAATGGCAGGGTGCCTTAAGTGAGTGACGTCAGTGACTGTGTGGTCACGCAAGGAGAGCGAGCGTTAACGGAGAGTAGCATATGAGTGCCGCTGTGAGGAAAAGCGAGAGGAAAATAAGATAGCAAAGATGATGTAAAGTGAGTTAAAAGTGAACAATAAAACAACAAGCTAGCGCTTCTCTAGACACGGTGGCTTTATCTATTGTCAATACTGCTGGTAAAGTTCAGAAAGCTCTTTTGTCAGTAAAATATAAATAACAGTTTGCCGACAATGCCGAGTGAAGCTCCGTCTAGCAGCTGAGCAGACAGAGAGCAGAGAGGGCGACTCGGTAGTTCGCTAACTTGTTGCTCTTTCTACCAATATAAGCTGCTCGGTTTTAGGCTATGAAACGTGCACGCAGGCTGAAATTCAACTGTGCCGTTTTATCGGGATAAAGCTATAAACGGAAGGAAACGCTGCTAGGCTAATGTGCAATGGTAAACACTGCAGCTTGTTAAGCTAGTTAATGTGTCTACCTCAGCTGAGAATGGAGAAATGTCTTTGCCTTTCCTACCGTTGCCTAATACACAGTAGGAAAGGCAAAGACATTTCTCCGATACAAGACATTACACAGGTACTCTCGCATATAGGCCTAATAGTCAACACGAATGGAATGTTATTATGTGTCATGGAACATTGCGCTCCCCAACTCGCTAAAGGTCGGATTTGCGCCATCTTTTAATAAGATGTGTAATATAAGTTTTAGTAAACCTTGAATCCATGTAAGACACAATGTCATTGGACACAATCCATGTCATTAGAATCAATTAACCCCTGTCATTGCACACAACGTGCGCACATGTGCAGGCCAATGTTTTTTTTGCGGTGATGACGGTGACAAACTCAGACGGTAACCTTCCCAGCCCTAAACGGGACACAACTTGGACCAGAAAGATGGAATTACACCCGCAGAGACTCACTACGGAAGGTTTACTGCATTTCAGTTTTCATTGTTAACGTCAAGGGAACATAATTGCACTCTAACAAAAATCACCCCTTGACAGGTTTATTCATTCATTTTCTATACATGCTGATTAGAGTTCAGTGGCATCACTGGAGTTTATTCAAGCAGGCAACTGGACAGAAGACGGTGAAACATCCTGGAAATGTTAGAATCATAGCTATACCACTTTATAAACAATAATCAAGATATTTGTATTGCCCTATAGTTCCCTGATGAGGGTGATGCATCTGTTAATCAACATCAGGGTCTCAGCTAGCTGACTGACGACTGGTGAAAGAAATTGATGAGAAAAAGATGGTTGGAGCTTTGTTGTTAGACTACAGTATCATTTAATTCAATAACTAGTGCAAATTTGTTATTTAAATGGTCAGTTGAGGCTGGCTCCAAAAGGAAGTCAATCCCCATAGACCTCCGTGTTAAAATGCCCAACTCTTCAGCAGAAATAATAGTAAAATAGTTTACAGCCTGGTTTTAAAAAAAAAATAAATAAAAAAAAAAAAAGGGTCTGGTTCCTATAGCTAAGTTCTCCTTCTTGACAGCTGTATGGCGGAGCGCTAGCTGTCTGCTCTACTGGACGTTTGTGGTCTTGGTGCCTTTGGAGAATTTGTCATGCAGATATAGGACACATTTTTGGATTAGCTGAGAATTAGGCAGAGTCGGGCACTGGCAAGATGGTGATGGCCCAATTTGGGCTTAATTTTGGTTCTTCAGAAATCTACGGAGACTCCATATTTTATGCAGTCTATGGTTGACCTTTACCTGGCAAGGGTCTCTTGTGAGTCTGTCAGGAGGAAGGTGCAGATAGGATATGATACAGGATACCACTGTATGTGTCCCATTTCCAACTAATGGCTAACATTTGGTACCATGACCATGATCTTTTCTAGGACTTGAATGTTTTCTTTATTTTTTGGGGGGGATAAATCTAATAGCGAGATTTAATTGAGATTTTTTTCAAGTTTTAGCTAAAGTTCAATATTAGCTGTGTAACAGATAGCTAAAACATGTCATGGAGCATTATAACATGAGACGCCATCAAAACTGCTCTATATTCCTATGCAAGGATGAGAAGATGGATATGAATTGCCAGCAATAAGTGTTTTTCTTTGAAAAAGCATGGAACATTGAACAGTTAAACTGTTTTCCTATAAACTTAAATTTCTGATATGCCTCAGTTCAATAGCAGCATCTACATATGGCACCTTCTACGATCATGTTAAACAATGTATTAAAAGATAAATGAAAACTCCATTGAAAATAGGACATTTAAGGAAACTATTTGTAATATGTAACATTATTTCAGCATTTATCTTATGAAAAAACTGTTATAAAAAGTTACAAACATTTAACTAAATATTGCACATTTGAGTAATCTCGGTCTTCACGATTGGTTAATTGCATTCTTTCAAATCTCGATTTCGATTTGAAAACAATTAATCGTTCAGCCCTAATCTTTTCCTAATCTTAACCTAGTAGTTAACTAAATCAAACCATAAACCAGTCCCTCCAGGAATTTGCGATGTCGCGATCCTAACATCAATAGTGAATAGTCACGCGAATTCAACCAATCACGTGAATTCGGTGCAACTCGCAATTTTGACCAATCACCGCAACTTTACCGCAAATTTGACCAATAACCGGAGTTTCTTGAGACTTCAACCAATCACAGCAGTCCCACGTGCCAGACTTTGCCTGAGTATGTGACGCTGAGAACCATTGACCAAGCGGGAGTGAGAGCGGGTTGACGTGTGTGTGACTCGACCTTCTCACATTTACCAACAAAACGTTCAGCGAAAGACCATTTCAGACCGTACTGCCAACCTGTGTACACCTTAACATCAAAGTCCTCTAATGCTTTCTCACTCTAAAGTCGCTGAAAGCTGCTGCTGTTTAAATCCTGTCAGCTCTCTGCAGCGGGCGGAGCTGACCTAAATTGGGGACAGCTACGCTCGTTATCGTAAGTGCAATGATAAGTTGAAGTTCTATAAGTAACGTTACTTTATCAAACCGTATGGATATGTGTCCCAGGCCAGAATAGGAAATTAACTAACAATGTAAAGATCAACAAGCCATTGACAGATATGTTCAAATTTCATTCATTCAATAAATTATAATTTTCTTTTTTTTTGTCTCAAATCCACCAGCCTTTTTCATATTATACAAACATTTGCAACATGCTGAGCCTTTTTGGTAAGTTTCCTAGGAAAACGCAGCCCAGAGTAGTTTTATTCTCCCTGAAATAAGTTTCCTTTTTATTTATAAAAAATTATACCGAAAAAAGCATCTCCTGAAAAATCTGGCATTTTGGGCCGCAACAGTTTTTTAAAAAAAAAAAAAAAAAAAAGCTGCGAAATCCTGGAGGGACTGATAAACACAGCGGCACCAGTCATGAATTTTGTATTTCTTACAATGTTCAATATTTAAATATCTAATAGTGTGTTTATACAAAGTTTAAAAATTTGTAACAAGTATGTGAGTGAGAAAAACAATGTATTCTCCAGTCTCTTTCATCAACTTCACTTGAACTCTGGAATCCAGCAGTGATTTCTTTGTCTCAGTCTGATAATAAATGATCGATTGGCAAAAAAGGGTCTGGTTCCTATAGCTAAGTTCTCCTTCTTGACAGCTGTATGGCGGAGCGCTAGCTGTCTGCTCTACTGGACGTTTGTGGTCTTGGTGCCTTTGGAGAATTTGTCATGCAGATATAGGACACATTTTTGGATTAGCTGAGAATTAGGCAGAGTCGGGCACTGGCAAGATGGTGATGGCCCAATTTGGGCTTAATTTTGGTTCTTCAGAAATCTACGGAGACTCCATATTTTATGCAGTCTATGGTTGACCTTTACCTGGCAAGGGTCTCTTGTGAGTCTGTCAGGAGGAAGGTGCAGATAGGATATGATACAGGATACCACTGTATGTGTCCCATTTCCAACTAATGGCTAACATTTGGTACCATGACCATGATCTTTTCTAGGACTTGAATGTTTTCTTTATTTTTTGGGGGGGATAAATCTAATAGCGAGATTTAATTGAGATTTTTTTCAAGTTTTAGCTAAAGTTCAATATTAGCTGTGTAACAGATAGCTAAAACATGTCATGGAGCATTATAACATGAGACGCCATCAAAACTGCTCTATATTCTTATGCAAGGATGAGAAGATGGATATGAATTGCCAGCAATAAGTGTTTTTCTTTGAAAAAGCATGGAACATTGAACAGTTAAACTGTTTTCCTATAAACTTAAATTTCTGATATGCCTCAGTTCAATAGCAGCATCTACATATGGCACCTTCTACGATCATGTTAAACAATGTATTAAAAGATAAATGAAAACTCCATTGAAAATAGGACATTTAAGGAAACTATTTGTAATATGTAACATTATTTCAGCATTTATCTTATGAAAAAACTGTTATAAAAAGTTACAAACATTTAACTAAATATTGCACATTTGAGTAATCTCGGTCTTCACGATTGGTTAATTGCATTCTTTCAAATCTCGATTTCGATTTGAAAACAATTAATCGTTCAGCCCTAATCTTTTCCTAATCTTAACCTAGTAGTTAACTAAATCAAACCATAAACCAGTCCCTCCAGGAATTTGCGATGTCGCGATCCTAACATCAATAGTGAATAGTCACGCGAATTCAACCAATCACGTGAATTCGGTGCAACTCGCAATTTTGACCAATCACCGCAACTTTACCGCAAATTTGACCAATAACCGGAGTTTCTTGAGACTTCAACCAATCACAGCAGTCCCACGTGCCAGACTTTGCCTGAGTATGTGACGCTGAGAACCATTGACCAAGCGGGGGTGAGGCGCGGGTTGGCGGTGTGTGACTCGACCTTCTCACATTTACCAACAAAAACGTTCAGCGAAAGACCATTTCAGACCGTACTGCCAACCTGTGTACACCTTAACATCAAAGTCCTCTAATGCTTTCTCACTCTAAAGTCGCTGAAAGCTGCTGCTGTTTAAATCCTGTCAGCTCTCTGCAGCGGTCGAGCTGACCTAAATTGGGGACAGCTCGTCGTTATCGTAAGTGCAATGATAAGTTGAAGTTCTATAAGTAACGTTACTTTATCAAACCGTATGGATATGTGTCCCAGGCCAGAATAGGAAATTAACTAACAATGTAAAGATCAACAAGCCATTGACAGATATGTTCAAATTTCATTCATTCAATAAATTATAATTTTCTTTTTTTTTGTCTCAAATCCACCAGCCTTTTTCATATTATACAAACATTTGCAACATGCTGAGCCTTTTTGGTAAGTTTCCTAGGAAAACGCAGCCCAGAGTAGTTTTATTCTCCCTGAAATAAGTTTCCTTTTTATTTATAAAAAATTATACCGAAAAAAGCATCTCCTGAAAAATCTGGCATTTTGGGCCGCAACAGTCTTTTAAAAAAAAAAAAAAAAAAAAAAGCTGCGAAATCCTGGAGGGACTGATAAACACAGCGGCACCAGTCATGAATTTTGTATTTCTTACAATGTTCAATATTTAAATATCTAATAGTGTGTTTATACAAAGTTTAAAAATTTGTAACAAGTATGTGAGTGAGAAAAACAATGTATTCTCCAGTCTCTTTCATCAACTTCACTTGAACTCTGGAATCCAGCAGTGATTTCTTTGTCTCAGTCTGATAATAAATGATCGATTGGCAGCGTTAATGGCTCACGTTAAATTGTGTGCATCGCACATCTGTCTTTATTCTCGTCTCCTTGGGAACCAGCAGACACCGGTCCCAGACATACTGGGAAAACTGTACCGGCTGAAACACCAGGGGACCGCGGGACATTGGCTGCCTTTGTGAAGTGTCATCCCACAGCAGCCTACAGAGTATATCTTGGTGTTGTGAATGTACTTGCGGTGTCTTTATGTTCTACAAAGCAACTTTTCCTTCCACCAGTTTTCAGTGATGCATAAAATATTGAGTTATTTCATAACTGAGAAGAGCAGGTCACATTTGGATTTTAAAATCTTTCGCAGGCATAATGCTCTCAAGTAAAAGTTCAGCATTTCATGGCAGAACTGGGACAAATGTAGAGGAAAGTATTTTTTTGCCACACTGTGAGCAACCCAAGAAACTATTGCTACAGCGAGTGTGTGCTATTTACAGACATCCCAAAAAAATGACAAAAGGCTTTGAAGGATCAGTTTAAATCTATGCCCTAGATGATGCTACTTAGCTCTGCCAGCGAAGTCACTTATCAAAGGTCAATCCTCAGTCATCGGAGGGCTGTTTTAAAAAAAACAAAAAAAAACAATGACAAATTAAAATATATTTGGGGTTATTGAAGAAAACAATCAATCCTTCAATAAAGCAGTTGGAGAGGTCCCAAAATGGCAAATAAGAAGCACTAATGAGCAGTGGATTTAAAAGTCAATGAGCTATTGCTGGCTTAGTCTGTCGCTATGTGTTTAGGAATTAACCTGTAAGAAAACAGCACTGTGGGAATGGTGAAATATAAATATGAAAAGAAATTTAAATTATTCAACTTTTTATACACCGTTTGTAGTGCCTATGTCCGAATGAAGCTTTGTGAAGAATTTTCTTGAGTGAGATTGTCTCTCTCTGTTCAACAAAGAGTTGAAAGCACACTCAATTGCCATTGCCAGAGTGCGGAGTAGATAAAATTCACAGTTCTGTATCTGAGGCCTATCCACATGTACACAGGTATTTTTTTTTAAACCAGTTTTTTGCCATTCTTCGTTCTCAAAAAAAAATACCCATGACACAAATACTGTTTAAAAAACATCTCCCATCCTCAGCCAACCGTTAGTTTGCTGTGAAGTTAAATGACGCAGGGTGTTTTTTTTTTTTTGCTCTGAGCTGAAGTTTTCCCAGCAGGCAAAACGCTTCGGACTCATTAAAAACAGCCCCAGGCTGCTAAAACATGCACTGTCTGATCAGAATTAGAAAAGGGTTTATTTCCACAATAACTTGCACTTAATTTGCCTTGGTGAATAGTGTATCCATAAACAAACATATTAAACAGAAACCAATGTATACATAGAAAACAACTGTTTTGCAGAAGAGACTGCCTGGGTCCTAACTGTACATGTATGTTTTAAAGATGACCATTGGATAACTTCAGCCAGGCTTTAGTTTTCATTTTCTTTGTCCAATTTTTGCCACACTGAAGGCCCTGACACACCAAGCCGACGTCGTTGCCTTTGTCTCGGTCAAAGATTTGCACTGGAAGACACCGCGGAGACTACAGCCGATGGCCGAGCACCACTTACGCTTTTGCGCTTGCGTGAGAGGAAATAACTCTCCATACCGGCAGGCGGTGGTAATCTATTAGTCATTCAACAAGGGAAACCGGATAATATTGCTATGATAACCCACAACAGAGTTTGCTTGATCAGCGGCAGAACCAAACAGAGCCTATGGTCCCTCTGCTTTACTCCCCGCCGGGAAGACAGCGGACAACGGGAGATGGCTAACCAGACTGTGCCGCTCCCTGGCTGTCATCCGTTCTCTCGGCAAAGGGGTCTTCCTACAGTGGGAGCGCAGCAACCAAACGGCAGGCTGCTGGCTCGTTTGCTAACTTTAACTTGCTAATTTCACCCATCCAACATGCCTTCATCATACACTGGTTACTGAAAATTTGCCAAACAAATTGTCACTCATCTGGCGATAGCAATGTGCTTCCCTACGATGTGACAAGAGCGTGTGAATTAAACATTAAGTTGTTACATTTTACTAATTTAGAGGCTGGCTAGTAAGCTAGCTTGCTTGCTAGGGGGCTTATTGTTCAGTGGTGCAGAGAGCGAGGTCTATTACGGCCTTTTATATTAACTATCACAGTATAGGATATTATTATTATGTTAGTATATTTTGTAATTTGTAGGTATGTAGAGATCTTTCAAAAGACATGTTATTGTTGGAATAAATATACCTACATAAGTAGTTATGTATATCTTGATTCTTGTTGAATCGGCCGACAAAGGCAGACGCGTGGTGACGGTGCAGGACACGCCACACAAACTAGGGTGACAACCGACGGTTGCCTTGGTGTGTCAGGGCCTTAATTCTAATGTCCTTTCAGACTCTGCCACTCCCTCCTGCTCTGCATTAACTGCTGATTACATTCACCTGGCCTGGCCTGACCCACCCTCATCCTCACCTGCTCCTCATCAGCTAATCAGCCCCTCAGTATATGTACGGGCTCATTCTGTCAGCTCTTTACCAGATTGTCTGGTCTGTTTAACCTAGGTTTCCAGTGGTCTGTCATGCTGATCCTGCCTGTTTGTGTTTAAACCTGCCTTTTTAGTCTTTCCCTTTTTGCCTTCCCCTACTGGATTTGCGATGCTGATTGACCACCTGGTTTGACCTGGTTTTGCTTACTTATCAAACACTGAAAGAAGAGAGGCTAAAACACAGAAAAAGCTCAGTTTTTAAAAATACCCATGAAAGTGTGGACTAGGCCTTAATAAGATTAGGAAGCTTTTACACTCCAGCAACCCCAGCCAAATTAGTCATCTGAAATAGTGTTACATTTGCCTGACAAACGCGTCTACACGGCACATGTAGTGTGAGCAGCAGGTTAGCAGCAGCTTCAGTGCTCTGTGTCTACATGGGATGCTTTCAGGCACGTAATTGAAGAGTAGCCCCAATGTGTTTTGGCGGTAAAAGTACCTACGCACAGAAATATTCCCATGTATAAAACCGGCCGTACGCCAGGTCCCACGCACCTTTCCTTTAGACGTCACAATCGACGTGAAATTGAGCGCACGGAAGGGACTATAAATGTGCCCCTGACGTCATGCACCTTTTTTGAAAAGCACAGCTGAAATTGATAACCTTAACGATGCCTCAATTCCATCAAGTGTCCCAGTAAGATATTTCAGTGAGTCAGCATGCATTCAACATACCAGGACCTCTCCTAAGTGGAATGCAGCCATCATTAATGGTTTGGAATACACTGTCTGCTGTGAAAAAGGTCTATTCTTTGTCTAATCACAACGGGTAATCTCACTGCTGATGAAACAAAAAAAAAGAATTTAACAGACTGATTGAGGTGCTGATCGCGGAGGTGGGGGCAAGGTTCTGTTTGGAGGTTTGTCATCTCGGATAAGCAATAAAAGAAAAACCCCAGAGTGGCAAATGGTGACCGGGCAGTGAATGCACCCAACCATGTAAAGAAGAGAAGAAAAAAAATAAATAAAAAAGAAAAGGTTTAATGTCAAAGTGGAAATCAAGAAAAGGCTTGCAGCGCCACACCAGTTGCCAAACATATATGTCCGTGTCAGTCCAAATTATGCACAATAAGCAGTTTGAACCCACTGACGTAATGCCGTGTATTTAGTAAGTTAACTGAATCCAGCGTGAGGGAGAAGTGAGGCCAGTGTGTTCACGGTAGGTGACCGTGTGCACAGATCCGCTGTGCCACGCATGGATGAAATAATGAATTAGTAAATACAGTAACAGAAATATGTGCAGAATTTAGACAAATGAACAATGTTCTACACAACATAGCCTACATGTAAGAACTCCAGTTCATTTCCTTGACCTTGTTCACTTGGCCTACTTACACATCATCCACGGGATTAATTGCGCATCACATGAGTTTGCCCACCTGACACTGCGTTTGTTCCCGGGGAGATGGATCCGTGCGAATCGCCTCTCTCGCTATGTGACCCTCAGCAACTACAGACTCACGGACACGATTGCATTTTTCCTGTCCGATCTTTTTGTTGCACAGTGAGTAAGATATTTCATCTGTGGGAAATGCAGAGGATGGCTGAAAGTATTTTGTAAGTGGATTTTTCATTCATTTCACGCCCTTATGTTTAACAGACGTTAAGTAGCTTGAGAATTACACGGTTAATAGCAGACGGATCTCAAAGTGGCGTATGTATGACACGCCAATTCGTATGCGTTTTTTGCGTGTTATCAAGACGCATAATCGCTTTTTAGCGTGTTTATCAACGCCGTTCGGCCGCCATTGACCTACATTACGTGTGAATTTTCGCCGTAGCGAGTAGTATGCAAGGACGTAAGTCCGTGGAAGGAGGTTGGTTGGGCTGGTGGATGGGTCAAACACAGGACTTTAACCCAGGGGAGCCGGGATCGCGTCCCGCGTGTGGCTTTTGTCAACCTTCTTTTTTTTTTTTTTTTTATATAAGCCTTCCCCAGTGTTTCGTTCCTAAACCCAACTGTTTGTTTCCCTAAGCGTGTGACGTTAGTCACCGTCGTGTTTTTGTCCTGTTTTTTTTTTTTTTTGTTTTTTTTTTGTTACTCAAGTCTTTCCCAATGTTCTTTTTTTTCCTAAACCGAAACTTTTTATTTTATTTTTTTTAAACGCACGTGTGGCGTTGTTCTCGTAATAGTACGGCACGTTCTCTCAATCAGACGACGCCACGTGGTGTGTATGTTTACATCCGCTGTATACAGCGTAGATATACAC
This sequence comes from Perca fluviatilis, assembly GCF_010015445.1. Lineage (NCBI taxonomy): Eukaryota > Metazoa > Chordata > Actinopteri > Perciformes > Percidae > Perca > Perca fluviatilis. Next base: position 28,019,391 of record NC_053131.1, on the reverse strand, counting down.
GTGGAAAGCTCAAAATGCGTACAGATAACACGCCATTTGGCTTAAGGAAAGTGGCGTGTATGTTTACGCAAAGTCATGATGCCATGTTGGTTAATAGTATCAAAGATGTAAAACATTATCCACATAAATGATCAACCTTTTTATGGAGTATCAGCAGATATAATTTGTTAGTTCATAGTCAACGTCATAGACGTATGACAGTAACTGAAGTGGAAACTTTATTTTGTAATGCAGTTTTCAGTTAGAATTTGCCACGTTACAAAGCCAGACAAGAGTTTGCGTGAAGCCCCGCACATTTTCACGTCATGTAAATTTTTATACATCACACAGTGTACGCAGCGTTTATACATGAGGCCCCAGGACACAGTGATTGTAGCTACGTGGGATAAAATGGAAGACAATAAAAATACACTTTGGGTCATGTTTACATGAGTAGCATACAGTGCATGTAAAACGTGAGCTGTTACGGGAGCTGTAGACGGCTGGACCAATTAAAATGGAAGCGTTGGGTTCCGTCTGACGCATGTGAGGCAGACGACGGGATATCGTTAACGACACTACTGCGGTGTAGAAACGCAATCACCCATCGATTAGATCAGATCCTCAAGCCTTTCTCTTGTAACTTTAATGGAACATAGGCAACTCTTTGAAAAGCATACATGCAACGCTAACATCTGCCTTGCACGTCAAAGTATGTAAGCTAAGCAACCAAACGGGGTTATGTCGGAACAAAATTACATTTTCCCTTTTTATACTTAAAATACTTGGGCTAACTAGCTACATGGATACTGGCTTTTTGGGATCTGTAGCTGCCTCAACCTTCGCACCATATCCTACATGTCAATAAGAGACTAAGATTATCTTAATAAGCTAGCTAGCTGCAGCTGGTAAAATTAGCGGGCATCAATTGTTTTGTCAGCTGGCAAAGTTAAGAGGAAGGGACTAGAAATGAGAAGCCTGCTTTTGTCATACACTGCTGAGAAATGTCTGAAATCAGGGACACATTGTTTCAAAAATTACTAAATTATCCGCCACGGTTATCATTGTGTGACTTAAACTAATGGAAAGCTTAGCAACGGTAGTCAGTGAAGAGGTCAATATTTTTAGTGTTTCATCTCATAGAATTTGGGAAAATATGACATGTGCGTGAGCATTTAGTGTACAAGGTTTAATGTTTACCGAAGTAGTAGTAGTTGTTGTTGAATCGGAGTCCAAACAAAAGCAGGGGGAAACCTTCCCTCCCAAGTGTCATGGCTTCTCTCTTTCTGATCCCCACAGGGCTGAAACCATATATATACGTAACGTAAATGTGATGTGAGCAACGTGTCTGAAAGTTATGTCTTCTGGTAGCTGTGCCAAGAGAAATCTCAATCATTCCCAATCTTAAAGAGACGGAGAGTGTAGGTATATGTAAGGAGATAACATAAGCACAGGCTAATTATTGCTAACTAACATGCTAGTTAACATTAGTAATTAAACATAAACAGCTAACGTAAGTCGAAACTGCCTGCGAGCTTCTCCTGTACTATACGGTAATACTATGTGACACAATCGTTAGCTTATTTTTACAAAAACGTCTGCTACGGAGCCATAACGTGAGGTACAAGGTAATGGAGCCTTTTATACATTGTTGTGTTTCTTTAGAACTAAACAATGGACAAATAGAGTCTTTAAACATTTCTGATGTAAAGTTATTCGCTGTCAAAGTGGCGCCAAAATGAATGCTAGTTTGTGGAATGCTAACGGGAGGTGATCTCTTTGTAGCGTCAAAATGGCGCCATAGGAGGTTCGATTTCTGAAGCGAAGCTTACCCCCTTGGCTGAAACCCCAGACCAAGCAGCAGGAGTGTTTTTTTTTTGTTTTTTTTTTTCATCTTCCAAGGCTCTTCCCTACCCCTGCTCTTATAAGAATAAATTGAGCAGCCTACCAAGGCCCTTTGTAAGGCGAGCCTAGTAATGGTGCAGGAGGGGGGGAATATTGCTTTTTCCATATAGTGAAACTCCCGGGTGTATTACTTAACTTGCAACGGAAAGGTCAGGTCTCACTGGAGCGCAGATGCAAGGACAGCAAAGAGTGAATGTTTTCAACAAGAAAATGCTTACCAGTGCAAATGATGCTGAAAATGTGTTTCTGCATATTCCACATCTGGATAATAACACCATAAATAAAAGGTTCTCAAGCTATTTTATCAGTGAATAAAAGTACAAGCATATATTCTAGAAACGTGCTTAAAAGACGGACTAATTAACTTGAGCCCTGTTTTATTATCAGTTCAACCTGTCAGTCATTTAGAAGTGTGTTTTCCAGTTTCTGGGCAATAGAAGAATAACTGTATAGTTGGCATGAACTGTATTAGCCACAATGATCAAAAACACAAAGAGCTGAAGGGGGGGAAAAAAAATAAAAATCAACAGAAAATACAAGGGGAAAGACATTTGAGCACAATCCACACTCTTTGACATGTCATCACTGGAAAGCACATTGCTGCAACCTCTTGTCATTTCAAACTATATTAATTTTATATTAAAATGGGTCAAATGGGCTTGTTAATAAAAGCTCAGATTTGGATAGTGTAATAAACCGTTGCTATTCCTCAAAACACAAAAAAGACATTACTTGGTCCCTGAGCGTCCGCCAACTTTCGCTATTCTTCTTCCATCTGAACGCTCTGTTTTCTTTCCAGTGTCAGACGTCTCACACTAATTAAGTCCCGCTGAGCCACGGGTCCGTGGCGAGTTATCCAGCTGAGCGCTACAGATTAATCATGTGGCGGATCGGCAGGGGAAGAGGGTTCATCCCGCCCCCACACCACCCTATTTTTCCCCTGCGTTGGCACACCTTTTTGATCTCACCTGGGTCCTATTTCACTATTTCGATTTAGCCATGGGCAGCATTTTTTTTTTTTTTTTTTTCCCTTCAGATTCCCAGGGATGAGAGGAAGTGTGCTTTTTAAATGGAGCCTTCTAAGACTCCCAGTGGATTGGAGCCACACTGGGGCTTGCACATCAGTCTGTCCCTTGATTTTCTCTGAGTTATGATATTGGAGCCTGACCTCTCAAGCAGCCACTCCAACTGTGAGATATTGTCGCAGTACGGAGACAATGGGTTCAGCTGGTCATCTGGATTTAGATGAAAACCTGCCGTATGGTGAGGTTGCATCAAACTGAGACAGTGACGGTATATCCAGTAGGGATGCACCGAATTCAGGATTCGGGATCAGATTCGGCCGAATATTGGGCTTTTTGACGGGGTTCAGTTTCTTTTGAAACCTTTAGAATTTTTTTTCCACCGAACCCTACGCTTGCACTACGCGCGCTATGCTGGTCGAAGCAATGACGCCGCCGTTGATTACGGGAAGGTGTTTACGTAGGTGGACCGTTCAATGCAGTAGGCTGTGAGAAAGTGAAAATGGAACTCGTGAGCAGAAAAGGCGCCGCCTGGCAGCACCCCCAGCCAAAAGAAGGCGGCCCAAGCAGAGCCACACACCCAACCCGCAATGCCGACCTGTCCCACAGCGGCAAGGACCCCAAACAACACACAACATGGCCGCTGCAAAACACCGCGCATGAAACATCCGAAAGCATACGAGTTGTACATGAAGGAATCTACAGACGCAGAAACGCAGCAACCCCAGGTATGGCACAGGAAGGACAGTCACAGCTAAAAACTTGTGTTAACCACACAGTGCCTGTCCCGGGCTGTCAGCTGTTCTCTCTGCAAATGAGTCTCCCTACAGTGGGATCGAAGTGACCGAACAGCTGGCTGCTGCTCGTTAGCTAATGTTAGCTTTCTGATTACACCCACCCAACATGCCTTCATCATACACTGGTTAGCGAAAATTTGCCAAACAAAATAGTCACTCATCTGGCAATAGCGATGTGCTTTCCTACGATGTGAAAAGAGCGTGTGAATTCAACATTAAGTTGTTGCATTTAACAATTTTAGAGGCTGTGGATGTTGTTTACTTCATTAATGTGTTGACTATGTTAATGGACTCAGGATGGGAGGAGGATTCGGTATTCGGTTTCGGATTGGGCAGAATCTTAACTAGTGGATTTGGTATTCGGCCAAACCCCAAAAATCTGGATTTGGTGCATCCCTAGTATCCAGCATTTCAAAATAAAATGTGAATCTCATTTGGGCCCGTATTCTACTTTACACCCCTACTCAGATCATTTTGCAGTGCATGTTGTATGTTATTGGACTTCTTGACATTCACTAATTTCATCACCTTAACGGGTAACAATTTAGCAGTGTCAAAACTAAATTACCTCCTGCCCTGGCTCACCGAGACACCCTGAATAGGAAGCCACACATGACAATAAAGTATGATAGGTGACACTTCAATTTCTTCCTGTCAGTGTCATCCTATTGACAGCAAGCCAGTAGCAAAGTGCAGCACAGATGTTGCAGTGGTATAAGAATAAACAACAACAAAAAGGCAATATGTGTATTTTGATTGTAGTTCTTAGGTATGTTCTCCCTTCCCATCCTTAGAAGGAGAAGATTGGTTGGTTGAAAGAGATGTTCAGTTGGATTTTTTTTTTTTACATTTTTTTTTTTTTTTCCTGAGAAGTTAATGATCACCATTGTTCACAGTAAAATGGGTCTTTTTGTAGTAAGGAAAGCTCAGAAAATCCTTCTAGTAATAGGAAATAAAGAGGAAAAATGGGAGAAAATGCCAGTTAGCTGCTGACTTTGCACCAGTGAAAAGAACCCCTGTATTAATCATCAATGCTATAATATAAACTTGCAGGGCTTCAGAATCTGCACTTGTTTTTATTTTGTCTTTAGGGCTTGATTTTCAGAGAAAATGGCAGGATGCCGTGCTGTTTAGGGCTGACCTCAGCTCTCACTGCTGTCATATTTCTACATTGCACTTTCATGAGACCACCTGCCATTCAAGCAGTGTGGGCCAACTAGAGACTGTCCTCACCAGAAAATTGATAGCACTGGTGACATGGACTTGTGGGCATGCAAATAACTATTGTTGTCTGTGAGAAGCAGTGGCCAATGCAGCAGTACATTGTTATAATACAGATGATTGAGAGTATAGCTCCTCCTACCACAGACCAGTCTTTGCCTCCTGTCTCTTACTAGTCTCACATTGCTAGACTGATCTCCATAGTGCTGTTTTAGTGCTGGATTAGGGTCTGGGAGATGGGAGAAAAATGTGCTCTGGTTTATTGGCATTTCTTTAAACCAATCACAATCGTCTTGAGCGGCTCTAAGCACCCGGCAGAGCCACGGTTTTTTAATCGTGCAACAGAAAACTCAGATTGGACAGATAGTCTAGCTAGCTGTCTGCATTTACCCTGCAGAGATCTGAGGAGCAGTTAACCATAGTCCTCATAAATCCACCAGAGTTTAAAATTCCAACACAAAGAAAGCGGAAGGAAACATCAGTCCGAAAAGAGTGAAATCCGGCGGAATTTCCGGCGGCAATGGCGCAATCCCAGAAGTGGAATGTCGTGGATATAACCTAGTCTTACCCTAACCTTAAGTAATTTCCAGTTGCCTTAATTTAAACATTTGGACCGGAAGTATTAAACTTGTGGATAACCTTTGGAAGAAGGTATCGGAGTCTTTAGGAGGGGTGGTCGTCTAACATGGGTCAACTTTGAGGGCCCCCTGACTCCTGAAGGATTGATAACTCTAGTTAATCAAACCACGTTCTAACACGCTCTCATATTGGTAAACATGAAGAAAAAAACATATGGGTGAGGGGCGAGGTCAGAACGTGATCGTTTTCTACTTCTGATTGCACCATATATAAAATATATATACAATAATATAAATTTGTGGTAGACCTAATTGCAAAAGGAATAGGCTGTAACGTGAACAGGGGGAAATATTTGCTTCAGCATTCTAGTGCATGATGCTTTGTCTGTTCAGCTATTACTGCTCATGCTAACTACTGCTCTGTTTATTCAACATTTTAATTAACTGGGTTAAGGTGGAATCATTGTTTTGAAATTTCAACAGTGTGTATACGGACATTTCATGGATCTAAACTGAAAGCTGTGATGCTATCTGACAAAGATGCAAGGATGCGGGGCATTGCTGGCGTGTTATTTTTAGAATGCAGCGTTTTTGCACTTTCTGTACATTGCTCTGGTTTGTACCAGCCCGCCGCCTCCTCCAGCTCAACCTCTCCCACGATCATCACTGAAAACGGCAGTGTGCTTCCCCCTCAAGCACCTGCCTCTCTCACTGATGTCTGTGAATTCCAAAAAGCATCAAAACATCCTCTTTCTTTCTTTCTTTCTTTCTTTCTTTTTCTTCATATCCCTGACCATGCCTCACTCTCGCTCCCCTTTTCTCCTCGCCCCCCTGCCTCATAGTCCGAGACAGATAATCAATATCCATGGCCCGGCATCCCAAGTCTTATTGACTTTGTTTTTCAGGAAGACTCCATAAAGAGTCATCGGGGAGATGTCACTGCCTGTTCCATCCCCTGGCATTGAAACCTCCGCCGTTGCAGCAAAAGACAAGAAGTTGCGGACGAGCTCTAGCTGCCCGCATGACCACTGGAATACCAAGTAACTGTGAATGGAGACAGCAGTGCCACTTTCCACTGGCAAGAGAGACAAGGTTCAGCACCATGTGCCGAGAATACAAACAACACCCCGGGTCCTTCACAGATTCAGAAAACGCTCCTGTGGTTTTCGGATGTGGGGCTGCAGGATATTTTGACGATTCACATGACAAGCTGCTGGGTGCATTAAAGGGCCAGTATGTTTTTCTGCCCCATAGCAGAACGTGACCATGAAATATCCATCGATGGTCGATGGGGGTTGTTGATCAATACCAATGGCCGTAAATTACTGGCACCGAGGGTTTTGTCTTTCACCTGAGTGTCAAGGTTTGCCAGATTTGTTTTGTGGAAGTTCTTGCAGGGTTGTTTGAAGTCTTTCTAGCACAAGACCGATCAGTAAAGGTCATAGAGGACTAAATGTCCCTAAAAACATTAAACAATAGACGTCATCAAACACCATACCGTAAATTCTCCTAAAGCCCGTTTGTGTGGCTGACATGAGCCAATAAAGGCTTGTCCCTAATAAAGACCGGTTTAAAAAGATTTTGAAGAGGTTGAATTGCCTGTAGTTTAATGGCTTACATGGTACATTTATGGAGCCAGGACAGTGACAGTAACCTGTAGTATTGAAAATAAAAATTGGCATTGAAACAACAAATATTGGAACTGAAAAATGTTGAACTGAAATATAAAACACAAACATCAAAAAGTATTAATCTCACAATGCTATTATTTTATTTCACTTTGACATTTGTTTGGATTATGATAGGTTTTTCAATGCCAATCTACATTTTTTCTTGATGTCTGACTTTTTTCAGTGACGTTTTTTTACTGCTGCAGGATTTTTACAATGTCACTGGTTTTCAGTTTCAACTTTCTGTCACTGTTTTGGCGTAGGGAGGAGGGGCCTGAGAGGAGGGACAAAGGGGCGTGGTTTACAGGTAATTTGCATAGGCTACTGGGAGAGACCGCACCTCCACAGGCATCCTCACCGATCCATGTGTTATAACCACACACCACCGCAATGGCTTCCACAAGTTCACCTGGAACCTCCAAATCTATGTAAGTCTGTTTATTTCTGCCATTTTATTTCACGTAGAAGCAGGCTGGTTTACTGTTAACTTTAAATGTAGGCCTAATCTGTGCTGTTTTGACAGAGGTTAGAACTGTTCTCTTAATACATCCATGGTTAGCACACGTCAGCTAACGTGTGGCTAATTATAGATAATTCTCCCGCCGGGGATGTCAATCTATCTTTCATAATCTAGTATTTATAATAACAGTAATTCCTGTCCTTTAGGAGTCCTAAGGCCAGTGTTACTGCTGGTGCACGAGGCTTGACTCGCTTGCATCTCTCATTAGCTCCGTCATGGATGTCTTAAGAGAACGAGCTCAGCTCTCTTACCTGTCGCTAACACTGGCACGGAGCGCTAACCGCCTCCCCCATAACTATCCTCCAATCACAAGTATAGCTGCTGACTGACAGGTTTCTAGGCAAATCACACAGGCAGCAACGCGTTTACTGACATCTCCTAAAACTGGGAAAACACAGTTACTGAAAACCGCCTTAGCTGAACATAAGTTAACATTATCATGTAAACAGTCCAGTACAATATTTTATAACTGTTAAACTGATATTATCGGTTAAAGGTTTACTTGGACATACATGTATAAACTTGTTTGTAAACAAAAACTAGTATGTCTGTAGTATTTCTGGCTTAAAGGCATAACCTTTACATTTCTCATCCGATTTCACTAAGTTGTGTATAATTACAGGCACCTTCGACTGGGAGGCAGCTTATGGAGAGACTGCTGAAAAGGCTTCAGGAAGTTCTGCAACGTCAGCCTGTGGATTTTGACTATTTACACTTACACTGTTTTTAGTCATGAAATGGGACTTGTACCCTTTCGCATAGGCCAGTACACATTAACCCTCATATGCATTATCATTGCATTTACTGTAATTTGTTATGAAATAGAGAGAGAATTCTTACTTGAATATATTTATTTATTATTCACTGAAAATGTATAGATTTAACTGTTTTGCTGGAGTCCATACTGTAAATGCATGTCATTTCAAAAACTGTTAAGGATTAAAATCAGTACTACATATAAAGTAGTAGTGGTATTTGTCATTTTAAAATAACAAACAAAATGTTTTTCCTGTGTTGTCCTGCCATGTTTATGTGTAAAGAATCACATAGTTAAGTGCAGTCATGCAAAGCAACTCATCATTGGCTGCCCTCAGTTCTGCCACAGTCTGCGGCCTCAGAGGGCACTGGATGGGTGGTAAAAGTACTCCACTGGCAGACTCTTCTGTCACTCTGTCATGGTCCCCTCCAAAAAAAGATCTTGTATATCCTGTAATTGACAAGTAATGTTAAAAGACTGAAGTTGCTTTTAGAATACTTCACTAAACAATTACTTTTTTGTAAATTAAATGCACACTTTAGGTGTGCATTTAATTGGTTATGCACATATGGCCATAATAAACATCCAAAACAAAATTGAAAAAAAAGGTTTAATTGAACATTTTGAAGCTGCACAGGGTCCTGGAGAAGTCTGGTAAAGTGTCAAGGTCCCTCTGGAGGCGTGGTACAAATATATATAGTGGGTACAAAATAAATGCAGACTGTTGGAGGGATTTAGCAGGCGACCCTCTTAAAGACTGACTCATCAGTGCACTATTAATATCACTTTAAACCCCCAAGTGGGCTAGCTGATGTGGTATTAGCTAGCGTTAGCGCTTGTTCAACGGGAGACTTACTACAATTAGCCACAAGCAAGCTGACGTGTGCTAACTTGTGATTGGAGGATAGTTATGGGGGAGGCGTTAACGCTCCGTGCCAGTGTTAGCGACAGGTAGAGAGAGCTGAGCTCGTTCTCTTAAGACATCCATGACGGAGCTAATGAGAGATGCAAGCGAGTCAAGCCTCGTGCACCAGCAGTAACACTGGCCTTAGGACTCCTAAAGGACAGGAATTACTGTTATTATAAATACTAGATTATAAAAGATAGATTGACATCCCCGGCGGGAGATTTATCTATAATTAGCCACACGTTAGCTGACGTGTGCTAACCATGGATGTATTAAGAGAACAGTTCTAACCTCTGTCAAAACAGCACAGATTAGGCCTACATTTAAAGTTAACAGTAAACCAGCCTGCTTCTACGTGAAATAAAATGGCAGAAATAAACAGACTTACATAGATTTGGAGGTTCCAGGTGAACTTGTGGAAGCCATTGCGGTGGTGTGTGGTTATAACACATGGATCGGTGAGGATGCCTGTGGAGGTGCGGTCTCTCCCAGTAGCCTATGCAAATTACCTGTAAACCACGCCCCTTTGTCCCTCCTCTCAGGCCCCTCCTCCCTACGCCAAAACAGTGACAGAAAGTTGAAACTGAAAACCAGTGACATTGTAAAAATCCTGACAGCGTAAAAAAAAAAACGTCACTGAAAAAAGTCAGACATCAAGAAAAAATGTAGATTGGCATTGAAAAACCTATCATAATCCAAACAAATGTCAAAGTGAAATAAAATAATAGCATTGTGAGATTAATACTTTTTGATGTTTGTGTTTTATATTTCAGTTCAACATTTTTCAGTTCCAATATTTGTTGTTTCAATGCCAATTTTTATTTTCAATACTACAGGTTACTGTCACTGTCCTGGCTCCATATGCATTCAGCATAATGTAAATTTCCACAACACTAATTCCATCAGCCTATTAGGAAAGGGAGGGAATATGCCCTTTTGAGTTGCTGGAAAGCTTTTAATAGTGAAACATCTGCAAGTTTTCAGTTTCAGTGACTGTATCTTAACACTGAACGGGGGAAACGAAGGCAAAGTAGATTAGACAACTATTCATTACAGTTTTTTACAATCACTTTGGCACTAATTTCAGAACGTTGATGTCATTTTTCTAAACTCTAGACACAAAACTCACAACCAATGATCAAAATGCACATTTTTCAAAACTCTAACACTTGTTTCAAATGCTTGGATACAATCCACATAAACCAAAGATCATGTGTTCATTTAACAAAGATCACCTGTTCAATAGGACACAACTTAACATCAAAGTACTACTATTTCAAAAAGCAATTCACACATTACATTTCAGATGATTGTCTATTCATTTCATCACAATCATCTAACTATCAATTCATACAACTGCTCAAAATGATAAGTAACTGTTGCATTACTCTCAATGCATAGTTGTATGGAAACAGACAAGGAATATTCCATGTTTAGATCATGAAAGTTCCAAGATAACGAGATTTATTGTCACCAATTAGCTTGGAGCATGAACCAGTTAGACTACAGTATTGACAGTACTGCACTGTATGGATGCAGGCCCTTGGAATTGCTTGTCCAATTTTGCCAACTCGTTACTGATCATTGGGACACATACATACATACATACATACATACATACATACTCATATCACATTGTTCGCCATGCCCGAAGGTTTTTTCTAAGATGTTTGGCTAATGAAAACATCCATTGCGATGTAGTTGAGAACCTGTGGCCAAATCCCCAAGACAGAGTTGATGAAGATGTAGAATACAGTAATCTTGTAAAGTACAAGCAAGTTGAGGAACACAGCATTTGATGTTTTACAGTGCTGTCTTTTCTTTTTTTATTTCCTAGCTATTTATTTTTGCTTTGATTCAAATAAACCTATTTTGTGATTGTATTGTTTTTCATCAATACATTTCAAATTTTTTCAATGATTCCACTGTCTTTAGTATTCTCTCTACTACTGCAGTACTTTTACAGGGATGTATTTACATCTAGTACCATAATGAAACATGTATCACCTATTTTGAACTACAATATTTAATGATTGTACGAACGATGACACAGTGAAACTATGGGTAGCTTGTGTGTGGGTGATCTAAAGTAATGTTTCAATGGTATTTCACCATAAATTAGTTTTTTGAACCAGTGATTGTGCAAGTGCAAGATTTATTTAAAGATATGAATGCACAATGCAATGTTTTGAACACTGGACAGCCTGTGTTACAAGTGATGACCGTTTTGAGTTTTGTGTCTAGAGTTTTGAAAAATGACGTCAAGGTTCTGAAATTGGTAGCAAAGTGATTGTAAAAAAACTAATTGGTGAGAATTTCTGTCGAATAAATGAATAAATAACAGCAGCTGTGTACCAGGCTGGATTACTAACCAGGCAAAGTGCGCAGCTGCCATGTGAAATTTGATTAAATGTATTTTTTATTTCTTTTTAATCACAAATCAACTAAGGTAGGTCCTGCATTATTACTTATACAACAAGTCCTCCAAACCATACAACAATATGGGGAAGTTTGTTCCTAACCCTAATACGACTCACGGGAGGGTATCCTAAAATAGCACAGCAGCGGTGGCGGAAGCAGGACCTCTTATCTAAACCGGAGAATATCGAACAACGTAAAGGTCGCGATTTTAAACACGTCTTTAACGTTGTCGAATGGCTGCAGTTTGGTTATGTTTAGGCACCAAAACTACGATCTTTAGAAAAAGATTGTGGTTTGGGTTCAAATCGGACGTTATTTAATTTCCTGAAAGTTACGCACGTGATGCTGAATGTGACATTTAAGTTTAGAAAAAAAAAAAAAAAAACTCAGTTTACTTTTAGTTTCAAATGGGACTCAAACCCTGCTACTTTCTAGGCGATTAGAAAGTTTTCGAAATATTGAACCTCAACTTGGAAAAACTCACTTTTGCAGCGCTTGTGCACATACATTTGGGTATCTGGAGTGCCTATCAACCCACAAACTGTGAAATAAGACCACCCAGTTTATCTGAGGGCTGATTAGATCAGAAAACACCCTTGAGTATCTCCACTCATGGCTTGAGAACTACCTTAGCAAAGGCGCGCCATGTTTTTATTACAAGCCAATCAGAGTAGATTGGGCTTTTCAAGAGGGGGGCTTAAAGGGACAGGTGCTATAACGGAGCGTGTCAGACAGGGTAACTGGTATATTCAGACCGACAGTATAAAAAAAATACAAAATTTTAACATGTAAAAATGTTCTAGTAGAAACCAGAGTGACAGTGTTTCCTCTATGTTGATTTGACCGTGGCGGCCCCCATGGCAGCATTTCTGCCCCCCACGGTATCAGAAATAAGGCTGCATTGTTGGAGTGCATGTTGGAGAATAGCGCGGTCACTTGGCAGAAAAAGGTGGGGGGGGGGTGTTCGGACCTGCCCCCACTGCTAAAACAAAATCCTAAAGGAAACACTGTATGAACCTGAAAATGAGCATAATGTGTCCGGATAAATGGATTAAACATTCATTTTAGTTGCAGTACTGAAAGTGGCCACTGAGAGAGGAAAAAAACTGGCAGAAAAGGCTGTGTATGCCAGCTCTCTAGATACAGTACACGCATACAATAATGGTGGAGGGTGGTGGTGGAGGGAGACCTGGGGCTCATAACAGCTTGACCTGGCCATGCATGACTGTGTTGTTGTACTTAAGTACATTATACATTGTATCATAAACATGTAATTTAATGTATACATTAAAACGGGAGCAGATCAGAAAACAGGTAGTCTTACTTATGTAAGTAAATATATTTAAATGGTATGGGAAAATAGAAATGCGTTGTATACAAGCCTAAGGCCTTGTCCTCTCTGCATTTGAGATAAATAAATGTAAGAATGTATGGGAGGTATGTTATGTAGAAAGATGCACTGTTTTTTTTTTTACAGCAATGCATCCTCATGCAACAGAAGCCTATGCAGTGATGATGCAGACAGATGTGGTCAGAGTACACACACGAGATCATTCCCAGCATCCTACACATCCCCTATGGTGAACATGTGGGTTAATCCCATTAAGGAAAGGCCACTGCTCATAGCTGTCATAATGATGGGGAATAGACCAGGTGACAAAGCATTCAGGATAAGAGCGGATCATCCTAATTTGCTTAAGCACAAGATGCAGTGGATCTATGGAAGGCTTTGAGGGATACCTAAAACACAGAACATGCTTCGTTAGCAAGAAGTGTAGGTGTGTGCGCACAGGAGTGGGTGGTGTGGGCTGTGTATGATGTGTTTATCTTGCGTATTAATGGAGGCCCATGCTGTCAGTCAAACAGCTGGTGGAAGTCTTCATGGTGATGTGCACATTAGGAGATCACTTTTGATTACATCTATTAATCATCAATCAAACTTCATTTTCCTCTGCTGCCATCGCTTAATTTCACCCTGAGAGCTCATGCATGATGTTTATGTGGCATACAGAATTTCTCTTGAGGACTTGCGTTACAGTATAGCATGTGCTCGACGCAATCCTAGATCGGTGTCTACGGGCGGCTCTGCCATAGCAAATTATAACATTACAATCTAAAAGAAGCAGGTAAAGTTTTGTGCATTTTTAAACTCCTACTCTTTGTCATACTGGACTTTGAATGACCTTGTTGTAGCTTGCCTGCCTGCACAAAATCAATAACCTTTTTCCACATTAAAAAGTGTGAGGACTGGTGAGAATTTGCTTATTGCATTTGAAAAAAGTTTACTTTATATTGCCTGAAGCCTATGAGGCTCACCATTCCAGTTATGAGTTTCCATAAGCCCTGATGGCATTAGTTTATACCTTTTGTTGGAAAGCAGCGGCAGGATAAGATTGCTGTGTATGCTGGGCAGTATAGATCTAAAAATATACAGCATATTGTAATATTTTGTAGCTACTATACATAGGAAGGAGGATCACAGCTATAGTATTGTAGGATGTATGAGAAAATCATTACTCATTTGACCTGGGAGGGAGAGTAATCCATACAGTAATATATTTTTATTAATGCCTCTAACAGAATCCCATTATTGCTAAACCTCGTCTAGCCCATTGGAAAATAAGACCAGCTCGATACCAGAAGTTTAGTTGAACTTTACCATGTTGTGTTTCTCGGTTTCAATACTGAGGCAGCTGTCAGCCTGACATGGATCTGTATTCAATAAAGGCTTGCTCTTTCAGGAATAAATCAGTGCTTAATCATTTAGTCTTCAGATAAATTATACTTGGAAGGGACAAAATACAATCCCTTTCCATCACATTATATTAACAAGGGTAAGATGAACAGAATTGGGTGATCTCAAGACTAAACAGAAATTTACACATGCGAAAGAGGTGTTGCATATATTTACAAGTGATATTTACAAATACAGTATGTTCAGGTTTTATTCCAGAATATTTGGTAACGCTTTAAAGAGATATTTTGCTGATTTAAATCCAGCTCTGTGTCATGGCAATGTGGGCACCGTGTAGATGAACAGTGTTTGGCTTCCCCCTGTACCAGTGTCTGCACCAGATCTTGCGAAATGCGTTGTTTTGCATCATCTGGCAGATCTCAGTGCTCATCAGCTCCTGTATGCACTGGTGCTATTTAGGAAAGCCAAACACACTGCCCACATAAAGATGACACAGAGCTGTGTCCAGAGCATTAAAATATGACGCCAAAGGGACCTTATGTGATGAGCTGGGTGTGATAATGTGTTAGTAATTATAATGTATTATTGTAAGTAAAAAGTAAAGTATACTGATATATACATATTGATCACATACATGAGCACAATTGTGGTACATTATGTTGTCAAACATTAATTTTGTTATGAAGGCATGATAAATACCCATATTTTTATCAAAAAGTTACAAAGGGAATACTATTTTATGAAGGCCAAATATAATTTATGTAACACATTATGATGAGATGACCAGGAAGTCGGATGTGAAATGAGTTGAAGTTGCCCAGTCTTGTCTCTCCTCTTAGAGCCAAATTCTAATTGGCTGTTGCCAAGATTCCACACAATTTTCAATTTTGGTTAAGTGTTGGACCATTTCGTGCCACACAAGCTGGGCCAGAGTGAAGCAACTACATCAAACCTGCCTTAACAAATCTTTTCTGACTGCTCTCAGTCATTGGCCGAGGCCAGAGTCTCCAGTCTTTCACAGAAGGATAATCTGAGCGACCACCAGGCCCGAGTGCTGACTCACACCAGTGGCCAGAGTGCTAAAGCCGGGCACAGTTCCAGAGTTAAAATGCCAACTGTGACCTTCCCTTCAGACATGTCCGACAAGTGAGAGATTATTCAACAATATGGAGGAGAATCAAGTTGGACAAGGCCAAAAAACTTTGTGCAGTTGTCAAGAAACACAATGACAAGAGTTGTTAGTGTGTTCCTTTTTTATTTCAAGGTTTGTCTTTCTGTGAAAATATAACTCTTCTTTTATAAATCTTAAATGATTTTTGTTAGCTTTTAACTTCTAAGTGTATGTACACCATCCCAAATGTGTGCCTTATTGTTTTGTTGTTCTAAATATATGCTTCATTCTTTATATATTTTGCGTTCTACTTAATATTTTCTGTGGACTCCAGAAAGGCTAGCGCTATCTCTTCACCTGTGTGTGGCTTCACAACATGAGGTGTATAAATTCCTTCAGGGTCCCCAGAACTGAGCTGCGTTACATTAGCTGCCCTTTCAAAACTGACAAAGCTACAGAGCTACGGTGAGTTGTTCAAAACCTTTCTTTTTAGTAAACTCTTTGTACACAAACAATGTTGTCAACTCTTTCGTTAAGGTATAGAGCCCCGGGTGATACTTCGAGCAAAGTTTAATGTTGTGTCGAGCCCTCTTTGTATTTTAAAAATACCCATTTTTGAGGCTAGCATAAAAGTGCCCCTAGCACTCCCATTCAAAAGGCCATTTGACCGAAAAACGAAAATACGGTAAATCTTAAAAGTGGCGATTCCGTCCTAAATATGCTTTTAAATGAAAGTTTGACTCGGGTACATTCACAAAAAGACCGTAGTTTGCATTTTGGCGACCGTTACGCTGTAACGTTTTGTCTGCTGTCATCTCATTCCAATCTTTTGATAGGATCCACATGTAGCAATTAATGGCAATTAATTTGATATAAGAATTAGAATGAAAGAATTTAGGCCACATTGCTCATCTCACCAACAACACTCAATACTCTCCAGGAAAGTCTGTGTTGCTTGCTTAAGGCTGCATTCTCAATCCAAACAAAGGTCAACTGAATCCTGCAGAGTCAGGAGACAGCGGTATAACCCCAGCAACCTTCTCATCGTCTTAATACCTGCTCTCCGATAGTGCCAGCGACCCTCTCTCAGGCTCCATTATTTTCCTCCTCTGATATAATGGCTCAAGAATCTCCTGTAGAGGGAACAGATGGTCAGAGCTGAGCATAACCCAACTACCCTGCTTCTACCCACGGCTACTTTTCTTTTCCTCTTTTTAATTACGCCTTAAGGGGAACAACCCAAAGTCGCTTTCCAGCTTTAGCTCCTAAATGTCTGAAAGGGAAGGATGTCATGGCACAGATTGTAGGGTCAGTGTGACAAAAGAGAAGTTAAGCTGAGTTATGTGGTTTGAGTAGATTAAATCCCAGAGATGGAGCAAGGAATGAAAAATACACGGAATCTGGATTTGAACATAAACCTGAGAGTATTACATTGTGTCGAATCCAACACATTCTCAGTCTCCCATCGCGTAAAATACAGACGCTTGGTCATGTGCCTTTGCAGTTTGTTATTCACGCCAAAAGTCTCTTTTAGCGTTGGGACTCTTGCCGTCCTTTGGCGTTTTGTTATTCATGCTAAAAGTCTGCTTTAGCGTCGGGACTCTTGACGTCACTTTTGACGCTCTGGGTCGGGACATACTGACTGACATGTGGCACAAGAACGAGACAGGTTTAGGAGAAGATCGTGGTTGGGGTTATGAAATATACGTTTCAGTGACACACAGTACAAGAACAGGTCGGTTAGGTTTGGGAAAAGATCACTGGTGGGGTTATAAAATGTGTGTTCCTGTGAAGCGTTATTATGGAACGCACTGCACTTCTAGGCAAGACCCGCCCTTCAATAGCATTCGCACGCTACGATTGGTCAGGCGTTCGTGCTCCGGGAGGTAACGGAACCCGATTTGTTCAGGTCCTACCCCCTGACCAATCAGCTATCCTAACCTTAACTACTCAAGGTCAGTGCCTAACCTCAACCAATTGGGTTGTTTCGTAGGGCGGGTCTTGCCTAGAACTGCAGTGGGTTCCATAATTGCGCTTCTGTGACATGCGGGACAAGAACAGGACGTGAACCCCGGTCTCGTGGGTGAAAAAGTCCTGTGTTTGACCCATCCACAACCAACCTACTTACGCGGCATTTCGGTCTTTCATACTACATGCTACCATTGTCGCTCCTAATACTACGTCATTTTACAGCGCCAGGGTCACGCTGCTGCTTTGCCCGGTGTGTTCTATACAGATGCTGAAGGGTGCTTTTTGTGTTGTATGTCACACTGAGACACTGCCCAAGCGTTCGTATTTTAAGAGTTGGGAGTGAGAACTGGTTGGTATAATCACATGCAACCATGACCAAAATTATATACTACTGTATGCACTCAAACACTCCCAGCCACATACTGTTATCATCTAGTAGAATTGTTGGAAACCATGAAGGCACACAATAAGATAGGGGATAATGTTTATTTCAAGTAATCGGACCAAAAAATTATAAATGGAAATCTTTTTTTATTTTTATTAAAAGAATGCCACAATATCAATAAAGGGCCTCCATAGTTGAAATAATTATCAAGGCATGAGAGAGGAAAAATATGGTTAGTGTTTGAAAATGACTGTTATTGTTTTTGATGCTGACAAATTTGTGTGTGACCTTTTTGTCTAGGTTATGAGAAATTAGAGCAGTTATTAAGAACCACCTCAGCACAGCAGCAATGCACACCCACGTAGACACACGTAAAGTACCATCGATTGTGTGTCTGGGTAGATTATGAGGGACCAAACAAAGAGAGCAGACTCATTGTTCTTCTTCCAGAAGAAAGAAAGAAATGCAATAAAGTGACATCGAGCAAATGAGGATGGTCTGAATAGGAAAAAATGCAACTGCGTGACAATTCCCACAATGCAAGGCTGTGGCTGGTGAGAGACAAGCCAAGCAGTTTGAGACCTCCTCATACACTTTCATAATTTAGTTTGCTATGGAATCTTGCAGTGTCATTACTTAATTTTTCAATCATCTTCTTTTCCATCATAATACATTTTCACATTGTTGCCAAGGGAAATGTAATTAGCTCCTTTACATCTGCTGGCCACAGTCACTATGAGTAGGTCATTAACAGTCTAATCTCATCATTTGCTGCCGACTTGTTTTCATAATCTCTGGCTACAATGCAGCACAAGAGAATAGAAAGGGCTTTGTGTTTACTATTACATTTCTAACTTTCACTTTTGTAATATCTTGTGCTGAACAAGCAATTGGGATGATACTCATTCAAACAGCATTGATTTTTCATGATGAGTTTAAATTGAAAGTAGGAATCTGTATCTGTACAATAGCATTGCAAGACACACACACATGTATGACAATGCAATATGTTTATGACACTATTTTCTAATGTGAGATTTATTTCTGATTAATTGTGTTCTCTATATATTATCACAACTAAAAATGCTCTTGCTCAAAGCTACATCCATACAGTTTATAACAATGGCCAAAAAAAGAAATGTAATGTTATCACTGTAACAACAGAAAATGTTCTAAAATTTTAATAACCTGCAATAACTGCTTTTTTGTGGCCACTTGGGTGCAGCAGAAACAAGTTGTGAACACAACACATATCATCACCAGTTAGGTTGATATGGTGAACTTACTGTATAACCTAACACTAATGCTGAGCAAACGGTTGCTTATTTACTAGTCTCGCTTTGCCAGACCTATCTCCAGTGTTGTGTCAGTGCTGGAGTAAGGTCTGGCTACACCACACACACATTCTGGGATAGGAGAAAAAACGCTCTGGCTTGTTTGCAGTCCTTTAAACCAATCACAATTGTATTGGGCTAAGCACGGGATGCAGCAACGGTGCCTCTGCAAAATAGTCTGGGGAAGGAACTTGTTTTAGTGAAACATTTCCTGCAACTTCGGACTTCCGGG
Organism: Perca fluviatilis; assembly: GCF_010015445.1. NCBI lineage: Eukaryota > Metazoa > Chordata > Actinopteri > Perciformes > Percidae > Perca > Perca fluviatilis. Next base: position 27,999,886 of record NC_053131.1, on the reverse strand, counting down.
TAACATTAAAGGAATAGTTTGACATTTTGGGAAATTCACTTAATTGCTTTCTTGCCGAGACTTATGAGAGGACTGAAAGCACTCTGACATCTGTACGGTAAAAATGAAGCTACAGTATCGCCAGCAGCCAGTTAGCTTAGCATAAAGACAAGGGCAAACGGCTAGCCTGCCGCTGGTCAAAGGTAACAAAATTGTGCCTATAAAGCTAAGTAATTAACACGTTATATCTTGTATTTTTTTATATGTTCAAAAACCAAAGTGTAAAAACAACAGTTTTCTGGGGTTATATGTTGAGCTGTGTCTTTTCCAGATCCACCTATGTCTTGTCCAGGACCAGTTGCCAGGCAACCTGCGGAGACTCCAGGAAGTTATTTGTCCCAGTCAAGAAATAATCTGCTACACAACTTCCAGTAAAATGGCAAATTGTTGTTTTTGGGCTCTAACCACACCTTGAGCATAGAGGTGCCGATTACAAAATACTTACATCAATCGTAACAGGCAAGTGGGTAGTATGAGGAAGTACAAGAACAATTAATGTCTATGAGAGGTTTCGGATTCTATTGCTGTCTTTTATTAAACACATCTTATTTGAGAATTTTTAAAGTACCTAATGATTCCTACAAAATACTGAAATTGAATTGAAAAGGATACTCAGCAGGCAGGCATGCGATCAGCAGCAGGCCGTTCTCTTTTCTCATTTTAGGTGAGAAAACGGATTCTGAAAATCTTGTTTCGAAATTAAACCGTCCATCCCCTCACCTTCTCTCACCAAGACAAATGAAGCCACAAATAGAATAATGCAATTATCATTAACATCAAGTAAATGTGAGGTTTTTGTGAATGTTAAACTGAGATATATTTTCTTTCAGAATGACATTACCATGTAGCAGAGAAGCTTAATAACAATGATTAAAATGATTGACTGCATAACAGTTGGACAGATAATTATAGTGCTTTCTGAAGAGTAGCGGGGACGATACCGAACGGGAGGTAAAGAAGATAACGTCAAGAGATATTGTCATGACACATTTTAAGTAATTCATTTTCAGCATGGGGATAAAATACACTCCTTTCATGTGTACTTTAAAGGGGTGATAGAATGCAAAACCGATTTTACCCTGTTATAGTTGAATAACGACAGTTAGGTGGGTAAATAGGACATACATAGAAGCTCAAAATCCCATTGACACCCCTTTTACTATGAAAATCTCATTTTTTGAAACTGCCGCTGAAAACGGGCGAATCTCAACAAAGCTGGAAGTTGACGTCAACCTCCGAAAAACCGGAACCTTTGTCAGCCCATGGGTGTATTAAGAGAACGGTCACGCTCCAACATTTACATAGGCTAGACAACTGACATGAGCTCAGGTAGTTTTCTGAATCTAGCTAGGTCACGCAGATCTCTGCTATTCCACTACAAAATTCACTTCTGAAACTTTTTTATGCGAGAAATCAACCATATAAAGCTCAAATATGGGCCGCTTTACGAAAATGGATGGCTAATTGCAAAATTTCTCCGACTGTCGGAGTTTAGTGCCGGTGTTGGTGCTGCCTGGGTTGCTACATCGCCGCCCTGACCGCAGTGTCAGCGAGCTTGTTACGCCCGCAATCTTTTACCGCAGCCCGCAGGTTCCAGTAAATCTTATAATGGGTATGTGTGTTGAGTTATTTAAACAATCGGGGAAATAAACGCCTCTTGTCCGCGAGTCTCATTAATAGAGCCTCGGTGAGATGGAGTCCATCAATGAGAGCTAGCTAGCCTCCTCCTAACTCTGACATTCAAAAAAATACATTAAATTGAAATCCGAAATCGGACAAGTGTTAGCTAAGCTTTGTAAGACCTTGAGGAACCTGTAATATTCATGCCGTGACGAAATTCAAACTGTAAATATACTTTAGTTATGCGAAAGTGAGCAAGCTGCGATATTTCCCCATTGTAATGAATGGGACATATAGCAAGCAGCTGCTCGTCCTACAAAGACTCCTTGTGTTCATAAAAATGCCTTAAAATCAAATTGGACAAAACGGTTAGCTTTATAAGACATTGGGGAATGATGTTATATAAGTGGCGTGACGAAATTCAAACTGTAAATATAATTTAGTTATGGCGACAGTGTAGCTAGCTAGCTGCGGTATTTCCCCATTGTAATGAATGGGACATATAGCAAGCAGCTGCTCGTCCTACAAAGACGCCTTGCGTTCATAAAAATGCCTTAAAATCAAATCGGACACAACGGTTAGCTTTATGAGACATTGGGGAATGATGTTATATAAGTGGCGTGACGAAATTCAAACCGTAAATATATTATAGTTAGGCCGGCAGCTGGCCGCGGAGCCCGCTAGTGCAGTATCCACAAAGGCTGACTTTGCCCTGGGTATGGAGCCCAGCAGGCTGCCGCTTTCTCGTCAGACTGTGTGGAGCTCCTAAAGTCTGACACGTCTTACCAAATTTGCAATTAGCCATCAATTTTTGTAAAACGGCCCATATTTCAGCTTTATATAGAAATTTCTCGCTTAAAAGTCTCAGAAGTGAATTTGGTAATGAAACATTGCAGTGTCTGGAATATGAGATTCTGTCGCTTCTTTAATGTATGTGTATTGGGGATTCGCTCAACCAATCAGCGCGCGTCTCTAATGTGTGCGTATGGCAAGTCGCTCAACCAATCAGCGCACAGCTCATCTAAATATTCATGACCATACCATATTTGGAAGAAAAGCTCTTGTTACAAATAGGGCCAAAACACAGGGATGCATAAGGGCCAATAAAATATCAACCAGGCCATTTTCAGCCAAACCAATGTTACATACCCCATTAGGAGACCATAAGGAACAGTGTGAAATACCCTATATAATCATTCTATCACCCCTTTAACAATCTGGACTTTTTTTTGGACCGAGCGCCTGTCAAAAATTGTGTGTGTGTGTATTTCAGCAGTAGCGTTCATGCCCCAGAACCAATTAATTTAGCCCATAATAGACTGTATGTTAGTGGATTATATTACTGATTGGAAGGTTCAGACAGCAGCGGTTGATTAGCTTTAACGAGTTCAACTGACATCCACATTTCTCTTTACACCCTAATTGAATTTCCAATCCTAATATAATTATCACACAGACTCAATTATTGATCAACTGCAGGTGTTATTCAACAGGAGGCTTTTATTAAAGACTAATTTTTTTCGACTGGAGACAGGCAGAAATACCAGCTGCTCCCGTCTGTCCACACTCCAATGAAGAGGTTACCCGAGGATGGGATACGGAGAGTGTAAGCAGACAGGGCGTCCAGCACTGTGATGGGAGCTAATTGGAGGTGACAGTGAGCTGATAGGCTGACATGATCCGGGTCATGGTTTCACAGGAAATCCTCCATCATTCACTACTGTCCTCTACTATGTATAAAACGGAACACATTTTTCATTTATTTGTGTTGTTTTACTATGGCTTTGTAATTATTACACTTTTTTTTTCAGTACATACATTCAGACACATTAGTTTCAGAAATACTGCAACGGCTGTTGCAACTGACATTTCAATTATTAAACAACGGCGGAGTTGAAAAATTCGAGATGAGCCAGATCTGCGCGGTTAGATTTGTGTCCGACTTGATCCCGACTTCATGCACACGTGGGCAACGCTAATCTCATGAGATCAAGGCTGCCGCAGTTTTTAGAGCCAGTCGCCGCAATTGCTCTCCACCGACTGCAAGACCCAGGCGGACCCTCTCAGGCCTCTCACCTGATCCAACAGCTGATTGGTTCAGTATCGACTCAACATGATGTTTTATATGAACTTTTTATTGATTTGGATTTGGAGGGATTTTAACTATTTGTCTGATTTAAAGGCTTATTCTGTACAAACATGTGTGGCTGGTAGTTACGTTTAGAAGTCAGAGAGACTAAATCCGTTCAGGTTACGGGTCATCTACGGTGTGTTAATTTAAATCAGCAACATATCTCATGTAGAGCATTTTAACAGCTACTTTGTCATAATTACAACAACTGGAGACTGTGTAGGAGCTGATATATGGGTCTGATAACATTTTATTAAATTGGAATCGGACCACAGTGTTTCTGTCACTTCCTGTTCAGCCTGAAGGCTGCTGGAAACGGCTGGAAAACTGTCCGACTTGAGAGCGGATTTTTGAGACCGCCCCCGGCTGCTGCTGCCGCCTGCTCTGGTCCACTTTACAGGCGAGGCGCAGTTCATCTCGAACGAGCCTAGTGACAGCTATTCAGGGGAGGCTGAGGTGCACATCTGAAGGAAGCCTTGGGGCAGTAAAGGATAAAGTAAAGTAAGGATAAACACATGGAGGTTTGTGAAACCGAATGCATGTCCTTCAAAGCCAGAGCAGGCGAAACAACTTGAGACCGGTGGTCTTGAAAGAGACTTAATTATGTTCAAAGGATTCCAAATGAGCGACTCAGTGTTGAAATGGAGAGGGAGTTTGAGATTGAGAGGGTGCACCGATGCCGAACACAGCCCAGTCTCCCAGACCGGTCTTGATTGGTTTTCTGAGGCAGTCAGAGAGGGACAAGGTGATCAACGCAGCTAAAGCAACACGTGGGCTTGTTTGGAAAGCACTATTTCTGGATATGTTGAAAGATCTGGCGCAGAAGAGGAAAGCCTACACATCTGTGAAGGGAAAACTGCATTTCAAATAGAGGACAAAAGTGACTTAACTCTATCTATCTATCTATCTATCTATCTATCTATCTATCTATCTATCTATCTATCTATCTATCTATCTATCTATCTATCTATCTATCTATCTATCTATCTATCTCCAAAAGCCCACTCCTCCTTTGGCTGCCATCCAGTTCTCACCTTCCAATGACTGGAATGAATTACAAAAAAAACTTGAAACCCTTATTCCTTTCGTTGCTTTTAAAGTACTGCTGTCTGGGCTCTTGTCAGACTGCTGCATGTGTTAACTCTTTTCCATCATTCACGCAGTGTTGCACACTTTATTGTCTCTTATGCTCCAATGCATAGTGGCACAATCTTACCAGCACTGCTGTCATATTTGTTTAATATCTGTTTAATGCGTTTTGCACTATTCCATTTGCACGTACTGTATACAGATTCTGTACTACACTCAGTATTTATATTTGATCCGTATATTTTGTAGACTTTGTTGTATTTTGTATCTTTTATATTTTGCACATTTCATGTGTAATTTGTCTCGCACATTTTATGCCTTGTCTTGGCCAGGTCGTTGTTGCAAATGAGAGTTTGTCCTCAATCGTAAAATAAAGGTTAAAGACAGATGAGTATGGGAATGGCCATCATATTCTTCCATCATAATGTTCTAGGCAGATAGATAGATAGATAAGTACAACAAGTACAGCATTCATTAAGTGTATTACAATAGAGGAAACTCGAAGTTCTGCCTTTCTTTACTTTCTGCACATATTGTTGACACAGAATGGACTTTTTGTTATTGTTGGTCATAATTTACATGGATACCACAGGTAGGTGGTAAAGGGTAGCCCAGGGACCTTACAGGTCTTTAGGAAATCTAATAGTTGATTAAAGCTGCTGACAAGGTACCTTAGTGTGTCTTTATGCTTGGCAGGAGGCAGGAAAAAATAAACAGCGTGGTTCACTCATCCAAGTACATTTGCATGATATAATAAACCCATAGAGATGATGTTAACTTAAAAAGACTATGTTAGTGTGTAATGTGTATGATCTATTGAAGCAATGCCTCAAAGTCAGATCTAGTGCATGCATGATTGAAGTTGTTGGAACATTTAAATAAATAAGTAATGTAGTCAATAATTCCCTCCGTGTATCCCCGGTGAGCTGGTTATTCATGTTTTCCTCTCATCCTTCCACACATCTATCTCAATCAGCCGGCACACTGTGTGCTATTGAATTGCACAGCAGAAATAGATTTGCAAACTTTCACAAAGCAAGTTGGAGAATGGTGCGAGAGCAGGATGTCACTCTGACTACAGCGATTCAAATGACAGGGTTGGTGGTAGAGAGCAGACTGATGCAGCACTCACTCTCTCCTACTCTTCATTAGCAATTTGTGAACAGTCGGCTCTTAGTGCTATTTGTAATAAGAGAGAAACACCATCAATCATTTTCAGACTGTTGGCTTTAACCTGCATTGTGCAATTATTCTTTCTACCACTTGACTCAATTGTCTTGCTTGCTCGATCAGTTGGAAAGCCTTTTAGCTCAAGCACTAAAAGATTTATGCAGGAGATTTACATTTGTCTAATGTAAAAGGCATCTGAAAAGTGTTCCATGACAGCGCTAGGATTAACATTAAATATTTCCCCATTCCTTACTGCTCACTCAATCTAAATCAATTCATGGAAATACATAAGAGAAGACCTCCATAGGAAGAGGTTAAGGGTTAAGTCTAGCACATAGTCCATGTGATTTGAGACATCAAAAACGCCATGCTGCCAATCTGTGAGTCAGGCATCTATTGTCCTGTCCAGCCGCTCAGAGTGGCCACTGAAGGCTCAAGTCGTGACTATATCTCCTATTGGCTCATTGCACGCAACTGACTCAACTCAGGGGAGCTAATTAAAGAGCAATCAGGTGAAGTCTTAGGATTTCTAAGGGCCTCCCCGGGAGGGAAGGGCTGTGAACTAAAAAAGGACAGTAGGAAATGAAAGCGGATTTATATACTATATAAAGAGAAAGACCGCTTGACTGTAACAGGGACACTCGAAATGTGAGGATAGGGAGGTGTAGAGGCAGCTGAAATGTAAGAATGTAACACTATAGATTGAATGTGCTTAGAATGTGGAAGCAGCCAGTTAGCTCATGTTAGCAAAAAGACCCGAATGTGAATGAAGAATGAGATTAGATCAGTTCATTTGAATGAACCTTGGCTCAAAATCTTTGGCTCTGCATTTGAAATGTCTTAACAGAAATCTATTAATATTGTAGCTTATTAAAAATCTTTTTTTCTGTTGTAAATAATTCCACCAAGAAGCTTACAATTGTACTACCTTGGACTTTATCATATATTTTTGGGTTTTTTGTTGTTGGGAATCTTTTTATTTTTCTTCCAAACTGGCCACCTGTCCACCTGTCAGCTTAAAGTAAAATGCAGAGCAGAAAAAATATTTTTGCACAGTGGCAAGAGAAATCTAATAGTGTTTTCAATCAGCGAGCGTGATTTAAGTTGCCGTTTCTGTTGGACTGTCAGACTGGCGAGCATCTCATCCAAAACCTGTTCCATCAGCAATGGCGCACCAGAGGGGTGTGTCCTCTCCCCGCTGCTCTTCTCCTTCTACACCAATGACTGCACCTCGAAGAACCGGTCTGTAAAACAACTGAAGTTTGCAGATGACCTCACTATCATTGGTTTGATCCAGGATGGTGATGAGTCTGATTACAGACAGGAGGTGGAACAGCTGGTCCAATGGTGCAGTCAGAACCACCTGGAGTTAAACCCCAAGAAGACTGTGGAGATGACAGTGGACTTTAGGAGACAGGACCTAAAATGGTCTCCACACAGAGTCTTTCCAGAAAAAGGCCCAGCAGAGGTTATACTTCCTGCAATAGCTAAGGAAGTTTAATCTGCCTAAGGAGCTGCTGACCACTTTCTACTCCGCCATCATTCAGTCTGTCATCTGCACCTCCATCAATGTCTGGTTTGGGTCAGCCACCAAACGGGATAGGGCCAGACTGCAACGGACAATTAAGGCTGCAGGAGGATCCATCCAGGACCTGTAGGGTCAGGAAAAGGGCAGCAAAAATCTCTGCAGACCCTTCACATCCTGGTCCAACCCAGTCTCATGGGAGTATGTGTAATGGTCACATTCCCGTTAATCTCCGTATAGACCATTTCATCCTGGCCACCACGAAACAAACAACAAAAACGTCCCCGTGGACACGTATCTATAGATTAAAAATAACGTGACCATTACACGAACTGCCGTGAGACAGTGTTGCCTGGTCACAAACACTCCCCCTCCTTCCCTCTGGTAGGCGATACAGGGCACTGTTTGCCAAAACCAGCCGATACAGAGACAGCTTCTTTCCCCAAGCAGTCACTCTGTTGAACACTCAGAAATAGCCCCCACCCTTACACTGGACAAAGTCAATCATCACTGTTCTGCTCATCTACCCCATGTCTATTTCAATCCTACAATTACAATATTGTTATTAATATATTACCAATGCACTGATCTGCCTTGCACTATATCCATATTTAAATCCTAAATATGTATTTTCCTGTAAATTAACAGTAAAGAGCTGGCAGCAGGGACGCCAGCAGTATACCGTTATTTTTACGGTATTCATACATAAAATGACTTTACGGTAGTAGTCTGTAAACCAGAAAAACTGTATATTTCTGTATTCACACTGTTAAATGATTTCACAGTCTAATACAGTAACAAAATAAATGCAGCATATTTCTGTGATTATTTGGAAATTACAATAATATTCTACATTAACATTATTATTGGTATATATACAAATACATATACAACGTATTATTGGATAATACAATAACTAAATTTAACAGTTTCCTAAAATATCAGTCTTCACTGCAATCAATATTGATTGCAATGAACATTATTATCAGGGCTATAGACAATTGCTTAAGATATGCATTGGTGTGAATATTATACAAAATAAGCAAGAAAAACTTCAAAATCAAATACCTTTTTATTTCAACGAGCAATGTCAATGTCAACATGAATACTGCTACTTTCAAAAAATGGAAAAAAATAAAATAAACCCTGTTGGACGACGCTGACAAGAGATTTCTAGTAGCAAACAGAAACCGACTAGTAGTGTCTGCTTTAGACTATGGCAATACACTTCAATTCTTAAATTACTCATTAGAGACTGCCCCTAACCCTTACCAAATGTGAGGGACATAACCTATAGTTGACTTTTTTTAATTTAAGACAAGTTTGAACACTTATCAAATTCTTGTCATAAGTGATTTATCTTATCTACAGTAACTTAAGCTTTACCTTGAATAACACAATGGTTCTAAGAAAAGGACCAAGGCAACAAATATACATCATTAGCAATATTTGGTAAACTACACTATTACGACTATTTAAGGAACATTAAGACCTTTTTGATTACATGAGTATTGTAGTATTATGTTTTTCCTCTTAAGTCAACTTAAAATATTTAAATATGTAATCTGCAATATATGCTCTGCTGTCTGTAAAAATATACTTTCATAATAACATTTTGAACATATGCAGAATTGGCAACATTTGGAAAACAAACTTAAGAACATTTTGAAAATGTGCATTAAAGCCATTTTGTAACTATTATAGTAAAGTAGAACATTGACAATATACATCAAAAATATGCATCAATAAAAACATTTAGGGATGAAACTGTAAGGTAGGCACCTGTGCCACTGTGAGCTAGACTTGCAGGTTACCTCTTAAAATAGTCCTGTGAGGTAGGCTTGTGTTTTTATGTCTTAGTTTGTGTGGATCCAGGAGAGATGACCATCACTTTGGGAGCCGCTGTTCCTCTCTGCAGCATTATTCCAGTGTTGTCACTGTCAAACAACAACAATCATAATCATAATAATAAATAAACTATACAATCAGGAATGTACAGTATAATGCTATTTTCCTGCTGCCTCCATCTGCCGATTGGCCTCTCTTACCGGTTAACAAGTGTTGTTCCTCGGATGCAGATGTTCGGCTAATGTTAGAAAAATTAAACAAAAAAACACCCAAAAGTAATATTGTTTTGGCTATTCAAATCGAAGTCTCACTGATAAATAACATGTTCAAATCCCTAGCAAGACAAGCTCCTGAGCATCAGTTTGATATCAAACATTCTTGGCAATATGAATAAGATTTTAATTACAGTTTTTAATTTGTAGAGGTAAAACCCGATGGATGTTGATGAAGAACAATCGATGATGTGTAGCACATGTCATCTAAATTGTGCGTCCTCTTCTGGAAAATCTCCTATCCAAATGATGGTTCCTGAAGTCCCTCCAGGAGTTAATGGCAAATTATTTCTGTATTTTTTAAAGAAAATTGACCAAAAGCAGTAGCCTCAATTTAAAAGACGAACATATCAAACTTCTGACCGTGCTCCAAATTCCCCAGTCAACACTCTGTTTCCAAAAAATACTGTAGTGTCCTGTAATTTAAAACATCAGCATACTGTTTAGGGCCTCTGTCCTGTTGCTCCAAGTTAAGCAGCCCACAATGCATTGCTAACTACAGTACTAAACTGTTGAACTTGAAAACAGTATTTTAGTGTTAAAAATTGGCTGTAAATTTACAGCAATTGCTTACAGTGTGTATTGTTATACTGTACACTTAACAGTATTTTTTTTATATTTCTTACTGTCATTTGTGTTTTTTTTCTTTATATGTTAAGTGAGTGTTGTATTTTGAGAACAAAGATTAACCTGAGTCAAATTCCTGGTTTGTTTACGAAAACCTGGCCAATAAAGCGGATTCGGATTCTGAGTGGTTGCAGGAAATGCGTGCAGAGGGCTTCCCAGGGATTGAAGTGCTCTGACAAAGTTGTTGTGGAGAGGTTGTGACTCACTGCCATTTGTATTTAGCTGTGAACTAGCTGTAAGCATACAGTAAGTGTGAATACAGGCTTGTGTAGATAAGTGTACTGTAGTGCTTTTGAATGTTGAGTGCCAAAATGGGCAAAATGTTTATGGAACATCAGGTATTTCAGTTTTACTCGACCATCCTGTCTGCTTCTTTATTTAACATCCAGTCAACAGTTTTAAGCTGATTTACATATTGATATACAGTTTTTTTTTTTTTTTTTTTTAACCGTTCGATACTTCATGCTGTTAAATTGGACAGCTTTACTACATTTACAAAATTGATGATACACTTTATACTTGTGTTAGACATACTGCAGATGTCCAGCGAAGTGTTGACTTTGCTGGACATCCCTGAACAGGGCCAGGGGTGGCACCATATGCATATAAATTAACTTGGGATTATTAATAAAGGACAGTTTAGCCCTTAAAGAAAACTACCCTTAAACTGAAGGAGAAGCAGTTTAAAGGCCCAGTCGAGCTGCTTTTAAAGCGTCTTCAGCTTCTGTAATGTGACAAATTTCTGAGCGAAACAGGATATGTGAGCTGGGTTTATGTGGGGGAATAAAAACAAATCCTCCAGATTCCATTGGATTACTCCAATGTAGGCATGGCCTAGCTATCACTATTTGTGCTTGCCAACTGATTTTTCTCATTGTAATAAGAACACGTGTTTCTTCATGCAACTGCCCATCTGCCATGTGTGCAACCAATATTTAAACCATAAAATGTTTGGGGCACATGGATAAGTGCAGACAGTGGGTTAGCGGCTAGCACCGTCACCTCACGGGAGCGTGCCTATGTTCCCACATTTCTAAGATTTTTTTCAAAATTAGGCCCTGTGTTCCCACAGTTGCCACACTTCCTTTTTCATAAATTTGTATCAGATTGTATCCCCCTTTCTCCCAGTTTGGTAGCCAATTACACCCTACCTATTATCCAGTAGCAATGGACTACAGATGGAATGTAACCCTAACCCTACCATAGGGCCTAATTTTAAGAAAAATCTTAGAAATGTGGGAACATAGGGCTGACCCCCATCTCACACCAATCTTGCATGTTTCTGTAGGAAATGTTCTGCCCGGTTCAATCCTTCTTTCCTGCCAGACTTCCAAAGAGAGGCAAACTAAGACACAATTAACACAAATTTAAATTGGCATGTCTCTGCAAATGGCGGGTTGGCAACCAAAATAATATATAGCACAGGTTTCAGTTGCCAAAGCGAGCAGGCATGTGTATATGCTATCTGTCAGCACCAACTTTTGTTGAGGGTTTGCACAAGCTTGATTTAATTTTAAGTATATTGCTGCAGCTTTAAACAGCCCATAGAGGCCAATGGGACTGTGTGTGTGTTTGTACTTGAGTTTGTCTATGATGGACTGGCAAACTGTCTTGGTGTTCCTTGCCTTTAGACACAGTTTTTCACCAGTCATTTTTAGACTCAAGTACACTAGAAGGCTCTGACTTTGATTAAGTTAGCGGCCCACTTTAAAACCTCTCTGGTGCATTGTGCTGCAGCACTACAATATGTCCCCTGTGCTATGAACCAGGGGGAAAAATAACAATGAAAACAGTTAAAGTGGAAGAGGGCACAGGTATATCTGAGAGAACAGGTGCTGTGAGTGTAGTAGAAAGTAGAAAAGCCTATTTCTGTGTATTTCTATGGGGGAAACGTGGTAGGCAATAGAGAAAGAGAGACTGCAGACTCCACACCCGTGTTCATTTGTTTAGTCATCAGACCTTTGTTGCTTTGCATCCATAATACAAGCCTGTGTAATTTGATGAAACCCCTTGGCTATCATAAAATGAGTGTAAGCACTGCAGAATATTATCAGAAGAACATTCATTATTAGGTGCTCTCTGGGAATCTATGCTTTGGGTATTAAGCAGTTACTTAGTTGTTTTCTCAGACAATGCCTTTCAGCCATCCAGCCTCAACATTTTCCTTATCTCCTGCTGCTCTTGTGGGCCAACTGCCACTGGCAATGGTGTGGACTCATTTGTTTTTCTCTACCTGAGTATATTGTACACTGAGGTGCCAAAGGGGAGGCTGATAGCCTGACCTGTCCATGTCTTAGTTTTCTCCACACATTTTAATCAGTGGAAATGGTAACATTTGCATAATGCATTCCTACTTTTTCATGTGCTGTCATCACCTGCTTTGATAGAGGGAGAATCCTTGAGCTATTTCACTTTAGTGCACTATTCCAGCTTAACCTTTGCCATACAGCACTCGCTGACTCCCTTACTTCTGTCACAGGAAAGAATGATTATCACAACACAATAAAATGATATAAAAGCATGTGTCTAGACATGTCTCAACAGAAATGTGATTCAAAATTTGGGGGAAATTAATAACAACGGCAGCCAAGATTACAGCTTTTCCTGGCGTTGGCATATAGCTACATGTAGTTAGCAGTGAGCACGGAGTATAGCAGCACTTTCTACCGTCAGGAATCCCCAATAAAGGCTTCTAAACCAAACCCTACATAACTGGACATGTTCCAGCAGGAATGTGATCTTAAATTGGGGAGAAATTAACTTCAACAGCCAAGATTACGGTTTCCCTGGCGTTAGCATGTAGCTACATTTAGCAGTGTACGGAAAATATAAACGCTGCATTAACGTCTGTTGAATGGTGTTGAAGTCCAAGTGTTGACGCCTGCACACTGTGCCCGTGTTAATGTCAACACTCGTATCGGGTGTGATGTAGCACCTACCATGCTACACCCTTCCACCAAGTTTGGTAAAAAGGGTTAGCAATACAAATGGACAAACCAAACTGAAAACATAACCTCCTCGGCGGATGTATTCATGATATAATACTATATTCTTGTGATCCTGGCTGCAACATCACCCTTAAGATGAGTCCGCATTGCACTCTCTTCTCCATCTTTACACAGGCTCTTATGGTGAAGAAAACTGAGGCCACCAGGGAGGCTGCACCACCTGCCTCACTGTGTGTTTCCTTCCCTTCCCTCTCTACTCAGCTCAGATCCTCTCAGCACAAGCAGTCCCCCGCCCCCCTCCTTTATTACCAAACCAGCAAGACCTTATACCCTGCACGTTGTGTGAATTCATAAAAGACTCCACTGAGAGTTATGCGTGTTTAACAAGTAATATGTTCCGGGTGTTTTACTGGTGCAACGCCATGCTACTGCAATAAAAGATAACCCTGTATGTGATGTGACATACTACCATAGTACAGGGTAGGGTACAGCAATGTATGATGCCATATCACATGGTATGAGGCTGATAAAACTATCAAATATGTCAAATAAAAACAAAATAATGATGATACAATATTATATGTACTACCGAACATGGCACAACGCAATCATGTACAACATAATATGTGGGTGATAATGTGATCAGGTCTCCCAATATTGGAGAAAAATTGGATAAGGTGAAACGAAGAACACCGCGTTACGAAGAACCCTAGTAATCCTCTGCCATATATAAATCATGTTGTATCCTGGAACGGAACACCTCAGAGTGCATTAGCCAATCAGAGTGGATGTGTTTAATAGCCATGCTATAAAATGTGTGATACTAGTGCACCATAATGTAACAATACCAAATCATGGATGTAATGATACAAGATGTAAATCCACTTTGTTATGAATAATCACTAACAAGCATGGGGGTTGCTTTGAATGAATCCAATGGACCCTCAAAGTACACAAAGTAGGAAACGAGCACAACAGAGCACAGTTTAAACTGCTTTAAATCCCTAAAATCCCTGCTCTCACATGCTGACGTGCATATGATTGCCAACGATTTTACATAAATATATATTAATCGGTCTTGGTCCGGTTTTTTGGTCCACACCCAGGTTCGATTGACAGCTTTCTCACTTGCCTAAATGAACAGTAAAAACAAATGCGCCAGGATTCATTTTAACCAGGTAAAGTGTGAAAGCACCCTGAGAAACAGTGTTTCACTGCAACTCCTGCACCACTGCACAAAGCTCCTCTATCATAGTTAGGACTGATCTGTAATGTCTTAATATAGGTCTAACTGTTAAGATGTGCCTTATGATGTGATTTAACAAAATCAGAAAAAATGAGATTTCACTTCTGCTTATTCTCTGCGCCCTCCTTGTAGACAGTTTTGCATTTGAAGCACCCCTCTTGGTCACATGTGTTAAATGTACATTAGTGGTTGTGAGAAGTAAAGGTTGTAGTTTCATTTCATACCAATTGGCTATAACATGCCTTTTTAATGTTCTACTTGAAAGAACGGACTATGCACTTAGACTTTGTAACTCTGGCAGCTCACAACCAAACGGCATACATTTAATATCAGTAAGTATGATACATATTGCTGGACTATTGAAAAAACATCTTTTGGAAAAGAATGATCATAGTCGGAGGTGTGAAAGGGAAAAATCCAAACAAAGGCAGAGTGTATCTGAAGAGCAAAGAAAGAGTCACACAAACTAATCCATTTTCTTCTCTTTGTATTTTCATCCAGTATGAAAGAAATTTGTCCCAGCTTTTTAACACCTCAAAAATAAATGCATTGGATTCACCTCTTTTCCGAGGACCCCAGTACTTGCTTGATGTGACAAAAACTGGCCTCATTTCACTTAATTTAAAAAGAAACAATACACACTGATGCTCATGTATCTCTTTGAGGACTTCTTTATACTGTATATAGTGTAACCACTGCAAATCCTTCAAAGCACCACGGATAATAGATCAAGCAGCTTCACGTGGAAGGTTATTAGTAATATGTCGAAACCTAATAGGCATGGAGATGCAGTCATTACAATGGCTCTTCATGTATGTGAAGCTATTACTGTTACCATAGCCCTGACAATTAACTTGTCTCCTCTGATTAGGTGCAGCTATGAAAGAGAGAGACATTGAGAAGTGATTTAGAAGACCAATTGTTGGGGCGTGATATGCATTATAGAAATACACCTATAGTACTGTGGAATTTATGCCAATCAGAGTTATCGTATCTACCCTACGCAAAATGCCGGCCCTTGTGGAAATGGGTTTTAAAGCTGTTGAAATGATTTACCCCTTCATCATGTAATCGATGGATCATTTCAGGCGTGATATTTAGTGTAAAAAACTAAATGGGCAAAGAGCAGGTTAAATATAAAAACCTGATTGTCTTTACTGGTCTTTTCAATTCTACTTATGGCATTCCACTAAACGGTTATTGGATCTCTGTCATTTGCATCTTGAATTTTGACTTTGCACTCATTCCTTGTTTTTATTTCTTTCCTTTCTACTATATATTTTTTCCATTCTGCATAAAATGTATCGTTGTATTCAAAGTTGTTATCAGAGGTCAAACTGTGCACTATTGCATTTCACCAAAAGTTAGCTCTTTACATTCTGAGCACATCATTCCAAGAATCTGTCAAAAAGTTTTGGCTGTTATTTCAGTTTAAGTTACAGAGCTTTAACCTTTGGAAGAGGCGTGTTCTCTCTGCCTTCGATGGAGGACATGCAGGAAATTCTTAAGACAGAAATTTGTGCTTGTGCTTCCTCTGGCTGTTTCCAAAATCAATCTCTATTACTATACAGTGCGCTATTTTTACTGTCTATTTACTGGGATTTTTTGCACTTAATAGTGCCCTTAAAAATGATAAACGAGGACCCACACAGAGGTTCAGGTTCAAGTCTTATGCTGTTTTTACCACAAACGTGAAGCAAATTCTCAGCTCACGTTACTTGAGCAAGTTTGAGCGCAAGATCATTTGTGTTAATTCTAGTGCTGTCAAACAATTGAAATATTTAATCGCAATTAATCACATTAATGTCATAGTTAACTCGCAATTAATCGCAATTAATTTTTATGTATTCTAAATGTCCCTTGATTTCTTTTTGTTTTAATTTTAATGCTCTTATCAACATGGAGAAGTGGATCGGCTTGCTTTGTGCTTTTGTCGCCTGGCTTTGACGAGGGGGCGGACAATTCGCATCAGCTGTGTGCTTGGCCATCAAGTGGTATTTCAGACTGGACGTGCTGCGACGATAGCTCAGTTCAAAACGACAAAACACACATCACTTTGGTCTTGTCAATGGAACCATTTGGCAACTTTTTAAAAGTAAACTTTCCATTCAGAATCTTATTGGCATCCATTTCAGCATCTTGTGCTCACCATCCACTCAAAACGTAATGTTAGCCTGCTACTCTTTGGCCGGCTCGCAAGCCCAAACGAGTGTGTGCGGCGTGCCTTTTGTTTACTTTCCAGTCTAGCTAGATCCGGTGTGGTGTTGTAGTTTTTCTAACGTTACTAGTACTAAGTTTGCTAGGCCAAAAAGAACGTTAATTTCGCGATTAAAAAAATTGACGCCATTAAAATGGGTTTGCGTTAACGCTGTTAATAACGCATTTAACTGACAGCACTAGTTTATTCGCGTTACGGAGGGGCTCCATGTGGCATAGATACCATTTATTTTCGCCATTTTTTTTTAATTGTCAACCATGGCCAAAATAAGACATATTGCTGCTTTGTACTAGTCCCATGTACGTCGGAAAACCAAATGCCGTCTTGTCTAGGTCCATAACACCACCCGGAGGCGCACACAGCTCGGTTAATTTCCCCAACCACAGACTGTTACAGTGATTTTATTTTATTTATTTTTTTTCTTCCTCAATTTCTGATTCAACATCAAGACATCAGTGAAATTAGGAGAATCTGAGAAGCTGATAGGCTTTCACAGCATCCTGCGAATTTCTCCCATGAGTTGAAAAGTTTCATATTCGCCTAATTTGCGTCTTTGCTTGCATTCGGTGAGGGCACACCATTAGTATCTATTGCATCATACTGCTTTTTTTTTTTTGGCAAATTCAAATGTAAAATGCGCCAGATAAAAATGTAATTTTGTTATTGTTCTTTAAATAATAAATGGATATCAAACTAAATGGATTGTCTCCTGTTTTATTATTCATATTTTCCATTGCATCCAGATTTTAAGGACAGATTTTCTCTGATATAGCCAACAAAGCACGCTGAAAATGTAATTTCTCGATAATAACAAAGTTTGCCATTGTTATTTGTACTAATCTGGTAACAATAACACAATTGCAACAGCAGGGAATTTGCCAGAAAAGTGTTCTTTTAAGGCCTGCCTTTGTCTGAATAAAATATAATAAAATGTCATTATTAAATAATTCAGAGCTTCAGTTCCATGCTGTCTTTTTTGTGAATTCCTTTGATAGATCTTGTCTAAAATGTTGGGGCTGCAAAAATCACAATCTCATTCTCTGTTATTTAGAACTCGGGGTTTGGCATTTAGTATGATAATTTTATCTTCATTCTCTTGGTATTAAGTAGTCCTGCTTGCTGAATTAGAAAACCGCTCAGGTTATTTATAAACCATACAGGTCAGTGTGAGGTTCAGAAGACTGGAGGCTGCGATACAACTGCCAAAGAGGTGAATAAACTGCTGTTAATCTGACCTCCATCTCTGCTCTCAAATGCATCCATTTTAAGAGCAGCTTTTGCCAGACCCTCATGGCCAAATTGCCACATTTCAGTACCTCAACTGAAGAGACCGGGATGCCGGAGGCAAGTATGAGTCAGGGAGAATGTCAGAGGTGCTCCTCCAAGGATAGGGAATATAGGGCGAGACTAGTTTGGCTATCACCAGACCGAGCACAATCTTTTAAGATTGAAAATTAGTCTGGGGAGTGTGCTCTATATTTTACTGCACAAGAGGCGTGATCAACGGGCAAAATTCAAATGACAACGATCCGGGTGACAGCAGCAACAGCAGCATCAACGGGTTGCTGCGCTTCGGTGGCCGATATTTTGAATGTAAATGAAGTGTATTATTATCTGACCATTCTATATAACTTGTATTTAAGTTATATCTGAACTGTCTATATGCATGATGATCCAGATGAACTTTACTCTACTTTCAGAGGACACCTCTCTGGAAGCATCTGGAAAGTGTTATCAATGGGGCCCCCAAGATGTTGAAAAGAAGGCCAGTTGGCTTGTAGCCATTGGTCAATTATTGATCCCACCCTAAGTTATGAAGAATAGATATACCATGTGTTAACAAAAAACCTCAGATGACTTGAGAATCTGGGAAACTGTCGCTCTCAGGGCTCTGCAGAGCTTGTAAATTGATGCTGAATTCTCTGATGTAAATAAACCTTTATAATCAAGAAACCGCGTCAGTGGATTCCTCTCCACACAACATTACAGCATCGCTACCAAATACACTACATAAACAAGAAGCTGCTTGGTTGCTTCTCTATCGTCATCGTTTTAAACCCGCCAGGTGCATAAGCCAGTTTGTGATTGGTCCCCGCAAAATTGTAACGGAAGCAGGATAGATAAAGAAACAGTTTTCCAGCCTGAGCTGCAGGGCAAAATCAAATCCCCGGCAGATTGGGGTGGGTTTACCCAGTCTAGGGCAAGACAGTATTACTGCAAGATATTAAAGCAGATGTTAAACACTCGGTTAAAGCACATTTTGTCTCTCATTGCCAGGCCTTCCTCCACAGCGCTACGGAGGAGGGTCTGGTTAGTCCAAACAGCATTACGGGATGGGAAAAACATGCTCTGGTATATTGGCATTTCTGTATCCAATCACAATCGTCTTGGGCGGTGCTAAGCGCCGGACGGAGCCCCGCTGCCGCTGCAAAATAGCCTCGGGAAGGAACTTGTTTTGGTGGAACATGTACGTTCAAAGGTTGTTTTAGCAACAGAAAACTCTGATTGGACAGATAGTCTAGCTAGCTGTCTGGATTTACCCTGCAAAGATTCTAACAAAAAGAAACCGTAAGGTTATGGACATCCGTCCATAAAGAGTGACTAACGGACCAATCCCAGAAGTGGAACGTCGTGGATATAGACTAAAGCACATTAAACAATATATATACACACATTGAAATACTACGGAGCCCCGGAGGTGACATGGAGGGAAAAAAAATCGGAAGGAGAAAAAAACAAAAAACGACGAAAAAAAAAAAAGACATGCACTGGTGGCAAACACTAACTCGAGATCTCGACTTTGAAACTCTATCTTGAGTTTGCGACGAAAAAAAAAAAATTATGAAAAAAAAAAAAAAAACGAAGGAGAAAAAAATAAAATAAACACGTACTGGGAACAAACACTCGAAGATCTCGAGTTTGCAGTACGGCCTGGGGCTCTAGCTTCTTGGTGTCGGTCTCCCAGGAAGCAGGCAGTTAGCTCCAGATCCTGCAGCCGCAAACGGACTCTGCTGCCCCGGGGGGCAGCTGTGTTCCTGCCCGGGGGAAGAGACGCCGCCGCCGGCAGCCTTGCCTCGCTGCTACGCCGGTCCCTGCTGATCCAGATCGGACCGGACAAAGACACTGGTGATCGGAAGGATCTTCCACGTAGTCCAGGACGACCTGTACGTCGATTATCTGCGGAAAGTTCTATTGCCTTTGCCGGTGGCAGGCGGACGGAGAGGATCTATTGCGGTGCGGGGCAGCAGAGTCCGTTTGCGGATGCAGGATCTGGAGCTCACTGCCTGCTTCCTGGGAGCCAAAACCGACACCACGCAGCTGGAGCCCCAGGCCGTAGGCTACTGCTGGGACGAAACATGACCGGGTGACCGCCGCAGCAGCTAGGCAAAGTTGTGTTCATGCCCGGGGGAGGACACGCTGTAGCCGGCCACGGAAATCTCGCCTCCCGCTGCCATCTGGATTAGCTGGGACCGGTGCAGCAACGAGGCGAGGCTGTGTTCCTCCCCGGGGGAGGACACGCTGCCCCCGGCCGGAAATCTCCGCCTCCCGCTGACTTCTGGACTGGATCACTTTGTTCACTTTGAAAGTCGAGATCTCGACTTTGAAACTCGAGATCTCGAGTTAGTGTTTGTCTCCAGTACGTGTTTATTTTATTTTTTTCTCCTTCGTTTTTTTTTTTTTTCTTCATAATTTATATTTTTCTCCGTCGCAAACTCGAGATCTCGAGTTTCAAAGTCGAGATCTCGAGTTAGTGTTTGCCACCAGTACATGTCTTTTTTTTTAGTCTTTTTTTTTTTTTTCCCTCCGATTTTTTTTTTCCTCCATGTCACCTCCGGGGCTCCGTAAAATACAAATTAATTTAATGAAAGCCTGTATAGAAATGTATTTAAAAACAAAATAGTTTTTAAGACATTTTGCTGGGCGAATTTATTAGGTCTAATCACATTTGTTTTGAGTTGGTAAACCAATCAAAAAGCTAAAATGATCCAGTGACATGTATTTAGTCTTAGATCCTTCACCACAGCAAGAGGTCCTGCACAGAAATATGAGAAATCTGCACTGCCTTGACTACTACAGTTAAAAAAATGTTTTGTCCTTTGCATTGTTTTTGGATTTGTTTTGAAATTGGACTTCCCAGCATTTTCTTTGCTCAACATGATTTCATTTTGAATTTATTTGCTCTCATGCCGCTATTGCTCTACAAGTGAATGGAAACTGAGACTTTTCATTTCCCTGGGTTGTAATAAGATGTTTGCTGGGGTTAAAAAAAAAAGTGCTGTTTTAAGCTCCTGATACTTGAGGTTTCGAGGCCTTGCAAAACACAAAATGTTTCACAAGTTTTGACAAGTTATGGTTTCCCAAATCAATTTATCCGAAGGTGACTAATGGAAAGTGTCTACAAAGTTGATGAGAAAAGAATGCCGACCTCAATACATTTTTTGAGATGCAACCATGATAACAAATAATGCTCTGAAGCCTGTCCTCGGAGTCTGTGACAGACCGTAAAATGCTGACCTGAGACCTGCTTGAAAGAAATAATCACCAGGTGCGCCAAGCAATATCTCTTGATTTATTGAAGTATTGATTTTGTTACCCAATTTTAAAATGGAGTCGTGGTGATATGGGGCGTCAGATGAAAGATAAATGTTATAAAAACAGACATACCAGCAGAAACCATGATTTACTCATAGCATCAGTGTTGTGTGAAGGCAATATGGGGGGGGGGGGAAGGCGAGGCATGGAAGCATGCAGTGCGTGGTCTTCAGACAGCTACATAGCACTCATTTATAATGCTAAGTCCTCTGCAGTACCCAGATCAAGTTATGGCATCTCTGAAAAATAAAGAATAAGTTTATGGAGAGTCTCATCAAGCATATAAATGTTCTTCAAATCCCTCTTCTAAGAAGTCACTTAGTATTATTTACTTTAATGTACTGATGAATAATTGATGTAACAGTCTCTTCCATCCGTTGTGTGTCCAGAGTGAAATGAAATAATATTTATGCTTGTTTATTCTGCGTCTAAATCATGCAGACTGTCATATTTTTTTCATATTACTTCTTGTGGATATTTTTCTTGTTCTGTTCCTGGAAGCAGGCCTAGTCACTCTGTATTCACTGCAAATACAGTAGTAAACAAACAGTACATTTAAAGGAATTTCATTGTGATTTACTAAGACCATTAAAATGTTCCATTATTGTACTCCAAGCAAAAAGAGCTTATGCAGCGTAATGACTATATAAACTAGTGAAAGCCTGTACTTAATGAAAAATAGATACACTTTCTGTGACTACAAAGCATATTCCGCGCAAATGGCAACCTAGAGGCAAAGGGTGCTGTAATTGTTTTCCACTACCTGTCTTTTTTTTTCTTCCTTAAAGTGCCCATTATTAGCTTGTGCACTGCAAGCAATTAAGTTGTGACTGCTCTGCTCCACAGAGGTCCTCACTGGACAATGATGCCTCCCTGGAGGATGAGATGTGATAGTAAACGGAGTTTTTAAAAACAATCAAGATGAAGGCATTGGAAATGGCCGCAGCAAAATTGTTTTCGAATTTATCAACTGTCCACCGAGATTTCTTGGAAGGGATCAATGATCATATATAGGTGTTATTATATCTGATGGAAGATTGGTGAGATTGCTGTAGTCAGCAAACTGACAAAGTGTCTGCCTTGAGTCTCTTTGCTAAAGCACCTTTTCATGGATGACCACAAATCAGTATGTCAGCCAATTAGTAGTGCTGTTGCTAAATGATGCCTTACTCCACCAGGTGTAAACCTTACTAAATGCATGTATGGCACGAAGTAGATCAGGCTACTCAAGGTAACATCCAATATGACAGAGATTTACATTATAAATCACTTCTCTGGGATGACGAGTTTAGACATGTTTATTGGGACTTGTGAATGCTATATTGTTAGCTGTGAGGCTAACTGCATATGCCTTCATTGTTTTATTATGTGATTGTGGTAGGGGACATGCCTACTGGACTTGAATACTGCTCTTTAAATACTACTCTTTTGACGTCATAACCCCACCAATGGAGCGCCAAGTGAATGTAGACACATAGGGCCTGATTTACTAACACTAGCGCAGTTTGCGCTGCGTCTGTTTATGCGAGTTCGGTAATAGCGCACGCTATGCTTCCACATTTTGCGTAGTATTTATCAACCCTGACACCCATCAGGCAATCAGCGTCTTTCTCCGCCCACTATACCGTAAATTGCGCTGTAGCAAAGCGGTACTTGTGCTATGATATGGCTGAGTGCAGACTGCAATATTCCCACTGCTGATGCTATGACTGTTTGAAATGATCCTGATGCCAATATTTCAAATTTAGCGAGGAGTTTAACAACTGCTGGAATGGGATGTGAACGCTGAGTGGGAGATTCAATTTCATCTTTGATTTCTTCCAGTAACTCTAATATTGCATGGCTGCTTGATCTGTAACGCTAAATGATGTTGTGTTCACTCACAAAGTGTGATTCTTGTGTTTAACAATATTTTCAGTCTCGCCTATGTCTTCGTCTTGCTCAAATTACTGTTGCCATTTCACCAGCGGCATAAAGGTCTACGAGGAAACTCGATTGCAGCTGGTTTAGACCTGCTTTTAAGAGGCGGACAATTTCCCCCGCAGAATAGAGGCGCGCTCTTACTGACAGTCTTTGTAAATACCACGCAATTATATACTTTCCCCCACTAACGCGAGCGAACTTGTCTCTTCTCGCTCATGTGGCAGACAATCTGCGATTCTACCCAAGTGCGCCCTGTTTGTAAATATGCCGCATCGGTTACGTCTGTCTTTGCGACCAATTATCGCCTGGAAACAGGCGCAAACGGCTTGATAAATCTAGCCCATAATGTGGTCTTTTTTTTTTTTTTGACTAAAGTAATATACTATAGATTAGCAGTGTTAGAGCCAAAATAGATGTTTTGTTATTGTGTTTTTGTTGTTAATGTGGATAAAAGTAATATGGTGCTGTAAGATTGCCGCTAGACCGCTCCTTCAATACAGGTGCATCCCTCCCTAACAATAATCTCAGAGACTTTGTGTGTACTGACCGGACTACTACTTCATCGGATATAGTACCAAAAGAGCCTGGCTGGTTCTAGTGTTAAGGCCTGGACACACAAGAACTTAAAGACGGCGGAATACTGCATTGAAATCAATTAATTCAGAAGACCTGCTCGCAGAGGTTAAATTTGTCTGCATAATTTTGTTTGTGTGCATTGAAGGTCCTGGGTTCAATCAATAGTCGGGGCAGGGCCTTCTGTGTAGACTTTGCATGTTCTCCCCATGTTTGCATAGGTTTCCTCCCACCACCAAAACATTTTTGTTAGGTTTCAATTCAGAACAAGGCATCACAGTAGTGGACAGTGGGTATATTAACTACAATTAGTGATCTACGGACTCCAGAAAGTGGCCCCAAGTATGTGCATCTCCCACAATACCCCCTCTGGAGCTCAGCAAAGAGAATTTAACAAGAGTTGGTTTGAGCATTTTACCTAAAAGGGGAAACTGTGTCTTGAGGGCTACACCCTGAAGAAGGCTGCTTTGTTCCGATGCGCGCGGGCTGCTACCCACCTATTCTGGTACAACCTCTAAATACAATTATGAACCTGAAAATGAGCATAATATGAGCACTTTAATATTTGACCTGTAATCTTCTTCCTTTTTCCACTGCCATTTCTAGTCCCTTAAATCTCTTTTGCTTTCAATCACATCTCTGCTTTTCTTTTCAATAACTGAACAAGTCTGTGTGCCTGGTCTAACAGTTCCTGCTGCTGGGTATAACAAGTTCCAGGTGTAACTGAGTGCTTCTCCTATTACCTTTGGTCTCCCATGATATTAGAGGAAATCCAAATCATATTTATGTTGATATTTAAGGATGTCTAACCACATATGTCAATATACAACGTTTAACAACCAAGGAATATAGTGGCCTTAAACGTACAATATGTAACTTTCTGCCACTAGGGGTCTCTCAACCAAAACAATGGACGGTAAAACTGGACTTTTGATGACGTTGGGAAGTTGCGTGGAATTATGGGAGTTTTAAGTGTTAAACACCTTCGCTGCCAGTTAGAATGCATCAGTTCACGGACGAGTTTACCCGTTCAAGTTTATTCACGTTACGTTTATTCATTCTAATAAAATAGCTGCAGTTTCCCCAACATAATTACGTTTTTCTTGATTAGATTTTTATTTGTAGCTGACCAGTTAGCTCGTGAGCCAGCAAGCTAACAGTAGCCAGCAGCTAAAACACAAAATATTTCACATATCAGTGTCACCTTTTGGATCGTTTCAACACCGGGGCGGACGGGGTTTGTTGTAACGCTAGCTAGCTACTAAACGAGGCTGAGAGACGGGTGTGGGTGGGGATTGTCGGGGGAATCTCCGCGACAGCGAGCCAGGACGTTCGATGCCGGTTGTGCAGCAGCAGAACATTTCCCAGCTGCCCGGAATTATCTCCCCTTCACTTTTCAGTAATCTTAACTTTTCGTTTTGGTGCTTAACTCACCTTTTGTCGGGTTAATTTAGCTAACCGTAAAGACAGCTTAACGCGAAGAGGGGAGAAATTCGGCAGGGAGGAGATTTTCAGCACATACACCGGTAGCGCTGCGGAGATGTAGCTAACTCTATGGATGGCCGCTGTTGTGACTCGGTGCCTGGTCTGATATGGTCCGTTTCCCGACGTTTAATTAAACTGCCGTTAGCGTCGTAAGCACCAGGCACTGGAGATAAGTTCTGGCCGGGGGGTTGCTGTAATAAAAGTAGCTGGCTGATAGCTGACTGGGGGCTAACGATAGCTAGCTAGCTATATGTCCCGGGGCTGTTGTCAGCTGTCATCCCCGACTGAGTCTCTCTGCGCCGGGGGAGTGAGACAGACAGACCGGGGTGTTCTAGCTGGCTAAATTAGCATTAGATTAATCGTCTATCTATACAGTTAACGTTGCTAGTGAAGTTATTCGTGGGTTAGCCCAGTCCTGTTAACTGTGGTCGAAACAGTCATACTAAAGCGTGTTGAATGATGTTGTAACCTCATAATGTTACCCACAAAGCATTAGCATCAATGTTAGCTACTTGTCGATATTGAACTTTCAAAATAAATAAGGTATCTGTTGTATTACTGTGATAAAAAGTGGGATGTAATTAATCACAAAATGATGCTTTATGGCCAAATGTGACATTGCATGATTTACAATTACTCCTGAACGTATCATCTTGGTGCCAGTGTTCTGACGGAAGTTAGAGTAACTGGAGGGTGAAAGGTTATATGGACGCCACTGTCGGGCGACTAAAGGAAACGTGCCGTGTCTGAAAATAAAATAACAGATTTCTCTGGGTTTGACATTTGGTGGAAACATTTGGGATAGTGTAAGAACACAACTCATAAAAATATATAACATAGGTATGGTCATTTTTAGACATTTTAAAGCAGAAATGTTACATATTGTACCTTTAAAGACCATAAAACTCCACCTTAACATGATAGGATTTTCGTAAAAACTGTCTCATAAGGTATTGTCAGGAAGTGATAGTCTGACCCATGCTGGAGCTTGATTAAGGGTTCAGTCCAGATATTTCAATCAATAGAGGAGAACACTGAGGCCAGGCCCAATTAAATGCATGGGCCCATTATATCAGAACTGATTGCATCGGCAGCACAGCTCCACACTAGACAAAGAGAGCAGTGATCAATAGACAGCCTCTTAATATGGACAGGTTTAAGATTGTAGATTTTGAGGCAGGAGTAAGAAGACTGAAATCCTTTAACTACCTTTGAGTTGTACTTCTTGATATGGGAGAGGGCTATATAGATGAAGAGGACTGTCTGAAAGGAAATATATGACTGGGCAATATTCAAAGATATGTGAGCCCCATGCTGATTTTATTTTTAATATAAATGATATGCCTATCTGGACTACCTATGGCATAAATGACAGTCAAGCCTCTTAGAGCATAAGTAAATTATACTGTTACATACATGGTTAATATTTCATATACATGTGTATCATTTAATTATAATGCCATGTATAATGCCAACACCTGCATCAACAGGTGGATTTCCTGAAAGTCTGAAGTGTCAAAATGAACACACCAGTGATTTACTGTTAAATAAAATGGACTACTTTAAACCTATCATTTTGACAACAGACTTGTTTAATTAAGCCGTGTGTATTACTGCAATTTCATGCACTGCTGGATTTGTCCTTGATTATGACCCTTAAGCCCAATGTTCCGAGCTGATGAATATTCCCTCCCGCAATGTTTCAGCTTTTCTGAACAGCTTTGACAAGATATGCGGGCAAATGGGAGAGATGTTTTGTATGGATGACATAATGAGGAACAACACATTGGCGGAGCTGGGTGCTGCAGTCCTCATTAATCGCTGGAATGAAGGAGCAAACGTCTCCTCATGAAAATGCTTTCTTGTGCATGTTTATCAGCGATAAAAAGTATGCAGCTAATTACATACCTTAAATAAGACCAATTGAAACCAGACTAATTGCTTAGGCGTCGATTGAGGCGAGATTGAAAGCCTTGTAAATATGTAATTTGTAGTTGTACAGTGCGCATAATAAACTATTTAAAATACGAGAATTACGTGTTTACATATTTGTCTCTAAACACTATAAATTAGTCAGAAATGCACAGTCAAGGCAGTCTTTTACCTAAAATGACTGTTTGTTTGTGCTGGACGCAAAACTATAAAGTTTTACCAACAGGATTAAATGTAATTTGCTTTTACCAGTGTATCACTGTGTGTGCTTCATCCATAGCAATACCAACATTCGGTCCCAAAACATCCAAGTTAGATAGTAAATGCCGTAAACTTACTCCTTGTTAATCTTTATTTACCGAAAGAACCAAGCAGGCCTGCCTTATTGCATGATCCAAATTTACTTCAAAACTTGCCATTTTGCTTGAAGGTTGTGGTGGTTGTTGTTGTTGTTTCCTGCAGCAAAGGGATTTTGAGAACAGTAACACACAGAGAGTGGAAGTGGAGGGGCAAAGCCTGACATTGTGCTGGATGTCAGGCTTTATCCTGGAAATGTTCCAACTTCCGTTGATCCAGACTAGCATGAGTCTAAAATAATCAAGTAAGTCCACTGTACTTTGACGCTATTCTAATTCTGTTGGGGTGGGCAGGGAGCCTACAAAAATAGTTTGAAAAGTAATTGTCCATCACCTTTCAAAGGAATATGGTAGGCCTACTTGTATGTATCAATAATATGTATCTATATTTAAATTATATTATTATTTATGCACATAACATGGATGTGGGAAGTGAGGGTGCTGAGGGGGCTGCAGCACCTCCTAAAACAAGGTGTTATAAAAACTGTAAATAGGTGGTTTTGTGGTTCCCCTTGCTTACTGGGATTAGGGTTGCAAGATATTGACAAAATGTGATATTGCAATATCGATTATGAATATTGCGATTTCGATATTAATTTCGATATTTTTATCATTTTTATACATATATAAAATTACAAAAGTTACGGGAAAATGCATCAAAATAGATTCATAACAAATAAAACAAGTTTTCCTACAACACAAGGTTTATTTCAACTGACTGTCATATTGGACCGGTCCAACATGAATAAATAAATAAGGACCATGTCTACAGAACAGGACATGTTTTACTGGTTGGACAGTATAAAATATATAAATAAAGAGAACAGGACACAATTTTTTTTTTTTTCGCTTTTCTGATTTGTTCCGTTAAGTTGTCTCTATCTATTTCTTCACTTACACTGTAACTCTGTCGAAATATGCACACACATGGTACCCAAGGGTTTGTCACGTAGTGCAGTGATCTTCAACCGGGGGCCCGGGACCCCTAGGAGGTCCTCAGAGTCAATGCAGGTGGGCCTCCAAAATTCTTGTTAATTTTTGAAAGAGTTTTCAAAAATTAAGTCTTAACATGAATCCAACGTATAAGCAAATATAAATCCCCACTGCTTACTGGCCTATATGGTAGTCACTAAGGCCGTAAACAGATAGTTAATCCTAACAATTCACTGTAATGTTTAACATTAAAACATGATTTATAAAATCATGCCAACAATTATTAGGCTATTTGAATAGTTTAGTATTCTATGCAAAAAAGATATGTATAAAGCCTTTAGGCCGCCCTACAGGTTATTATAGGCCCAATTTAATATGCAACTTGAATGATTTTTATACCATAGGTGGTCCCTGCTCCATCGCTCTTTCAGTTAAGGGTTCCTTGAAGACCCCTGACGTAGTGGACCCGTGCGCTGACGTGCTCTAACATGTGCAAGTGGCACGGTAACTGGCCAATGAAATGATGATCATTATAGCGCTTCAAGCGGGCTCTCAATCGAACACAACTAAGCCACGCAGCCAACGGATGGGACGCAGCGCTCCACAATATAAACAATATATTGCATACTTATTATCGCGATGCTTTCGATATAATATTGCGCAACGCGATATCGCGATAACAATATTGAGTCGATATATCATGCACCCCCTAACTGGGATACGGGCTATATGTGTAATACACAAGTATTTGAGTGGGAAAGAGGATGTCTGACTGAATGTGAAGGCGGCCAGACGTATCTTCCAGAGCAAATGAATAATTAGCTTGTAGGTTTGTCTGGTTTACAGGCTATATTGTAGCTACTTCAGCAAAGCTACTTCAGTGTTTGTAACACTGTAACATGTTAAAGTTATTTTGAGCACAGAAGGTTGTCTACATAAGCGTTGTCAGGTTACAGGGGCAAAGGCAAACACTCTTGTGCATCGTGCATCCTATGGAAGACTCCTCTTTCTCAGGATCCACCTTAATCATTTATGTGCATCCTACTCTTGCCTGCTTCAATCACTACTGTGATGCTGTATGTAATGGTTGGGACATTTCTTGACATTCTCAGCGGCATTCTTTATTCTGCACCTTAAGAGAAGATAGAGAAGACAGCCTGCTAACGCTTTAATGAGTACTCTGGGAGGCCACATGATGCGGTTACACTGTTTCTCAGTCACCTTACAAGATTCCTTCTCATAAACTTGAACGCGTGTTTGAATGTGTGAGAGGAATAACTTGTTGCATGCTAATGCTAACCTCGGTAATGACACTAAAGTTCACTCAGTGCTTTAATTTCCAAATGTTGGCTCATGAATGAGGAATTATAGGCATAATGTACAGATTTTGTTTTCTTTCGTCCTGTTTTACTCTGTTTTATATAGCAAATGTTACTGCTTTATATCTTTTGTCCTTTTTATTGTAATTTCTACCTGCATAATGGACTACAGATGGAAATTAGCCCTTGGGCTACAATCTGTCACTTTTACGTGTACTGCTGTACATGTTCATCAAATGTGCATTGTCCTGAAATAATAAAAATAAATAAAAATAAAGATTACTTTTCAGTGGGATCAGTCAATGTAAATGTTGATGGTCCTGAATTAGAAACCATTACTCAATTTCTTTCCTTTCCTACACTTTTCTGTTGCTTTCTAACCGTTTCAGTCCTTTCCCAGTATGTGTCCAAATGAAACTAATCAGTCTCTATCTCCAACCTTTGCTACCATAGGCTCTCTGCCATGTCTTTTATTTCTACACTCCCAACCTGAGGGTAACACTCTTCAGGCCACCAGCTCTCCCTTACCCTCTATTCTTGCCCTTTTCTGTCCCCATTTGTCTTAATAATAAGACCTGCTTGTATCACATCTGTTCACTGCACTGCTACACTGATGATGTGCTGCAAAGGTTTCCAAGACTATATATATATATATATATATATATATATATATATATATATATCCTGTATTTCATCTGTGAGAAAATAAAACATTCTGTATGCAATCAGGTGCATAGGTTCAAGCATCTTCCACTGTGAAATCTGAAAGCTTAATGATACATCATTATGACATGTTTTATTGATTTACATGGGAGTTTGACTACACCTGATTTTGGTTCTAAAATGCAGTGTTACCAGAATGTGTTTTATAACGTGGGAAGAGCATTTTACAGGTTCAGGAGTAAACACTATGTCAGCGTTACAATTATCACAAGGGAAATAGGTGTTGCCATGATAAGCATCGCTTTCAGCGAGACTGTTACAGCACAAAGTGGCACCACTTGTACTGGAACAATGTATTCTTTTGCAACATGTTTTTAGAGAAAACATGAATGTTATCTATTGGGAGTTTAGCTATTTGTTTCTTCCTCTTGTTTGTGCCACATTCTGTGTCTTTTATTTTCAAGCTTTACAAAGTCTCACATTAGGCTTACTTGAATATTCCCTCCCAGGCGGGCAGAAAGGAAGTATTGTCCATTGTTGTCTGCACTGTGGTATAATTAAATTGATTGAACAAGTACAGCGAGAGACAGTTTTGTTTCATTTCGTATTCAGGGCCATTTACCTTTCTTGTTCCTCTATGCTCTGCTTTAGCTGAAAATGATTATATACAGTACATTATGAATAATAAAGGTTGGAAGAACAAACAAGGCAACTTTAAGAAACAGTCGGTGGCATCTACACACCTTAGAAAATTCCAAACAAATGGTTTCAGGCTAAAGGTGCGCTCCACTAATTTTTACCCATGTAGATCAGTACTTGTCATGAGGTGCTACTCTTACGATGGGCTAAAAATCTAATTATCTCAACCTCTGATAGAAACATTTTGATCATTCATTTGTATATACCATGCTAGCGATATGGGTCTACGGATGGCACTGTCAGTTGGTCACTCCATTACTTTGGTCCTAACTGAAATGTCTCAAAAACTGTTGGATGGATTCAGTCGTATCCAAATAATGTTAGTGGTCCCCTGACTTTTAGTCATACTTAGTTTTGTTCTCTTTTTTTGCACACCACAAAAGGGGAACCTTTTAGTACACATCACCATGAGGTTGACATTTGTGGTTTAAAGTGAAATCTCAACAATACAAACCATTCCCTAAAAATTGGTACAGACATTCATGCTTCCTTCAGAAAGGATTTTAATAACTTTGGTGGTCCCATGTCTTTTCCTCTTGTGCAATCATCAGGTAAGAACTTATATTTGTCCAATAGGCCTACTTGATAGGTCTACTTCTTTAGAACCAAATACCTGCAAAACTAATGACATTCCCATTAGCCCCAGCTGTGGGAACACGCCGAAATCAATTGGAAGCTAGCGGTGCGCGACCATGGACAGTGTAGTTCTTTTATAGCCTAAAAAAACAAATGAAAAAATCCAATTGGCTTTTTGTCGAGGGTACCAGAGCAAACTAACAACGATGCTAACTTGCGGTTTAGCCTACAGAAATACGGCATCCCTGCAACACTCCATAGACTCACTCTTGTAAACTTGTAAACTGTGTATTTTGAGAAAAGAATAAAACCTCAATAGTCAAGTTAAATCATTAAAAAAAGAATAAGGATTTTCCATCCAAAAAAAATGAGGATCACTGGTTTGTTGGCTGGAAAAAAAAGTCTCAAAAGAGGTCTTACAAGTCACCAAATCTAGCGAGAAAGTCGGCAAGTTGGCAACACTGGTCAGATGGTCTGCAAATTAAAGACTATTTACCCTAGTTATACAAACAATTGACCAATCAGAGGTCAGTAGGCAGGATTAACGAATCATCCTACATAGCTAGCTAGCTAGCTACTTGGCAAGTCAACAGAAATAACAACTCTTAACGCAACATATTTCTTTGATCAATGTAAAAAACAGCTCGTAGCAACCACTACTGCAGCTTCTGTGTGAACTGAAAAGGACGTCAGTGGGATGGATATGTTACTTCTCCTGCAAAACAATAAACAACCCACCCTCTTAACATGAACACAATCAGGCTTAATTAATGAAGTGAAACAAAATAGCAATTCTCTCATACTGATTTCCCCCATTTTCCCTTAATGAAAGCTTTTATGTTTATTGTCTGGCATGTCTTCTTGCAAAAAGTCACAAAGGAAATGATTGGTTTTCTGTTTTTCATAATAAATAAAAGAAAAGCAGGGTAATTAGATTGAGTAGTGATAGCTACTGGATGGAGGATAGCGTGCCATCTACAGAAACTGGTGTCCCAGACGTTATTAAACGTGTCCAAATGGGTCACAGGTGTTATCTCTGCAACTGGCATGGGTCTTGTTAAGGTATCCATAAGATCCTGACGCCTACAAGTCATGTATTGCCCCCTTGACCATCTCAATTACTTTTGAAAAATGTAATGCTTGCATTTGAAGACTTAATGAAGACGACGGTTCATCGCTTCTCTTATCCATTAAGTAAAGTCTCTGAGGGCTGGATTATTCGCACATTCTTATTAGGTTCGACATCCTATTCTGTGCAGTATTCTTATGATGAATTTGACTGAATGGTACTATATGTGATAAAGACCCATTTCCAGTGTGTTTTCTCTTACATAAATTCTGAATCACAATTTCAATTCCGAATCACTGTTTTCTCAGAATCTAAATATATTACAGCCATATCTCATACTTCTTCTTTATGTTACACATTTCTTGTCTGCTTTTTTTTTTTGGGTTTTTGCTGACTCGCTCCTATCGGAATCTTGAAGGATGTTTCCAGTTAAAGTTTAGAGTTACATCAGAAATCAACACTTCTCCTGGCATGTGTCATCTTTAGGGAGGCATTTATTTGAAGCGGTGGTGTCACCTCAGAGCTTTCTGTTACACTGGCAATAAGATACAGGAATACAGTATGTATGTGTGTATTTTCTTGAGACAAGGGGAAGGAGACAGAGAGAAGAAGCACCCTTCCACCTCATCTCTCTTCCCCTCCCACACACCCATCTTTTCTCCTCCCATGCCATCCTTTCCATTACAATGATAATAGGATTTGGAGGGCTGCATTATTGCTGCTGTCTGAGCTGGGCCTTGTGATATCCCTGTTCGCACCGCTCCTCCTGACTTGCATGTTAGTCTCCTGATTCATACTCTATTCGCAAAGGCCTCCATTAAAGACTAAGGGGAGTCGTTTGGTTCAGGGTTGTTACAGCCCTCTGCTATATGGACTGCTGAGTTTTATTTTTGGCTGACTGACCAGTCAAAAAAAAAAAAACTGATCTGAGCTACCGGGCACTCCTGTTTAATGGGTGCTCTGCTGCAGCCCCAAGCAAGGCTTATTTGTTCAGACGGAGGTTATGTTTATGACCATTCATAAGGGCAATTTTGAAAAGCCATAATTTCAAATGCACAGTGCTGCCTTTAGAGTTTTGCACTCATTTTTAACAACTGAGAAGTGGAGCGAAATTGCCAAGGTCAGAACTGAAGCCAAGTCCCCACTGAAGTCAATATACAGTATGGTAACCAGTGATAACATGGCAACAGCATAGAGCATCCTCACAGTCTGCTGCATTACAACATATTAAGTAGTGTCTGTTATGCTGTTTATATTTCTACAAGTTTAAATTAAATTATTTTTAAAGGTTACTTTTTATTTAATTGACTTCTTTTCTGTTAAACAGTACTTGCAAAGTGGTAAAATACAATTATGTCTAAAAGAAAATTATGTAACATTGAGGCTGTAATTTGGCATAATGGTGCGCCAAATGCTAATATCAGCATGCTGTGGACATGCACACAATGAGGAATGATTATTGCATGCTAACATTTGCTAATTAGCAGTAAACACAAAGTGCAGCTGATGCTAATCACAATGCTATTAGTTTTGCAGGCATTTAGCCAAAGTATTGGAAAAATTAAACATTTTGCAAGATGAAAGGTTAATAGATCACCAAAGTTATTATAATTTATCCTGAGGGGAACAGGAGTGTGTGTACCAAATTTCATGGCAATCAATCCACAGTCAATACATTTCACTAAGAACCATTATTAGTACAAATGGCATGGCAATCTATCTAATAGTTAAGACATGCTTCTCTATACCCGACCATTACCACATCCAAAACAAGCCGGCAGATGTGCTTTTTCAGTGGAACCTTTGGCTCATTAAGCTGCTGTTGTTGATGGACTCAAGGAGTCCACTCAGGACTCTTCTCACTCTGATTAGTCTGAAAAGTCTCTCTGAGGATAGCATAATTGTAATTACCAGCTTTTTCATCACTTTTAGATTGAAATTGCTTTGATGAGACAACTCGTCTCTTAAGGAAATAATTATCTCAATGGCCTTCAGTCTTCTATGATGGCTGCTTATCATCTCTCCATCTGGGGAATCTACTCTGGCTTATATCTTCCCTGCTATAATTCTCATTTTATATACGTTGTCAGCTTAGCAAAGGTTATGTGAGTTGTTTCAAAATATATATTTAATCAAATGTAAGTTCCTCCAGCCAATAATGTTCCCATTCTAAGAGGCAATCATCTGGACCAAATCAAAGAAAATTACATTGCATAGGATACCCATCTACAATCTAAATCGTACAGTCTCTAACTAAGAGGCAACCTCATTTCCCCCGAGACATTTACAGGCTTTAAAATCCTAATGTTCTTTCAGAGGATTATACCTGCACCCATGAACAAAGAAGCATTTTCTAAGGTAAACGTATAGACCCACACTCTGCTGGATCCATAATTATATCTGGTAGTGGTTTCCCTGGCTTAGCAGAGCATGACAATAAGTGACTCTTTTATCACTATAGCAACAATCTGTAGACTATCATTTACGCTGCTTGTTATTGATGGAAAAATAACATGCGCAAGGTGAAATCTAAACTTCATCAATAATTCCCAGAACAGTAAAATGTGTTATCTTTTTCTGATCATTATGGTAGGGATCAGTAAGAATTTGTTTGTGTGTTCACTGTGTCACTGTTTTATAAAACCACAGTACAAAGACTGCACTACTTAAAGTGATGAATGACCTGCTGTTCGCCGCTGATGCTGGAAAATCCTCAGTTTTAGTTCTGATAGATCTAAGTTTAAGTTATCTATCCATTTAATACTGTTGACCATTCTGTTTTGTTGGAAGGTCTCAAAGATTGGGTTGGCATCTCTGCTTCAGTTTTAAAGTGGTTTTATTCCTACTTACAAGAGAGGTCTTTTGGTGTAGCCGTTGGTAACACATGATCATCGTCTGTGAAGATTACCTGTGGGGCACCTCAGGGATCTGTCTTTAGGCCACTCTTGTTCTCTTTCTGCATTTTACCCCTGGGGCAAGTCATCCGCAGCTTTTTGAGGTACTTATACTTTACTTGAGTCTTTTTTTTTTCATGCCACTTTATACTTCTACTCCACTACATTTTAGAGAGAAATATTGTACATTTTACTCCACTACGTTAATCTGACATCTTTAGTTACTGGTTACTTTACACATTAAGATTTTTGCACACAAAACACATGTAGTTTATAAAATACAATGTTTTATTATAAATTAAACTACCCAACAATATATAGGCCTACAAGTACAGCTGAAATGATTAACCCATTAAACACTTTGTTTGACATAACTGTTTTGATCGTTTCCAGTTTCTAAAATGTGAGGATTTTTCTGCATTGAGTACTTTTACTTGTAATACTTTAAGTACATTTTTTTTTCTTTGATGTTAAAATGTATACAAGTTGGCAGTCTTTCACTGTACGTTTTGTTGGTAAATGTGAGATGTTAGCGTCACACACGTGTCGTCTTCATATCAGAAACAAGGAAATTAATTTGGCGACATACGTGTGTTACGTCAACCCGTTCTCACTCCTGCTTGGTCAGTGGCTCTCAGCGTTACATACTGACGCAAACTCTGGCACGTGGGACTGTTGTGATTGGTTGAATTTGCGTGAATTGTTGCAATCGTGACATCGCAAATTCCTGAAGGGACTGACAAACCATCTTATAATTGACCAAAGTGATGGGCCGACCAACTTACTGGCCGAGCTACCGACAATGCCATTCCAAGAGTCACGTTGCTAGTTTAGCCACAAATCGGTGCATTGGATATCAAATAAAGTATTGGCTTTGTTCTGGCTTTGGTTTGGAGCCCGCTTTGTCTTCAAAATGAAACAAAAGCTAAAATATGAGGTGCTGACAGATTTTCTTCTTTATCATACCCTCACAGACAGTTTTTTCACCAGATAACTATTGTGCATCATTTACTCAGCTCAAATCCTGTATACTTGATGACAGAAGGTTTGGTAAAGAGACATAATAAAAAGCTGTGGTTTCCTTCCAAGCTGACTATCTCACAACTGTGTATCCATCTATCTCGTCAGCCCCCTGGGACCCCCACCACCTGCAGCCTCCACACAACAAACAGTTCAACAGGCCTTAGGTATTTATTTTGCCTTTGTTACTAAGCTAACACCCTGCATTGACAGAGACACTTTGGGACAATAAGAGATAAAGAGTATTAGCTGGGCATGTGACAAAATCTGTCCAAGGTCAAGTATGCACATGTGAGAAAGAACAGGGTAGAGAATGAGACCAAGAGATGTTTTTTGTTTTTCTCCTGTTCATTTCATTCTTGGTCATTCACTACAGGCAGCATGTGGCCCCTGTGGGAAAAACAGTAGCAGAGTAAATTGGGGACTGAGCACACAGTTCCCGTCTAGTGACTTGTTTAGGCCCCCAGGGCAGAGGAAGTTTGGTTAATCCCAGTGTGTGTGGGGGAAAAGCAGAATGCTAGTTCAGGGCCAGGCAGAGAGCATACAGATATTTGTGTGTGTGTGTGTGTGTGTGTGTGTGTGTGTGTGTGTGTGTGTGTGTGTGTGTGTGTGTGTGTGTGTGTGTGTGTGTGTGTGTGTGTGATAAGTGCCATTTGTATTCCATGATGCTACTATAGAGTCACATACAAGCACACAGAAACACAAGGCATCTCTCACCCAGTAATACACACACACACCCAGTAATACACACACACACAAACAGATTCAGGGCATGAGGCAGTATTTAAAGAGCCTGTCTTCCCTACAGGGCAAAGAGCAACATTATGATGTATACACCCTGCTATTCACCCCGCAGGTTGGGAAAAGAACTGATCCTTCTAATGCAAAGGGGTTAAACACCTTGTCATCCCTTCACACATCATCCCATATCACCCACAAACCCTCGCCCCAAACTCAGCAATCTATCTGCGCGCTAATAGTTGGTGGAAGACAGGTGTGTCGCCCCATTGGCTGTTCCTCATGACTTAACCATCCCTGTAAGATCCCCCCCACCCGTTATTCCACCCAACCCCCACCTCCGAGGGGCTTGCTGCATCGCAAGTGAATTTGTCACAGATATGCTGCTGTGAGGCTCTAAGAAGTATGAAGAGCGACGTTCAAAATCTGGGCATGTACATGATTTAGCACTTTTGTAGTGGGATTTCTTTATCTTGTCATGGTGGTGATTCACTCCCAAAGCCTTTGAAATCTCTCCACTGCTTTTATTAAAACTTTCCGTCACAAAGAAGCGCTTAGCAGAACTAAAGGTAGCAGCTAAATATTCCCTGGTTGAAAATTGCTGAATAGGTTTCAGCATTGAATGAAGGAGATTCCTGTAAATCACATATAGTTACTGTACATGTTACTTTACAGTAATACATGTCGCCAAATGAAATATCAGTTTCCAGCTATACAACCACAATGTAAGTAGTTTAATTTAAACTATATATTCAGTGATATTTTTTGAATATTTATTTTATTACTAATGTTTCTCAAAATCAGTCCTACGAGAGACTCATTCATGGTCTTACTGTTGGTTCTTCACAATTAGTGGGAGGACAGACTTTCATTCATGATGACATTGAGTTGAATTACCAATACAGTTCTGGCAAAAAGGCTTTTTTTTTTGTTTAAAATTAGTTAGTTATGTTATGGGTCCTGAGCGTGGTCCCATATGAACAGATTGCTCATCCTCAAAGTGGAGAGAGAGGGGACAAACGTTTCAGTTTGGTGGAGCGGACAGCTCCGCAGAGTCGTGTGATTGCAACTCAGTGACCTTTCATAAAATTCTGAAGCAGCAGCGGCATTACTGTGCAGATCCACCTGGCCGCGCGACATTTCCGTTGTGCCGCGCCGCACTCCACTTTATTCCTATGGGTGACGTCAAGCGACGTTAACGCGCCCGCAAAGGCGGCGCTGCATTTGAAAAAATGCAGCACATCAAAAAAGCTGGCCGATGCCCATCTTTATGTAAATTAATCCATTGAATGCAACGCGACTATCCAACAGATCCTTTGTCAATCTGAAATTAAGACAGCAACTGCATGGCCTATTTCTCGCTTAAAATGTTTTCAGAAACACGTTTCGGTGAACTATTTTCGTAAAATACGAGATCGTATTCTCAACGAGCCGCCACAATAGTCGTTTTGAAATTCGGGAGTAGCCAGACCCATGTGACGCTTTCGTCCAATCAGCTCCCGGTCAAGGGCGTGGAGCCTCAACCATGGATGTATGCGACACCACG
Organism: Perca fluviatilis; assembly: GCF_010015445.1. Classification (NCBI taxonomy): domain Eukaryota; kingdom Metazoa; phylum Chordata; class Actinopteri; order Perciformes; family Percidae; genus Perca; species Perca fluviatilis. The sequence continues at coordinate 27,960,834 of NC_053131.1, read as the reverse complement.
CTTCATTCGTGTCGCCAAAGTGGATCCGCACTGTTAATGTTGCAGCGGGCTACCGCATCAAAGTGTTTAGCAGAAACCCTGCAGTTTTTTAGCTCTCGCCACAAACTTTTCCTCGCAACTTTACAGTGACAGCATGTTTGTGAGGTGAGGAGACCACGGTGAAGACTTTCAGGAATGCCATTTGTATGTCGTGTACACAGAGAAAACGTTTTGAGAGTTTTTGGCTTTTAACGTCAGAGTGTCGTTAATAAATTTACGTGCCCAGGTCTGTATTGATGTTAAAGGCATTATTCCTAACAGCAACATGTTATTTTGTTACCGAGCCTTAATTTACATTGCTAAAATGAAAAAGGAAGAGACGGCTTTATCAAATCTAATTCCTGGCACAAATGACGCAATTCTCCAAACAATCAAGAAGCAACTCACAAATAGATGGGATTTGTCCTCTCCGGGAAGCGAGCAATCAAAAACAAATAATGAGTACATTATTTTGTTTTTGAGCAAAACCAATTCATGTCATGTCTGAATGAAAACATAAAATAAGCAAAATAATGAATGTGCTCGACACTGGGCATGCATTAATCCATTCTGACGGAGCATGTTTTAAGTGTAAAAATAGGTGTAACAGTTTAAGTTAGTGGTGTTACTTCTTGGTAGCCTTTCAGGTTCTCGCTAGCACCTGATTTCCTTCCCCAATCCCATCCCTAATAACCCTTCTTGACTGTCTACCTTCATGCCATCACCACAGGGCATAACATTTGGTCTCTTGTCTTTTCTTCCTCTCCTCCGTCTGTTCCTCTAGACCTTTGCATCTGTCCCCACCTGCCGTGGGAGTCTGAATCTTTGTGAACTGAACTCCCACTGCGAACAGTTGAGAGAAAGTGGCAGGAGCGTGGCTCGCCGGCTGACCTCTCTCTCTTTTAGTCTCTCCTGTTGTCATACTCTGCTTCTTTCTCTCCTGCCATCAGTCTTTTCCCACTTGTTCTTCTATGTCTGACTCTTCTACCCTCTTTGTCACTTTTGTCTTCTGTCGATGACATTCAAAGCTGCTTCTCCTAGCTAAACGCTAAAGCTACCTTTTGGATCTAACCTCACGTAAAGCGGCAGCATTTAGCATTTCAACCTCAGTAATCATTACCACATTTGGCCTTTTGTTTACTTGTGAATACAAATAGGCCACTTCTACTGGCCTCTACGCTTACATACTGCAGGTCACATTATAGGAACTTTTAACTATGTTAGTAGTACAAAACTTTAGTCCAGTTCCGCAATTCTAACTGCATACCTTCTCTTTCGTGTTACATTGCCTGCTTGCATATTTGCTGAGATGTAATCCTTTTCAGCATAAAGAAGCAGCAAAAATGCAAGAGGCTGTGTCAGTGTGCCCCTGTTGCTATGGGTACTGGTTAGAGCAGGGGTGTCAAACTCATTTTCACAAAGGGCCACACTGGACAAAGAGAATCACACCAAGGGCCAGACATGTAGAGTTTATTGACGTGCTTTTGTTACTGCATGTCACATTTTTTTTTTTTACATTTTGGTAGCTTTATTCCTCATTTTTGTTGTTTTTGTTCAGACTTTTTTGTGGCTTTGTCAGACATTTGTAACCTTTTTGTAAATTTCTTGCTTTTTCCGACATTTTTGTACGCTTTTTATCACATTTTTGTTGACATGAAGCCCTACAAAAGTCATCAAAAGAGATTTCTGAGTCTCAGAGTCGGCAATTCTGCCAAATTCTGCTTTGAATGTCAGGTAATTGCAGTTTAAAAAACACTTTCCTGTGTTTTTGGTTTGGCGCACAACTAGGCGGGTCAAAACTTATTGTGAACCCAAATTTATATACGGGCCGGATCTAAATCTGCAAGGGGCCGGATTTGGCCCGCGGGTCTTGAGTTTGACACATGTGGGTTAGAGAATGAAACACTTGCTGCGTTCATGCCACCTGGGAATATTTGTTTTTCCGACTGCCAGCGTTCACATGGTTTGGATGCGTTTTCTTCTTCTTCTTCTATTATATTGGTATTTGGCATAACAACTTGTTGCATGACTGCCACCAACGGTTGGGCATAGCCTAGAGCATCAGGTGTGTGAAAACATGGAGACCACAATAACCAAAGATTTGCTGCTGTTTTCTTATACGAGCAAAGAAACAGCACATCGCCAGGTGTTTGTTTGTGTTATCTGCAGGACAACCAACGGGAAATGACACGGATAATGTGTTGTTTTTTTATACATGGGCCTATTTATGGATAATTTGAAACATGTTAATGTTTGTGTATGTTTCTTGGCAGAGGCATTTGTCCACAATAGTTTATTGTCATTGAAATATTTTCAGTGAACCAAAGTCGCCTCCATCAAACGTCAGTTGTCAACAACGCGTCACCAACTGGGAAACTCGGTTAGCAAAATCGAGCCCGAGTTTCCCACCTCTGATTCCCACAGGAAGTGACGTGAATGGTGACATTTTCACTCGGAAAAATGTTTTTCCGATGTCTGTGAACGCAGCAACAATCCACAAGCGTTACTACACTTGTTTTTGATTGGCCAATACAGAGAGTGTGTCGTTGGATGATGTTTTATTGCGTTGTTGCGAAAGTCGAATCACGTTCAACTTTTTCCCCTTCTTCAGGTCTTTTCACACTTTGCCTGCGCACCCGATTGGATCCCCGGGGTCTCGCTGCTTTCCTCATGTGAAGACAAGCGCTCGCACGAGTAAACGCCAGGTGCCCTATGTGTGGTAACCATGGGGTTTCTGTGCACTAATGTATCCCTGCCGGTAGAACTGGATGACATTAGTTGACTGTCACTAATCACAGGTCGATTTATAACAAATATTGGGAATCCTAGTCTTTGCTTACCACAGAGTGTTAATGTTGATAGCGAAGGTTAGCTAAATGAGCATAGTCATAACTTTATAGCCTAATTAAATTGGGCGATAGGGAGAAAATCAGATATCACGATATTCTTGACCAAATACCTCGATATTGATATTGCGGCGATATTCTAGGGTTTGACAATTGGTGCTTTAACAAAATATCTTCACACTTAGATTTTAGATAAATAATCATCAGTAATGTGGACATAATGTCTAAGTGGGTAAAGGCAAATAATAGGACAGCTAGAACAGTATGGTAAGTTCAGAAAAGTACATCACTTTACTGTAATGCAGCCTTTAAAACCAGTAAAAGACAACACTTATGTCATATCATGATATTATGATATCCAAAATCTAAGACGATATCTAGTCTCATATCACAATAACGATATAATATCGATATATTGCCCAGCCCTAGTTCAAACTATATGTAACGTTACCCAATACATCCACTCTTGTGCTGATGCTCTGTCATGCAAAAGCCCCACTGTTTATGTACTTATAACTGTTTAGAAAACACAACCTGCATGCTGTTATTGGCTTGATGTTACACACCGACGTGGGGCCCAAAGGTACGGAGCCCCAGACATGACATCCAAAAAAAAAAAAGATAATTTGTGGCCACAATATACTAATTTGTGGCCAAAAAATACTAATTTGTGGCCACGAAATGCTAATTTGTGGCCACAATATACTAATTTGTGGGTAGTTATGTGATTCCTTCACACTAATCTGGACACATTTTCTTATTTATAGTCCTCACAGAGCCAGTACCTCAGAGGTCACCATATATTATAAGTACAGTAGCAGTAACAGTGGGGTCATATATTCTGACTGCTGCTACTTGTCAGATATGGTGACCTCTGTTGTACTGGCTCTTTGATGACTCCAAATAAGAAAACATGTGTCCAGATTAGTGTGAAGGGATGACATAACTACCCCAAACAATATTTTGAAGTTTAACTCCTTTAAGTAGTTACAGTGGGGTCACATATTTTAACAATTTACCCAGTGTGCTGGTCCATTAAATATTTAGTTCTTTCTTTTCTTTACAGTAGAATATGATTATTTTAAGTTTTAAATGTAGGTCTAGTGTAAGGTTTTAAATAGGTTATTACAAATGTAACTCGTGCATGCAGTCACAAAGAAATACATGATTAGAAACATTTCAGAGAAAATGTACCTTAAAATATTTTATTTACTTTCAGATAAACATATGTTACTATGCCTGAGGTGGTTGATATGGTCACCAGCAGTTTATTCTCTACTTAGGAAGCAATAACAAACCATGAATAATCATACAGCTTGCACGCGTGGATGTAATGTATTAATGTTTACGCTGTTCCCAGCCTAAAATAGAATTCAATCAAATCATCTCTGTCCATGACTGCACCTTTAGCTTGCTCTGGGTAGCCTATGTACCCCACACAGGTATAGCAGAACTGCCCGCATTATAGTTAGGCTACGTTGTTAAACCCCAAAATACTATTTTGTGGCCACAAATTAACATTTCGTGGCCACAAATTAGTATATTGTGGCCACAAAGTAGTATTTCTTGGCCACAATATAGCATTTCGAGGCCACAAATTAGCATTTCGTGGCCACAATTTATTTTTATTTTTTCGGATATCATGTCTGGGGTTCCGTACAAAGGCTCTTTGCTGACGCCCCAAAACGTCCCACACTCACCAAAAAAAAGAAGAAATGAGAAAATACAGGCAGAGGGCAGAGTCTCCGCAGATAAAGACACTGGTCATTAGTGATGATTGAGAGGGATTACTTTTGTATTTGGCTATACATTGTTTTTTTAGGAATATGCTGCATATTATACCTTTAAAACCAGCAGGCCCGTCTGCACTGTCTCTCTCCAGACCATTGCTGTTGATCTGCTAAAGCACCTGACTCTCAATATCAACTCCTCCCTAAGACCGAGTTGGAACCATCCATCTTCAGCTTCAGATCGGCCACAGTAATTCCATTTTCAACCTCCAATCCATTCACAGCCTTGTTTATATCTACGCCATCATTCTCTTTCCATTCTCTCCAAAACAAGCCCCCCTTTGATCAGCTCTGCCAATATCACAGCAGCCTCTACATCAGCACTGGCTTCAAACTGCCCCACAGTGTACTCTGTGCTGTCACTCTGTGGTGCCAGAAATCACCGCTGAGCTTATAGCGGAGGTGTCATGGGCCTAATTCAATAAAACATCTGTGATACCCGCATTCACACACTCACCCTAGTAACATTTACATTAGGTGACAGCTGAATGGAGCTGCCTGTTTAATGGTCCTGCAGATTGATGATTGCGTACCACGATGTTTTCTATTGTCACCACTGTGGGTTAGTAAATTATCCTATCGACATCCGAGTTGGGGCTTCTGCGTGAATCCTCACTAAGCCTGTGGTCGAAAGCATTGCTGCATCAAATGCTGTGGTAAATGTTTTCACATCTGTTTTACTGGAGCCCCTCCAGGCTAAACCTCCTCCCTACTTCCATTAAATTGGATCCTGCATCCACAACATTTATCCCCGTCCAGTGTCAGCCCCAATTTTTTATGCTATAGTTATAGCAACGACGCTCAACACTCCTTTCTTTTTCCATGGTGTGACTTATAGCCGCCACACTGTACAAAGCTTAACGTGCAGCCAAAATCTAATCATCAGACACTTTGCGCTGCTCCTCAAACTTTAGCCATCTTAAATCTAAAGTGCAAGTGCCGCCTGAAACACTGACCCACGGCGCATTGAGACCTTTGCAGGCCACTTTGCCTTTTTCCTCCGCAGATTATCTTATCTCACTCTCTCCTCTTATACTTCCTCCAATGATGGCCTGTGGCTGCTCAAATCTAAACCCCTGTGCTGGTGTACGGGGCTGCAAAAGGATTTGCACCCTCACATCTCTTAACTTAAAGTTCAGCTCTACCTCCAGACCCACAGCTGAAAGTGAGTCTGATCTGAAGTTTGGGTAAGCCAACACTGTTGTATCACACTAAGCCTTGCACCGTAGCTTTAACGGCCAATCTACACAGCATCCGGCTCCATTGTGTCATTTCACCTCTGTTCACTCTAATCCCACTCAAAGAAATCTCTTCCTGTTCTCATTCATTTTTTCCCCATACTTTTTATACAGCAGTTCAGTGTTTAAAAAAAAACATTCTAAGGACACCATGACTTTGAACTTTGCATTCTTTGCAGTTAGGAACACATATGTCTGAAATGGCTTGCTGCTGTGGTTGTCACACAAAATATTATTACACATTCTCTTTGCAGTGGAGGACACGGGTAGAGCAATATAGCAAATAGCTGCTGCCAGGGCTCGTTCTACCTCGGGAACTATGGTTCAAATCTCATTTGCATTGGAAAAAGAATAATAATGACATAGTAATCTGTTGTGGAGTAATTAGCTTACCTGATTGATGGAGTTGATTTGAAAAGTGTGATTGGGGGTCAAAGGTTTCATGGTCCTAATAGCAACGGCAAATTACATTTGGATGATGGAGAGGCTGTGTAGCTTCCGCAGAAATTCCTCAGCTTACTTCCTTTTTGAGGCTGGAGCAGCAATGTAGAAAAGTTGTGATAAGGCCCTTTGTGACGGCTAAGTCTGTGATTATTAAAGTAATGTTCCTGTAACAGCAGCTGTGCGTATGCAGTTTTCAGTGATAAGTGAGGCCGATTAACAACTTGAAATTTGTGATATGTTTTTTTTAAACCATAGATACCTGCTTTAAACAGAAGCAGACAAACACAGGCCTCTTATTTTTAGAGACCATTGATTTTGCATACTGAAATGACAACTTTAGTTGGCATATTTTATCAGCTGTAGCTAGCTAGCCAACATGTCTCGTTTTTAATGTTTCCAGCTGACTTGTATAAAAATGAAAACCCTAAAAAGGGTGTTAAATACACATTTGATTGTTACTCACATGCAGAAAAGACCAAAGCCACCTGTTCTAAGCAAAAAGTCAGCATCCTCACTAGTGTTACATGTAAGCTAGAAAACAGGAATGAAGTAGCGGCAATGTTATTGTAGTATTTGTGATAGTTATCCATAGCGTTATAGTACAGTATAATAAGACAAATGTAATAACAGACAGATATATCTTTCTAAAATAACCATAGGTGTAGTGCTGCCGAAGCCAGCTACCCTTTTTCTCCAAGTAAGGAAATACAGTCAGTACATTTACACGCACACCAATATTATATATATATTATTCCGAATATGACAATATTCTGAATTTGATACAGGTCATGTAAACTGCATATTCCGGTTTCATATTCCAAAAAAGGCCTTTTTCAGAATATAGCATTTTCAGATGAAGACATGGGATATTCTGGTATTATTCGGCTTTTAGAGGCATTCTTTGGACATGTATACAGCACATTCGGAATATGCGTCTCAATCTGGGTTTTAACTGCAGTTTACGGCGTCTTGCCTGTTTACGGCTTATGGTCAGCTCTGTGCGTTGCTATGGTTGCTGTACACAAATCAACCAGCCAACAGTTTGCAAGGCTGCAGACCTGATAAGAAGGAGAAATGCAGCTACTTTTAAACATTATCAAAGACTTGGATATCAGGTTTTTGGATATGCGCAAACATTGCTACGCTGACCTTTTCAAGAAGCTGGTTGAAGGAATGAAAGAGGGACACTGTGTTCACACGGTCCAACAAGTCCGCCATCGGTGGTAAACTTGGTATTTTAAAAATCATATTTTGCACGGCCACCATATGTAAACGGGAATATTAGTGGAATATTCACTTTCGTTAGCCATGCAAACAGCTTAGTCACAATATCTTGTCTTTTCGGGAATAAGAGCAAAAACAGGAATATTATATGCATGTAAACGTAGTCAGTGTTCGCAGTTCACATAATCCGGTTGAAATAATGTTTTTCAAGCGCTTGAAGATCCAATCATCGTTAAAGCGTATGTCATGGAAGAGAGCCAATTAAAACAAATGGAATGCTCAAAGTTGTCCTATTGACATTGAAGGTGGCAAAAGTAAGTCAATAAAATTAGTCAAAACTCAAATTACTTGTGTTCATTCCTCTATATTGCTTATGGAGCTATTTTGCTGATTTAAATACAGCTCTGTGTCATGGCAGTGTGGGCAGTGTGGGCAGGTGAACAGTGTGTGGTTTCTAGGCATGGGCCGGTTACACTGGGAAAAAAAGTTGTTGTTTTTTACCCAGACATTTCAAAATAATACAATTAATATTGCAATAGTGCAATACTGTGAAACCGTGATGGTTTTGCTGAATGTTATCATACCGCCAGTATCTTATACCGGCCCATGCCTAATGGCTTCCCTCCGTGCCCCCAGCACTCGGAGCTCAAGTGAGCAGAGAAGCAGAGGCCTGCAGAGATCCGCTATTTCGTGTCAGCCGCTGGATCTCTGCAGACCTCTGCTGCTCTGAGCTCCGTGCACTTGCACCACAGAGGGAAGCCAATTTCTGTTATCTAAACACACTGCCCGCACAAAGATGACACAGAGCTGGATTAAAATTGGCAAATAAACCCCATTAATGCCACACTAATTACAACCTATCACATCCCTGCTTATATTACTTAGATAGAAGTTTGTCTGACGCTGTGTAATTTTTTCAACATGATGAAACTATTCATGAAGTCGGTCTCAAATTTGATCGTGTGGACGGTTGACTAATTAATGTAAACTTGCCACCACAGAAACAGTGGTTAGATAACCTTTAAAACAAGCTACAACTTCAGGTCACAGTCACAGGTGCGCTCACATAGCACCACAACTCTGAATACAACCCTGTTCATGTAAATTCATAGGTTTCTTGGACCAGACAAAGGTTAGATATATGCTTCATGAAGTTTTTTCCAACAGTGTGTTTCACTTTTTATGAGACAAGAATTTTAAAGGTCCCATGGCATGAAAATTTCACTTTATGAGGTTTTTTAACATTAATATGAGTTCCCCCAGCCTGCCTATGGTCGCCCCAGTGGCTAGAAATGGTGATAGGTGTAAACCGAGCCCTGGGTATCCTGCTCTGCCTTTGAGAAAATGAAAGCTCAGATGGACCAATCAGGAATCTTGCTCCTTATGAGGTCATAAGGAGCAAGGTTACCTCCCCTTACCCTGCTTTACCCACCCAGTGAATTTGGCCTGCCCATGAGAGAGAGAAATCATGGCTTTCAAACGAGCAAAGTGGCAGTTGGTCAAGGCCACACCCCCACCCTCCACCTTGCCCCCCCTCTCTCCTCCTCAATAGATACAGACACAGAAATGGCACATACTAAGGAAAGCTCATTGTGGGACTGGCTCTAGTGGCTGTAATTCTGCACCAAGGCTGAATTTTGGGAAAGAGACTTCAGATACAGTATTAGGGGACCACCCTCTCTCCTCCTCAATAGCATTTAAAGCTACAGACACAGAAATTGCACATACAAAGGAAAGCTCATTGTGGGACTGGCTCTATTGGCTGTAATTCTGTACCAAGGCTGAATTTCGGGGAAAAGAATTCAGATACTGTATTAGGGGACCACTAAGGTCTATATAAATATCCAAAGAGCATCATGTCATGGGACCTTTACAGACAACACAGGTGGGGAGGAAACAAAATCAAATCTGCCCATTTTCTGAAGTTTGAAAAATAACAGCTGCAAAAGCGTTAGAGCAGACAAACATACTGTGTAGTCCATTCCATACAATTTTGCTCCTATTTTTTGTTTTGAGAAGGTGATAAAAAAAACAAAGCCTCCAAGATCTTTAATGCTCCAACTACAGCCACATGCACACCGCCTACACATAGAGAAATCCAAAGACTCACAGACCTGCCATGCATCATTCAAGATGTATCATTAATCATTAAGTAACAAGACATGTGGATAAGTAGTCAAAAGATGAAGAATAAATTATCCTAACCTTTAACAAATCGTATCACTTGCTTGTCATATAAGGCTGGAGGAAAAGTTAATTACAATCATTAAAGTACAATTTGTTGCACTTTTTTATTATATCTGAAGGTGAATTCCTCTTAGTGCGTTGAACATAATACAAAAGCTCAAGGTTTCATAAAATGTAAGTTTAGCGAGAAATATCAGCCAACAATATTTCACTCTAACTGTCCGAATGCACCCAGCAGACTTCATATAGACAGCATACCTACTCTTGTATTCAGTGCCTACAGAGCTAGGGGCTTCTAGCAACACAGCAATGAGCTGAATTCCCCTGCTGGGAGTTGGCACACATCCCAGCATTCTATATTTACAGTCGTCAGTGTTGTTAAGTGGTAAACTTCAACTGACAGGGCCAGCAAAGAGTAAAAGCAGAATTTAAATACGGATCAGAGTTTTCTCAAAAAGCAACAAAGAAACTGCAAGATATGACCTGGAATTCCGTTTTATCATGTGCTGAGGTATTTTAATATCAGTAGATTGCAAAAACTGCAGTTAGAGTGATACAAGGGGCACTGTTATTGCCTACTCAACTATGAAGGTTTAGAGGGGCATTTTGGGCAACTAAAGTGACATTCCAGTGTATGTGCTCAGAGGACATTATGAATTATTTCACATTTTATTACATGTTGTCAGAGTCGAAGCCCGTTTTTTATGAGCCACACTGCACAGCTGAGGAAAAGCAACAAAGAGAGGCAGAAGCACAGCCAGCCAGATGCTACATGACAGAAACAGCAACCAAGTCACTCTGTGGCAGAGGGTTTTATAGCATGGACTGTTCTGGGTTCTGAGTGACTGCTGCTTTGTGTGACACAAGGAGACTTTAAAACCGCATCAAATGCAAACGCCAACAGAGTGAACAATGGCCTTATTCTAACAAATTATGTTCATATGCAAATATTTTCCTTGATCACTAACATTATGAGACAGACAGTTAGTTGTTGTTGGCTAATGTTGCGCTTACTGTTGTTTTTAGATGTCTTCACAATACGCCACAATACATATACTTTTGATGTCATATGACATAGCTCATTTAATGGTCTAACACATATTACTGAAAGCGTGTATTTAAGCAGTCTCAGAAGTCCATTATGGTGTCTATATAAACAGTAATTAACAATGCATGTGGGTTCCATCGTCCACTTTGCCAGACAGACATTGGGCTATTTACTTGCAGACAGGTGCTGTGTCTCTAACATTATTTGAGGAAAAAACAAACAAAACCAGAAAAACTATGTTTTGAAATCTGTGAAGCGGGAGAGTACTCCTCCCACGTAACAGCAGACAGACATAGCGAGGAGGACGAGTCGTGAGCTTCACAGCATTCTAAGCTGTATTTACATAAGACAACTGTTTTTTTACTATTTGGACCAACATCAGAATTTTTCTTTCTGCAAAGCAAAGCAGTGAGAAGCGAGCTGTGTTTTTGATTGGCACAGGAAGACAAGAGGATGGTGCAACATCAGACGTCCATTACTGAATAGTCTATATCCACGACGTTCCTCTTCCGGGATTGCTCCGGTGCCGCAGGAAATTTTGCCCAATTCATGTATTTTCGCCGATTTCCATTTCCTTCCGCTGTCCTTTTTGTTGGAATTTTAAACTCCAGTGGATTTATGAGGACTGTGGTCGACTGCTCCTCAGATCTCTGCAGGGTAAATTGAGACTAAATATAGCTAGACTATCTGTCCAATCTGAGTTTTCTCTCTATTTTGCAGCGGCTCCATCCGGCGCTTGGCACCGCCCATGACAATTGTGATTGGTTTAAAGAAATGCCAATAAACCAGAGCACGTTTTTCTCCCATCCCGTAATGCTGTGTGGACTAGCCAGACCCTCTTCCGCTCCGCAGCGTGTGGATGGTATATACTATAGACCTTTTCAATGGAATTCCATTGCTAGGCAACAGCCTGGCCCCTTGTTAACTTCCTGTCAGTTGATGCCATTCACATACACTGCAACAGGAAATCAACTTCGGTCTATTTAGAATGTTTATGTTTACATCTGTGAAAAGGTCTATATATATATATATATATATATATAATATTTCCTGAAATGCCCAAGGAAAATGTAATATAACTAATGTAAAAACTAGAAGAGAGGCAAAAATAGTCTTGCACACAAACCTTGCATGTAAAGTCAGGACCTGAGCCACTGGCAAATGAAAGTAAGAACAGAATATGAGCTTTGTTCTAAAAATATTCCAAAAATAATTAAGTAGCTGTATGTGAGTCATAAAAGTGCTTCCTGTTCTTCTTACCTGCTGTTGGAAGTTGTTACAAAGTTTTCACTTTCTAAAGTTTTTGGCAAGACTTCACATTTGATTTGAAATCATTTGTCTTCAGACATTATTTTCATTTTCTATCAAATTTAATTGTAGACAGCTACAATGACAAGTTATTTAAAAACTTACAAATAAGTCTTAAAAAAAAAGAATAGTGGATTCTCACAGCATTTTTAAGTGGCGCCACAAAAAACAAAATACTTGTTGCAGGCTTTCACAACATACCCAGTTAACACTCTGGCAACAGAAGCTACAAGCTGAAGAGAGTTTTTTTTCAGAGCTGTGACTCATAACTGTTATTAAATGTGCCTCTGTGTCCTCTGAAATGAACATGATGAGTTTAAGCACTCTGGAGATTTTGGCATATAGGCAGATACGGCCTTGGTTTAGTAGTGTGTGCTGGGCGACTGTTCGTTCAAAACAACAACTCAACAACAACAACTCCTAATGAGGATAGCTGCTGATATAACTGATATAACATATATCATCTGATATAACTGATATAACATCAGTTATAACATCAATTATATAACATCAGTTATATCAGCACTGGAGGGCATTTCTTTCCAAACAGTTTCCAATGACAGCTTCACCGACGGTTCTGTGTAACAAATCCTATGACCTTAGTGCTATGGTCCAATACTTTCATAATATTATAGTATTCCCAGCTGTATGTGAATTTAATCATTTATCTATGTATCCATTTATTTCAACGCATAATGATTATTTTCTTTATTTGCTCTCTGTAACTGTTACATTTTTAAATGGTGCAGTAAGTAAGACTTATAAAACCAACATTCTGTCATATTTGCTGAAACTGACCCTATGTTCCAGTAGAACTACATGAAGCAGGTAATTAAAAAGAAAAAATCCAGCTTCTCTGGCACCACCAACAGCCTGTTGTGCGATTTGCAAAAAGCCACCGCTCCCTGTTCAGATGCACCAATCAGGGTCAGAGGGGGGGTGTCTAACTGCGTGTCAATCACTGCTCAGGCACATGCATTCATTCTCCCTTGTGGGGGGAGGGGCTTAGAATGTTTTGGGCTTTAGCAGAAAGGGGACTGCGAAGTTGTCGATGTTCACATTTTTTGGCTAAGTCCTGGATCTTCCCAATCCTACCTACAGCACCTTTAAGTTATCCTCTGGGTTTTGAAAGGGTTCCAAAGCTGCCTTATCAAATGAAAATAATCAAAAAGTGAGGTTACATGGTTCATATGTAACAACGAAGCTTATAACATCCTGCGGCAAAACTAGTCTCCCTGCTGAAGATGGATGAGCTGTATCTTTGTCCATGTTATTTAACAGTGGTTGTCAAGCTTTTCGGCTCCTTAAAACAAAGCAATCTCCACTCGCGACCTCATATGACAGGCTTAATACGCCCACGAGATTTGAGCAATGATTCACTCTCTTAAGACTGTGTTTCATTTGATTAATTATCAGAGACCTAGATGCTTAAAATTATTCACTACTTTACCAGATAAACGCAAAAGCTGATACCCGATAATTTAGTGTAGCAAAAATATGATCTTTCTTTCCTCCTCCATTACTCATCTCACGACCCCTCTGGCTTATCTTATAACCATGTGGGGGGGGGGGGGCTTAACCTCCAGCTTGTTTACCACTGATTTAGAAGCTTCCAGCGTTATAAGGAGTTCACACCAAAAAGTAACAGTCCTCTAAATAGAGGTGGTAATTAAGTTCCAACATATGTGAAGTCAGCTCTCGCTGGGTAAGAGTGATTGTAACTAGCAGGAGTAAGGAGGGAGTTATCCTTTACTTACTTACTTACTTACACACACACACACACACACACACACACACACACACACACACACACACATAAAGAATGCCACTGTTATGACTGCTTTAAGAATTAGCTTAATTAATTACACTTCAAGAAGCCGGCACCAGGAGGAGAACTAGAGGTATATATAACATACATGAAATAATAAATAGGATAGAATACAAGAACAAATATTCAAAATATTTACAAGTTAGGAATAAAAATATACAACTACTTAAATAGTATTAATAAAGATTTAAGTAAACCTATTGTGCAGGTTGCACTTAGTGTAGCGGTTGTGTACTCTGGTGCGTTGTGTATCGATGAAACATGTACTCTTTTTCTCTTTGGCTCCAGCCGGCCGTTTATTACCCGATGAGTAACACAGGATAACAGTTACAGTAGTTCTCCACATCTGGTCATAGCCATTCTCACACGGAATGCTAAAAGAAATAAGAATGTAGTGAGTTTAAGCTAAAATGAAGCTAGCGAAAACGTTACACGTTGACAACAAATGAACAGAAAAACACCATTTAGAACAATGAAAGGAACAAAATCGACATACTGCATTTACTCAAGTAACTGAATGCTGAAGATCAATGAATACAAAACACACTGTTACCCACAAGAAGGCGATTAAAATAAAGATATAACGCAGCTAATGTTAAGGCAGCTTACCATGGATTTAAAACAGGAAAAAAAGCAGTATAAAACGAGACAGTTAACAGTATAAAAAAATAAACTGACTGATAATAAATCATATTAAATGTCAATTGAATTTAATACGCAGTGAGTGACGGCAAGTGAAATCATTAACTCCGCTACATGAGCAAATATACCTTTTCTCCAGACAATGTAACCATTACCTAACACATATTCTCTATGTATCATATATGTACTGTATGGTCACTATATCAAAGCAAATTTCAGTTATACACAGTGATTCATTTAGACTGGGATGAATGGAACCACAAGCTTAAATCACTATAATGACTTTGGCGTATTCTTGGAACAGCTTTGTGAAATGCCACTGAATACAGTCCAGGAGTGCTTTATTTTTGTACACTGATAAACACACCAGCAGGCCACATTTGAGTTGCGCATTTATCTGGTCACCTGTATAAACGATAGGAGTGGATTTATTGATTTACTATGCTCGAGGCAGGGATAAGGACAGCAGAAATGGCATGCTTACAAAAAAAAAAACTGACAACACTGAGGTAGTGTAATAATAAAATGGAATGCCATACACACACACACACAAACACAATAAGTCACTGCAATCAAGTTGTCTTCTGAAGCACACAATGAATCAGCAATGTGCCTGTGTTAGAGCCGAAAAGAAAGATAAGGGGAAATGTTTCCCTTTTTATGTGAATATGAGGAAATATATCAAAGCACAAAATCAACTATGAGGAAAAATACCTATTCACCAGTCTATCATTTTTAATCAAATAACATTTTTTTTAATCTTTTTTATTTAGCTTTTCAGGTCAGTGGTGATGGTGTCTAGGCCTCTGGCGTGTCATTGGCTCAATCCCTCAACCTACTGAGTGCAACAGCGCATATGGAAAAGATATATATGGCTTATTCAAGTGAAGTGACACACTCCCTGGCCATTTTCTTGGAGGTCTTCCGGCAAAAATGTCTGTTTCTAAAAGGACAAACTGGAAATTTTAACTCCCTTTTTAATCCTTTTTTTCCCAGCTGAGGGATGGGGTCACTGTGGTAGTAGGAGAAAGGTAACCCAGATGTCCTTCTCCCCGCCCACATTCTAATGCTCCTCCTGAGGGATCCTGAAGTAGTCCCAGGCCAAATGGGAAATGTAATCCCTCCAGGGTCTGGGTTTGCCCTGGTTCTCCTGACAGTTAGACATGTTCAGAATTACTCCAGGCGCACAAACTGTCTCAACTGGCTCCACTAAAAAGAAACGGTGGTTTTACTCCAAGCTCCTTTCAGATGTCCCTCACCCAGGGAGGGAAATTCATTTTGGCCACTTATATCTGCGATCCCATTCTTTCAGTCACTACCCAGAGCTAATGGGCACAGGTTAGGGTTGGAACTCACTGCAATATTGGAGCTAGACTGGAAAAGATCTCTAGGTTTACTTGTCGGGCTTTATTGTGTATTCATCTAGTTTGTGTGTAGAATTCTCACTTAAATACTGACTAGTAGTTGCTTGCTGATCATAGCAACATTGACAACCTTGACTTAATTAGCCTACTTGCCATTTTGCCAAAAACTAATTTAGATCACACTGATCTCCCTTTTAAAAGAAATTCTCTTTGACCATTACCTTCAACTTACAATGCCAAGGGCAAGGATTTTTAAAATTCTTGTTTTCTGTAATATCTGCGCATACAACGATATGGCAACCCGTTCTCACTCCCAACTCGTCAAATACGGACGCTTGGGCAGTGCCTCTCAGCGTCAGATACAACACACAAAGCACCCTTCAGCGTCTGTATGGAACGCAACGGGCCGAGCGGCAGTTCCATGGCGCTTTAAGATGACATAGTATTAAGAGCGACAACGGTAGCGAGTAGCATGAAAGACCGAAATGCCGCCTAAGGAGGTTAGTTGGGGTGGTGGATGGGTCAAATAACACAGGACTTTCACCCCGGAGACCTGAGTTTGTGTCCCGTTGTTGTCCTGCGTGTCACTGAAACATACTTTTAATAACCCCATCCACAATCTTTTCCTACTTTCCTACTCCTTACTTAACTGTCCCATTCTTATGCCGCATGTCAGTTAAACGTACGTCCCCGACCCAGAGCATCAAAAGTGACGCCAAGAGTCCCGAACAAGCGGATTTAGATATAACGCGTCAATAACAACGCCAAAGGCACATGCCCAAGCGTCTGTATTTTACACAATGGGAGTGAGAATGTGTTGGATATGGTTAAGGTTAGGTAAAGATTGTGGCCATGGCAAATAATATTACTAAACTACAGCACTGGTAAGGTTAGGAAAAAGATAGTAAGTTATTGAAAAAAAATATCTTGTCTGTGACAGAACACAAACACCCTTAGTTTTTTTTAGATCCCCATTAGCTACTGCATTATAACAATAGCTACTCTTCTTTGCTACATAAACGGCACACTACGTCTTGTATTGGCACTGAATTAACTAACTAGGGATACTGGGCTGAAAAGCTGCAGCTCAGTACATTGTCTCATGTCGAACCGGCTATGTTGATATATAATTAATCTTGATTTAAGTACAACTACTTCTCCACTGGACCTCAATGATGGTGCCAAGTAGGGGTCTTGGACATTAATGATGCACCTGTGAAGTTGCAATGACTTGTCAAGCCATTTCTTGGCTCTTGTCCTGCGTCACCCTGTTCATTAGTCTGCTGCTGGCCATGTGTAGATGCAGCGGGGGGGACTCTCTTGACAGCTAAGACTGCTGTGGCATCACAGAGAAAAAGGCTGAAGAAGACTGGAGCTCTGCTATATTATCTGCATCCTCATCATGTACTGTGCACTGTGTCTCAAATCACTACTGTTACCTCTCCTTCCGAGAGAGGGGGATTTAGTGAAGTTGCAGTATGAATGTGGCATTCCGGATTTTAAAATTAGGTATTTTAAAAAGGGTTGAATTAGGAACTAGTTCATTGTATCATATTTATTTTCAAAGAACAGGAATCTTTTACAATAGGACATTTTTTAAAGGTCCCATGACATGGTGCTCTTTGGATGCTTTTATATAGACCTTAGTGGTCCCCTAATACTGTATCTGAAGTGTCTTTCCCGAAATTCAGCCTTGGTGCAGAACTACAGCCACTAGATTTCAGTCCCACAATGAGCTTTCCTTAGTATGTGCCATTTCTGTGTCTGTCGCTATTGAAGAGGAGAGGGGGGGCAAGGTGGAGGTGGCCTTGACCAACTGCCACTTTGCTCATTTGAAAGCCATGATGTCTCTCTCTCGTGGGTGGGCCAAATTCTCTGAGCGGGCAAAGCAGAGATCTTGCTCTTTTTGAGGTCATAAGGAGCAAGGTTACCTCAACCTTTCTCCTTATGACCTCAAAAAGAGCAAGATTCCAGATCGGCCCATCTGAGCTTTTATTTTCTCAAAGGCAGAGCAGGATACCCAGGGCTCGGTTTACACCTATCGCCATTTCTAGCCACTGGGGGACCATAGGCATGCTGGGAGAACGCATATTAATGTTAAAAAACCTCATGAAGTGAAATTTTCATGCCATGGGACCTTTAAGCATGCAGGTGTTACGGTTAACTGTAGATTGACTTTGGAATTAGTTAGGGCTACTCATAAATATTAAGAGGTGAAAAATGATAATGCTGTGTTGCTATGTTTAGAAAAACTAGTACTGAGTTTAAAATGTTCCTATTTGGAACCAAGGGGGTAAGCGTCTGTCAACAACGCGTAGCTCCTATGGCGGCATTTTGATGCTAACAAGCACTCACCCGCCCCTTCCATTGACTGTCATTCATTTTGATGTCACTTTGACAGCGAATAACTTTACATCTGAAGTGTTTAAAGACTTTATTTGTCCATTGTTAATTTCTAAAGAAACACGACAATGTATAAAAGGCTCCATTACCTTGTAACTCACGTTATGGCTCCGTAGCAGACGTTTTTATAAAAATAGGTTAACGATTGTGTCATAACCAAGCAACTTACTCTCGCATAGTAGAGAAATTACTGTACAGTACTGAAGAAGTTCGCAGGCAGTTTCGACTTAAATGAGCTGTTTAAGTTTAATTACTAATGTTAACTATTATTATTAGTTAGCAAAATTACTTTTTTCTTTTTTTTTCTTTCCTTCTACTTCTCTCTTTTTTTTTTTCCGGAGGGTGGGTTTTTTTTTTTTTTTCTCGCACAACCACCACACTTCTTCTTTTTTTTTTTTTTTTTTTTTTTTTTTTTTTTTTGTTGGGGGGAGCAGGCTCCCCCCCAACACTGTGTTTTTTTTTTTTTTTTTTTTTTTTTTTTGTGGGGGGGGGGTTGTTGTTTTTTTTTTTTTTTTTTTTTTTTTTTTTTTTTGTTTGTTTGTTTTGTTTTTTGTTTTGTTGTTTGGTTTATTTTTTTTTTTTTTTTTTTTTTTTTTTTTTTTTTTTTTTTTTTTTGTCAATTATTCAATATTGCAATGGTATTCTCTCCCTTGTTCCGCCTAGCTACGCCCCGCCCCCCCACTCGAAACCATCAGTTGCAAGCACCTCTGACCCCAAAGTCTATCAGTTTTTTTTCAGGGTGAGCATAGTGCTGAGTGAATTTAAGCTGGATCTTTACTGTGAAGAGTAGACCCGGAAGAGCCCGCTTATGGCAGCACTTTTTTCCCTCAACCTTTTTTCCTAAACCTTTATTGCCGTTTTTAATTCACAGTTTATTAATATCCAATATCCAATGCTGTCCAAACTGCTCCAAATTCCAAACCCCAAGTTCATTGGGTAAACAGAAAACCAAGTGTGAAGTAGATTGAATGAACAGTTCATGAGATTTTTCAGAGACAGACCAAACACAGACATGCACGCACGCACACACACACACACACACACACACACACACACACACACAGACACACATACACACACAGAGACACATACACACACAGACACACATACACATGCAAAAGTTTCCTGATTTATTATATAGATGAGTTTTGAAGTTGATAGTATTTGTGGTGTGTCATCATCCTGGGGCTTGTTTAGTTTCCTGTTTTTATTTTGTAGGGTCACTTCCCATGTGTCATATCTGGAAACTGAAACTTAATTTCTTACATCTTTATTTATGTGAAATAAGCAAATAAAACAAAACCTAATTAAAAAACTGAAATATTAAATCTAATGTATATACCTTATAAATTATTACTTATTTACTCGGACGCTGCTCTCCCTCGCATCTGCCTGCTCCGTGGTCTGCAGATTTAGCTTTTGTTTGCATAATGCATACTAGTGCTGCATTTTGGCCAAATCAGTACACACTGCTAGTATAGTATGCGGTTTTGAAAACGGCCTTAGTCTGTGTGCTCCCTTTGTCTGCTGTCAGTTCAGTGTCATACCTTGTGATAAGCAGTTCTGCCTGTTTCTAATGTTCAGTTTGTTTAACTTTTTGTGTAAAGACACCACAACCAACAAGAAATATTTGTATCTGAGCATCACAAACACCTGAAATGACTCTTTATTAATTTCTATAAACAGATATCTGCATGTGAATGTAGAATCTGTAGGCAACGGGACAAGATTTTGGTATCGGAAGCATTCTGGTTTCCGTTTAGTCCGAGGAGTAATATTGACAAATCACGTCTGAGCGGGCTTTGGTTGCATGCAGGTGAGCAGTCCGTGTGGAGACTTAAAGAAGCGGAACGCATTGGCCGTAATGCAAACTCAGAACCCATCGGCTATTGTCTGACAACGATTTAGTTATTAGTTTCTTTTTTTTATCAGCGTTCATATAGAGATTTATAGAGATTAGCTGTAATGTCATCTGGACCTAAAACAGCTACAAAAACTATTGACTTGCAATGACCAGCGCACGGAAGAGGAAGACTAGGCCCAGAAATCCACTGGCTACACTGGAAATATTGCCGTTGCTCCCGATAGCCGATGGCTTCCGAGATTGACTCTTTAACGACAAGTATTCCAAATTAAATGACAAAATACGTTGTTGTCCTTGCCATCCAGAGCGACACGGAAGTGTTTTCTGCTCTCACGCCCCTGTCGGCAGGACATAATTTATCTGTGCCTTCCAAAACTGTTACGACACTGTTGAAAAAATACATTTGTTTTATAATGTGACAACACGGTTGAGGTTTGGTTGGGTTTAAGAGCAAAAACAACTTGGTTAGGTTCAGGGAGAGAGCAGTGTTTGGGTTTAAATAAGTACTTTTTTAAGATTACAAAGATATCATAGTTTGGCTGAAAATGACCACTTTGGAACTTTGCAATCATGTTTACAATAATAACCACTTGAATAAGGTTAGGGAACAACCATAGACTTATGGTTAGATGTAAAGTCCCTCGTTTTGTTGACTTAGACATTCACCACGACTTCTTCCCTCTGTGGACTTTATAGTCATCCAACTTCCTCCGTTGCTCTCGACGGACAGGAATTATAATTCATTGCATGGCTGTAGTTTTTTCTGCCAACAGAAAGATTTGTATGTCTCTTGAGAAATATGATGAATTCAAACTCTCATTAAAGCATGTTCTGTATCCAGGAAATTATCTATAAGCCTGTTATTTGTTTATAGCTGCTGATGCCTCTATTGCTGCCGCCCCTCATCTTCTTGAAGACCCTACCTCTGGGTTTGGCAGCAGTTTGCAGTCTGTCTCACATAGTGAGGTCACTTTGGGAGTCATTTGGCAGCTCCTGCCTTCAGAGCTTGCCAGTCCTTTTCACAGCCATGCGTACACGGTGCCAAAACTGAGAAAATGAAGCATGTTATCTGTAACTAATACAGTCCATAATTGCTGTGGGATTATCTGACATCTCAGGCTGGGCTCTCTGCTGTCAACTGTGTGAGCTGCTGCTGATCTACTGTACCTGAAAGATCAACAACTGTAGTCTATATCGACAACGTTCCACTTCCCGGATTGTTCCGGTACCGCCGGAAATTCAGCCGGAAATTTTGCCGGGTGTCCCGCACCTTCTGCTTTCTTTGTGTTGGCATTCTAAACTCCAGTCGATTTATGAGGACTATGTTGGTGGCAGGGGAGGTGAGGCCATATTATGCTAATTTTCAGGTTCATAATTGTAATTTGAGATTGTATCAGAATAGGTTTACATGGTTTAATTTTCAAAAAACACCATATTTTTTGTTGTACTACTTTTCATCCTGTGTCAGGTCTCTGTTTTAGCTACAGAGCGAGACCTTTCAACTTCTGTAACATCTCTGTTGTCAGTCGCACATGCACAGTAAGGGGTAAGGATTACATGAGCTAGCTAGCTGTTTCTCCAACTTCGGCCTGTACGAGGCAGGGTTAGCCGGGAGACTTCTTCTAAATGAGGGCGCACTTCCAACTTTGCGTGGAATACCTGCAGAACAGTGCAATGTTGTATATACAATGCTAGCATGCTAAAGGCTAGCCCCCTAGGCCCCTCATTTCGGCGAGTGACGTAGAAAACCGTGCCGATTTTGAAAAGCTCACTGGAAACTGAAGGCAGGACGCATTCAGAAACCGTATCTCACTCAAAACAGCATGGATGGTTTTTTTTTCAAAGTTTGTATGCGTGTGGAAGCACCAGAGACACAAAATAACACCCCAAATCCCAGAAAAAGGGATTTTTTTCATAATATGGGCACTTTAACTGCTCTTCAGATCTCTGCAGGGTAAATCCAGACAGCTAGCTAGACTATCTGTCCAATCTGAGTTCTCTGTCCCACTAAAACAACCTTTGAATGTGCATGTTACATCAAAACAAGTTCCTTCCCGTGGTGCTTAGCGCCGCTCAAGACGATTGTGATTGGTTTAAAGAAATGCCAATAAACCAGAGCACGTTTTTCTCCGATCCCGGAATGCTGTGTGGACTAGCCAGACCCTCCTCCCCAGCGCTGTGGAGGAAGGTCTGCCAATGCGAGACTGCAACTGTAAACCTATAGTACACCTATACCGATAGTATACCAGTTTGAATTATCCAGTTTGTTTGTTTTTATGTCAAAAATGAAAAAGTGATGCTTTTGACAGGGCGCGTTTTCATATTGTGACCTGATCTCATTCTCCTACTACTTACACACTCAATATGTTAATGTTTAGACTGTAGATGAAATGAAACGTTAATCACATTTGTTCTCATTTACTCTTTGATTTAAAGCAGAATCCTCTGAAGGCTCGCTGAATTAATTCATCTCTTCATGGCCCATTTGAAGCATTCTTTTGTCCGCGAGTCACCACTTTCTCAAAGTCAGCTGCGCCAACACAAGCAACATCTCCACGGACAGAAAACAAACAGCGAACAGTCATGTCTTCCAGGCATGCATTTGACAAGTGGGTGTCAATTTATTTGCAAAACACATCATATGTTTTGGCTTGGAGTCAAATAGAGCATTCAAACTCACAGTTAGATTATGTGTGTGTTGCACAGAGTGGTGCCCTGGGGAAGGCTACGCCATCCTCTGTTATTCCTTTTTGTTTTCTGCTGTTCCAGGGCTGAGGACACACCGGTGAAAATGCACACAAGTTCATAACTTCCACAGAGACATGCTTTAAATTTTCTCCAACTTAGGAATGTGAAAGAAAACCTAAAAAATTTAATCCTGAGGGAAGTGTAATCAACAGCTTTCTGTGTCTTAGTCTCAAAAATAGGAGACCCATTACTAATTATTACAACTGTGGTATTTGGTGTTGTATTGATTGCATTAATGACTTAATGGCATCCTAACATGAGTGCACCATAATGTGCAAAGACTGATTTACTTTACCGCCACTATTAAAATAGGGTGATGTCAGTTCTCCTCTGTCACATTGGGCCTCATGCAAACATATTTGTTTCAAAAGACCAAAGAACTGCACTGATTGTACACACCAGAGTCTGTTTACAGGTGTTACAGGAGTGCTACTGCATATGTGTTTTTTTTGGGGGGCTCCAGAGGGAGCTGTGTAAAGTCAATGCCTCAAATGATGTCACCTGTGTCAGCTTCTGTTGGATTTGACAAGTTTGAAAAAATCTGGGGGTGTGGAGTTAGAAAGAAGTGAGCTACCTCTGTAGCCCTCTCCTCATCTCTGCTTAAGGCCATAGGCTACCGGGTCCAGGCTACATTAGCCGCTACTAACATAACAAGCCGATACTAACATCCAAATCTCTGACTACTGTTATGACTGTGGTCATATTTGTGTATGGTCTGCTGTGTGTGTGCTGTGGGTGCCCTGTGTTTTTCTCTTTTGTTCTAATTATATATGCAAATGAAGGTGTGCCATAGCCATCCGTGGATTGGAGGAGGAGTTCAGGCCCGACCCTGTGATTGGCTGCAGCTGGGGAAGCAACCCGTTTATAAGGAGCCAAGATGGCGGCGTCTGGTGGGCAGCAGGCACTTCCTCATCCTCCTAATCTCCCAACCGGCCACTCCTTTTGTGCTTTTTGGTTTAGATTGGATATTGATTTTCGTTTGTTTAGTAAGGGTGGACCTCCAGATGTGTTGAGCTTGTTTTCTCATGTTTTTGTTAGTTAGGGAGGTAAGTCTTTTGTCTTTTGTTTTGCCCATTTGTTTTGCCTTTTTGTCACTTTTTTGGTTATCTGATATGTTGCAGCTGTGCTTTCCTTCACAACGTGTCTGCAATAATCAGAGAAAAAAAATAAACGCTATCCGATTTATGACTACAAATACAATTCTAAACTTTTGTGTGGTAATCGGTAGTGATGTCCAAATCAAGCTTTATGAACCATTAGTTTCATTTGTTGACCTAGCCAGATGGTGCCTTGGTTTAAAAAACAAGTCTCAAGGAATGGCAATTCAGTGTGCTTTCAACCCTTTGTTGAACAGAGAGCGCCCTCTATTGAGCTCAGAAAATAAAGAAAATGCTTCATGAAGCTTCATTTCGACATCAATCGGATAATGCACACACAACCTTGTCTATAGAAGACCCTCTTTTGCTGGATAGAGCATCAGTTAAGTGAGTGTCTTCCAGCACTTAAGAGATGAAGGGAGATTTGAAATGGGCCTGTGATTGTTAAGGATTTCAGGAACAAGGATGAGCAGGGTTTTAATCTTTGGTCCTTTAACAGGCTGAGGGCACAATACCAGAGGAGAAAGTATTAATGAGAGTGAACAGAGGGGGTCCATAATGAGCTTGGCATTGAGCGTGTAGAATAGCCAGCAGGTTGGTTTAGTGGCAAGTACTAATTTGTTGAAGGTACCTAGAGATACAGTCTAGGGAGGCTGCCTCAAACTGAGGGATTATGGGTGGATCACAGGGCACAGAAAGAGCACGCTGAACAGGAACCAGAACTCTGATTATGTAAAATGTGAATCATCTCTTTGACGAGGATCATTTGTGATTAAAGAGCACCTATTATGGTTTTTTCGTCTTTTCTAAGCTACAAATGTTGTTATAATGTTGTAAAGTCACGATACCACTTGAAGGCAGCTTCATTTCACGGGGAAAGAGAGAAATAAAATAGACGAGGGACTGTGCTTTGTTGTTCCAGAAAACACAAAAACACAAACTCTTGGGCAGTAAAGTGCTTATGTTTCGTTTTTTACCCTCATAGTTGTGTTTTTTTAACTTCCTTGTGTCAGCGATAGAGACAGGGATGTATCCTGTTTACTGTACTGGACTCTCACACCGCCTCAAAACAGATTGACACGTCTAATCGCTGGTAAGTGATTGGTAGTGTACTGTATATCAACGATGTTCCACTTCCGGGATTGCGCCGGTGCTGCCGGAAATTCTGCCGGATCCCGCTCTTTTTGCCCGGATGTCCGTTACCTTCTGCTTTCTTTGTGTTGGAATTTTAAACTTCGTTCGATTTCTAAGGACTGTGGTTAACTTCTCCTCAGATCTCTGCAGGGTAAATCCAGACAGCTAGCTAGACTATCTGTCCAATCTGAGTTTTCTATCGCACGACTAAAACAACTTTTGACGTGCACATGTTCCTTCCCGAGGCTATTTCGCAGCAGCACAGTGGCACTGTCGGCCCGGTTAAAAAAAAAAAAAAAAAATAAAATTAATATTTATACAACAAACCCCCCATTCCCCCCCTCCCCCCCACATCAACCCCCCCCCCCCCCCCCCCAAAGATACTTCAAGCAAAAGAGAAAAATTAAAAATATTCTTTTTTTTTTCTTCCTTTTTCTTTTCTTCCAGCCCCCCCCCCCCCCCAAAAACCCCCCCCCCCCCCCCCCCCCCCCCCCCCCCCCCCCCCCCCACCCACAACACCCCGCTCCCCCCCCCCGCCTGTCTGAGTTTGGCCTATTAGGACCCCTGCCTGCCTTTTGGACTCCTGCTCTCTAGCCTGATCCCTATTGAATAAGTTTGCCTCACTTCCCCTGCCTGCTTTTTGCCTGATTTCAAACTCGACTAAAAGTGAACTTTATTTTACTGGCCTGTTCTGAGTTTTTGGGTTCAAACCGTATGTATGGACATAGTCTCTGTGACATCAGCCGTAGGCTTCTGAAGAGCCAAGTTGGGCATTTTAACATGGAGGTCTATGGGGCATTTTTGACACTTCCGCATTGGCTTCATTGTTCAGCGCCGGAGGTTGGCGCTTAGTTTTAAACCTGTTTTTACTGAGCCTTTACCAACAGAAAATGTATTCAGTTCATTCATGGTCCCGATAATATATTTCACATTTACACACTGGCTCAAGTGTAGTAATGCACTCACTGCTGTTCTTGATTTGAATCATCATTAAACATGTCTTTAACTGAAGAGTTGTGAGGAAGTAGTGTAGGATCATTAATAATACTACTATTCTAATTCATGTAAATCTTTGCTATTTATCCTTGATGTCATTCAATAATAATAATTTACTTATATAATATTACCCGAATCTGATTGAAAATCCCACAGGCGGGGGAATGTTTAGTCTGCAAACAAGAAAAGCATGTCATAGAAATAACTACTGGTTCATCTGTGCCCATCTGCAAATAGGTGTTTTAGTGCCATCTTTTCTTCATGATGTACTGTATATCAAAAGGATTGGCTGTTTCAGCTTCAAAATGCGGTATAAAGCACAAAAATGTTTATTGGCATTTCTTTAAACCAATCACAATCGTCATGGGCGGCGCTAAGCACCGGATGGAGCCACGGTGCCGCTACAAAATAGCCTCGGGATGGAACTTGTTTTGGTGGAACATGTACGTTTTATAAGTTGTTTTAGTCGTGCAACAGAAAACTCAGATTGGACAGATAGTCTAGCTAGCGGTCTGGATTTACCCTGCAGAGATCTGAGGAGCAGTTAACCATAGTCCTCAGAAATCCACTGGAGTTTAAAATTACAACACAAAGAAAGCGGAAGGTAACGGACATTGGCGAAAAAACATGCATCCGGCGGAAAAAAGAGGGACATCCGGCGGAATTTCCAACTTAACTATGTACCAATCCCGGAAGTGGAACGTTGTGGATATAAACTATCACCAACCATAAGAAGGAGGCAAAATGGTCAATAATACTGGTATGAGCTCTCAGAAAACATTTCAGATCAGGACAGTTGCTCATTTTCTTAGTTTAGTTTTAGCTTATATTTTAATCATGAGCAAAAATGAGCATTTATCTGATCGGTTATTCTTGAACTGTGATTTCATCACACCAAATCTGATGTGCCATAAGGGGCACTCTTAGCGTAGAGGCCAAAATAAATCCATTAATGCAGCTTAAAAAAATGTGAGTATAAGAACCCAACATCTGCTATTTGAATATCATATGATTAGTAACAGAAAAGACAGGATCAACACTCTTGACATATTGTCCAGATTTACAGTATGGAGTCAAAGAATCTGAAAGCTCTGTGTGCCTTGCAGGTATCCTCCTTCATATCACACAGAGGAGACACACGACAATAAAATGCCGTGTACTTTCCAACAGCTTTATATTAATTAAATAACCCGAGGCTAGAGGTGAGCCACACAGCTAAAGCTTGACTGCTTCAGCCCAAGCCCTGTTTCGGTTGGTCCGTTTGTTTGTTGGTTAGTTTGTTTGTCTGTCAGCAGGATTACAGAAAACCTACTTGCCTAATTTAATGAAACTAAGTGGAAGGGTGTATTATGGGCCAAGGAAGAACCCAATACATTTTGGAGCAGATCTGAATCACGGGGCGGATACTGTACACTCTTTTTTTTACTTTTTGTCTTCATTGCGAGATAGGGCGTTTGTGCTGCATTCAGCGGTGTCGGAATAATAGGAACATAGGTTCCACACTGGGAACATTTAGACTGCATTAACAAGGTCGGCGCTCGGAGAGCGCCCTTATAGTTTCTTTCTAATTTCCTTTTTCCTTTTTTATATTTCTCTTTTACCTACTCATCAGGTATTCAGTTGTGATTCAGACATGATTCAAATGAACGTGTAGAGTGCACAGGGCAGAGAGGGAGAGGAAGTCACGTATTGTATACTGAAACATTGTTTTAATGGTGACACTATACAGGTGAGAGGAAACAGAAGAAGCAACCAGGGTCAACAGCTACTGCAAGACTGAAGAGACAAGCTGAAGGAGGGCGAGAACACGCTGGTAATCCAGCTCTGCGTGAATCAATTGTTCCTTAATCCTTAATGTGTTATCAGGTTCAATCAAGGACTATGAAGGCTAGTACATTTACTGTTAATTTTGTATTGAAGCTGCCATTAGTTCTTCTATTTTGCTACTATATTATATTTCATCATTTCTGTGCACAAAAACCTTCAAGTTCATGTTTCCCCAGAACTGTACAGTAGACCTCAACCTTATACGACTATATAGCTGTATACCAGAGTCCATTAAAACTCTCCATTCAAACCCCAAATAATGAAATCCTTGCAGCAGCAGCAGCAGCAGTTCCGCAAAGACTAACTCTTTGGATCACATTACATTGAATAAAAAGTTAATATTTGTGCTAAGTTAAATTGTATTACAGCTGTTAAAGTGTGTTTCGGTATAGTTGGAAAACATTAATTAAAATAGTTCATAACTCTGACTGTCCTATAGGCAATATATGTTAAAGTTGTTGTTTTTTGCTAACAAACCAGTATATCCTTGGTGTTTGTTTTCGAGTTGTCTGCTTATTTGGTCAGTCTGTCAGTCCACAACTTTGGTGGAGACTGAAATAGCTTTGGTAAACCCTTCACTTTTATCTAGTCTATATCTATGGCCTTCCACTTCCGGGATTGCTCCGGTGCCGCAAGAAATTCCGCCAGATGCATGTTTTTTCGCCGATGTCCGTTTCTTTCCGCTTTCTTTGTGTTGGCATTTTAAACTCCTGTCTATTTACAAGGACTATGGTTAACTGTTCTTCAGATCTCTGCAGGGTAAATCCAGACAGTTAGCTAGACTATCTGTCCAATCTGAGTTTTCTCTCGCACGACTAAAACTAATTTTGTTCCACCAAGACAAGTTCCTTCCCGAGGCTATTTGGCAGCGGCTCCGTGCGGAGCTTAGCGCCACCCATGACGATTGTGATTGGTTTAAAGAAATGCCAATAAACCAGAGCACGTTTTTCTCCCATCCCGTAATGCTGTGTGGACTAGCCAGACCCTCCTCCGCAGCGCTGTGGAGGAAGGTCTGGCAAAGCGAGACTACCCCACCAGTGACCCTCGCGTGGTCATCAACCAGTTGTGGTGTTATCCCACCAGATAAGGTCCCCTGTCAGTCACGTGGACCCCTGGGACATTGTGACATTTGGGGAGTAGAACAATGTCACAGCTGCTTACCTGACCTTTCACAAAGGCAACGCCATGTCGGAAGAACCGCGGAGACGCTCTCAACTGCATTATTGGACAAAGCAGTCTCTCACAAGAACTCAATTTGTGCTCTCGAGTAAAGGTGTAATGGTATTGCACATGCTAGTTACTTTGATTTACTGCCTGCTGACTGCACATAAGAAAATGTGGTAGATGGATCAGTGAAGGTGTTA
Organism: Perca fluviatilis; assembly: GCF_010015445.1. NCBI lineage: Eukaryota > Metazoa > Chordata > Actinopteri > Perciformes > Percidae > Perca > Perca fluviatilis. The sequence goes on along the minus strand of NC_053131.1, from coordinate 27,931,464 downwards.
TAAAGAATGTGAAAATTATAACATCTGGCGATTTACACCTGGAAAATGCCGATCTCAGGTTTTCTTTTTATATCCTTATATAAGGCAGGTTGATATGTGCATCAACTTGCAGCAAAATGAGTTAGCAGACACAATTGTGAACTATACTTTCCTGGAAATATTCACCAACAATTAAAGAAGTGTAAGAACCTGACAAGAATCTCTTTGCTAACACTGCCACCCGGTGCACAGGGGAATTACTACACCCATTTCCCTGCTGCAGTTTCCCAGTATTTTTAGTCCAGCAGAGTTTACAGACCTTGAATGCTAATGGTATTATTGAAATGCAGAGCATGCCAGCGCTGTGCTGGGACCCCAGCCTTCATGCAGTGAGTGAGTACAAAGCCCAGAGATGTATGCACACGCTCTGAACTAATAGCCCATACAACATACACACACAATTTGTTTTTAAGGATGTTAGGGCATCTTTAAGCTTAGAGATCTATTCCCTACACATTCCGCATTCTCCCTGCTCTGAATACCAATAAAGCTGACCTGTTTGCCCTTCCCTTTCCTTTCCCTAGTATTTATTTTCATTGTTGCGTGTTATTGTACAGGCAACTGATTGAACTTGTTCCTGTTAATCATCAGTTTTCATCCAATCATCACTTTGACACTTAAGCAATCTAAAAATGTTAACTCTCATGTCATTGCAGAGCTTTGATTGTGCTATCTATATGCAAATGACCCGTGGAATTCGACAGTGGCTCAGTATATAGCAGACCAACAAACCTGTGTAACTTACTATCATCAATTTAAAAAAAAAGAAGTCACATATTCAATAAGCTATTAAGAAGCTTCCTGGGGTCAGATTGATATTTAATTGCAGCAGCCTCTCATAACTGGAATAACAGTATTCAGCCACAATCTAGTCAACACTGTGTGTGTGTGTGTGTGTGTGTGTGTGTGTGTATACGTGTGTATACGTGTGTTTACAGTTGTCTGGCTGCTGAATGTTCACAGCATTCTTTTCTTTACCAGAACCTGTATGATTCCCAATGCTCTCTGAGTGCATACAGTACATATTAGAGCACAGCGTACAAATCTCTCTCATGATAATGACACATGATTGGCTTTTTACACAAACATGCTGTAACACAAAATGTAATGCAATGTAATATTCCAGCTTTGAGTGTTCAACAATTGTAGGGTCTTTCATGTAACTTTTACAACTGCAGAGGAGTAAAAATAGGTTTTAGAATCACACTCATATCATGGTCTCAATTTCAAAATCAGTTTTCAATGTTTTGAGATTAAAGTTTTTATTTGTTGTAGCATTTTTGATTATAAAAAAAGACAAACAATTTGTATTTATTGGATATAGTCCTCTAATTCAGACACATTTAAAAAAAGAAATGGTGAGAAAAGCAAAAACACTAAAGATCATCAGAGAAAATAAATATAAAATAATAACAACAACACAATAGACATAAATTTAAAAATAAAATGTAGTCAGTCAGAATAACCCTGTATGTTGCTCTGTATTTTGTTTTCTGTAACTAATGTCCCGAACCATCTCTAAGATGTTGCACCCTTAGTTTTTCTTTGGACATTATTTGAGCTCCCCTAAGATAACATATTTCATATTATTTGACTTTTAAAAAAAAAAAAACCCACTGCAACACATTCTCCACAATATCTTAATATTTACCATAGTATATTCTCATTTAAACTTAAATATATTAATGAAATAAGTTGCATAATAGCTACCAATATGTGTATTGTAATTGGAGTTAGCCAACTCTAAATGACACATACATATGCAGAGAGATAAAGGTAGCATTTAACCATTAATATCTAAAAAAAAACTGACATATTGGTCGTGTTAGCTAATAATGAATAAAGGCCACAGCACACACTAGAGGCCATAACTTGTGACTATTTGATCCTTCCTAGGGAAGGCTGAAATATAAATTTGGGGTGAGGAAAAAAAAAACCTCCTCTGTTCTTTGAAAAAGCCAGACTATCCTCCCTTCAACAAAAAGAAAAAAACATAACCCCACCTTTTCCTTTATACTTCCTCTGCAACCCTAATCATTTTGTAGAGTACCTCGGAACAAAAAGCTCTCACCGCTGCCTGTCTCTGATACCTCATGCTTGCAGGAAGATAATCTAATGATCAAGTCATTTACATAAATATCAACACATGGGGCAAACCAGTCTAAATGTTGCTATGCAAGCAATCAGCGAAAATGCACTTCATGAGACTCAGTGTGAGCTCCATGGTAAGAGATCAAAGAGTGTCAGGGCCGGAGGGCAGGCAGATAGCAAAACAAGAAGCAGCTGATCTACAGTAGATGAAAGACTGGTTTATGCAAGTGTGGCGATTCCTCTTGCTAACACTTTCGCATATGGCATATTAATATAATGGAAGAACAAGACTGACATACTTTGAAAAGACATGTTGGTAAGTTAGTCAAGTTTATTTATATCACAGACAATCACAAAGTGCTTCACAGGCCAAATAAATAAATACATTAAAATAAACTGAAATTAAAAAGCACAATACATCACAGTAAATCATTGTAAAACACAAAAGCATAAGCTACATAGTAATACAGTCAACAATGTGGCTAAACGAACGGCTGACTAAAAAGATGCGTCTTTAGCTGCTTTTTTTTTTTTTGGTGATTAACAATTTTTATTTTTTAACAACGTACAAAACATACAATTCGCAACATGAACACACCCCACTCCCCCCCCTTCCCCCCCCCCCCCCCCCAAACAAAAAAAAAAAAAAAAAAAAAAAAAAAAAAAAAAAAAAAAAAAAAATATTTTTTATTTTTTTTTTTTAATTTTTTTCCTGTCTTATTGTTCTTTTTCTATGGATTATATAGTAGGATAAATCCTTCAGAAATGTTTCAACATTTCACTTCCTCCTCATTTACTCATATGTGCTAATGAAAAAGCCTCATAGATCACTTTCAACTACTTCTACCTACATTTTCAATATTATTGCTTGATTTCGGAAATAAACATTGCTAGTCTGATTTTCTGCAGACGTGCTGCTTTGTATGCATCAAACCACTAACACCTCTTTTGCTATGAAGTCTGTTTTTTAATAGTATATTGCATTATATAGCGAATTAAAAAGAACATGTAATATAATGTGCTTTTATAGGCCTACATAAAGACAGATGCAAAAAGTACAGAAGGGACATTACAGACAAAGATATCTGCTTCTAAGCATTTTGAGGCTTCAGCTTTTGCCATTTTAGCTTTGTACAGTTACTATGGTTACGGGTGTTGTTCTCGTCTGATAACCTAGTGAAATATGAACATATTTTCGTGGTTTGTCCCAGCTGTTTTGTTGCTGCTTGTCTAACTCCCTTATAACAAGAGATATGTTGAGCGGCGGAGCACACGGTTTTACTAATTAGGAGCTACAGTGTGGGATTCTGCGCATGGATGCTGGTCTTACTTTTTATTTTGTTGTTTTAGTCTTATTTTGGTGTAGTTCTCGTTGTGACAAAAAACAAATATGTTTTGTCACAGTTTTAGTTTTAACACTGTTTCCAATAGAGCAAAAATGGAACTTCAGTTTGGGAGATCTTGATATATTTACAGATAACAGGGTTGAATCTATAAATTGCTTGTCAACAAACTTTACCATTGGTGTAGGGTTGCACGATATTGACAAAATGTTATATTGCGATATCGATTATGAACATTGCGATACCGATATTAATTTCGATATTTCTAAACATATGTAAAATTACAAAGGTTTTGAGAAAACGCATCAAAATAGATTCATAACAAATTAAACAAGTTTTCTTACAACACAAGGTTTATTTCAACTGACTGTCATAATGGACCGGTCCAACATGAATACATAAATAAGGACCATGTCTACAGAACAGGACATGTTTTACTGGTTGGACAGTATAAAATATACAGTATAAAGAGAACAGGACACAACTTTTTTTTTCGCTTCTCTGATTCGTTCCGTTTAGTTGTCTATCTATTTCTTCACTTACACTGTCCCTGTGTTGAAATATGCACACACATGGTGCACTCCATAGGGTTTGTCACGTAGTGGACCCGTGCGCTGACGTGCACTAACGTGCAAGTGGCACGGTAACTGGCCAATGAAACATGATCATTATAGCGTTTCAAGCGGGCTCTAAATCAAACACAATTAAGCCACACAGCCAACGGACGGGACGTAGCGCTCCACGATATAAACAAAATATTGCATACTTTTGATATATATATATTTAGATATCACTATTCGATAATATAACTATATTGAGTCGCTATATCTTGCACCCCTAGATATAATATTGCGCAACGTGATATTACGATAACGGTATTGAGTCGATATATCTTGCACCCCTAGATATAATAAGGCACTGGAGACTTCCTCCCAATATGTGAATATGTCTACATTTATATAGCTTTAACAGCATCTTTGCATGGCAACAGTTTGTCAAAAAAGTAAAAAAAAAACTGTATATTTATTTTGCACAATGTAACCATAGAGGCAGAGCTCTATGGACAGAAATGCTTTTATCTGATATGAATCAGTGAAGCAGGCATGCAGATGAGATGTCTGAGCGAGCCCTGTTGCCAAATAACTCTCTGAATGCTCGCCATGCTCACCCCCCTCCCATTAGGCCTTGTTTTTTTTTGCGTTTCTGCATCTGCATCAGTGCAGCCCAGCTGGAGCTCACCTTCAGGTTACGGCCATTTGACACAGACAGTTATCAGATGGTATTATCAGGGAGCTGCCATGTTAGGACCAGCACTGGGCACACACAGGGCCTGATAAGAGGCGTCCATGGCAGCTGGTGGGTCATGTTTTTCCTCAGCCCCGCTGGACCACAGGGCTCAGTAGCTGTAAGCCAGCCGGAGGAGTCAGGCTGTGTAAATGGGATAAAAAAAGACACTGCGGATGTATGTATTTGCTTTGGTCTCAGATGGTGTGTAATGAATGGAATCTGGGCCAGCTCAGCAAGATGGGGAGAGTTTTAGATAGTGATACTTTGGTTTACTATTGAGTCAGATATCTCCTGCAACGGTAGCTAAATGCTACATTACAACCACATAAAAATGGAGAAGACTGTGGCCGGGTTAGCTCAGTTGGTAGAGCAGCACATATATAGCGGTTTACCCCTCAACGCAGTGGCCGTGGGTTCGACTCTGACCTGAGGCCCTTTGCTGCATGTTATACCCCTCTGTCTCCCCTTTCATGTATTCATCTGTCCTGGGAAAATAAAGGCCTAAAAATTATCTTTAGAAAAGTCTTGTATATACTTGAAAGCAATACTTGAGTAAAAATGCAAGTATCTTACCAAAATATGACATTGTTAGAAGCTGACGTCACATTTTAGAATATTACTTGAGTAAAAGTCTTAGAGTATCTGATATTTACTGTACTTAAGTATCAAATGTAATTTTATGATATTAAATGTACTTTAGAACTATTAGAAGTAAAAGTAAAAAAAAAATAAAAACTTTGATTATGAACTTTATTGTGGCTTCCTTATAGTGAAGCATAATATTCAGGGTTTCCACACCTTCTCAGTAATATACATCTTATTTAGTATTTTTTTAAAGTAAAAGTTTCCAGAAATATAAGTAACAAAGTAAAGTACTGATATGTGAAAATTCTACTTAAGTACAGTATTTGTACTTTGTTACATTATAACACTAAAAAAGACCAATCTGAAACGGATACAGTTGGTAATAATATGAATATCCAGGTAAATGGACTGAACATTGTTATTTCTATTTTTGATGTAAAGCACGTTCTAGCCAATTAATAAATCTGCCAATGGAGGTTAGTGGAAATGTGCTGTTACATACTGCACCTGAAACAAATACGCTTCTTAGCTGTGAGGTTATTAACATTCTTTGGAATATTTGTGTTCTAATATGAACCGGAATTCATCTATTATTCATTTTCCTTTCAAAGTTGTAACAGTGAACGTGTTACCAGTCTTAGTGTTGTGTTAGTCTATAGACGTTCCACTTCTGGGATTGCTCCGGTGCCGCAGGAAATTCCGCCGGATGCATGTCTTTTCGCCGATGTCAGTTTCCTTCCACTTTCTTTGTGTTGGCATTTTAAACTGGTGGATTTATGAGGACTAATGGTTAACGGCTCCTCAGATCTCTGCAGGGTAAATCCAGACAGCTAGCTCGACTATCTGTCCAATCTGAGTTTTCTCTCGCACGACTAAAACAACCTTTGAACGAAATGTGTCCAATATTCACTCTGTTTTTATCTCCAGCAACTCCTGAGGGAAATGCCTGGCTCTTTAGTTTAGTTTATTGATTTACACATATACAAATACTACAGATTAATAAACACATAATCAATAAAAGATGTGATGGGCACTCTCCAATGCATAATCCAATTAAAATAGAAAGAAACCAAAATACTGAAAAATAGAAAAGAAAGAGAAAAACATATCATAATGAAGTTGGTAACAGTAAAAAAAAAAAAAAAAAGTTAATTATAGAATGTAGAAAGGCTCTTGTTTAGAGATCTGTAAACAAATAATATTATAGTTAAATGTCTATTTTTGTGTGTAGTTATTGTCTGTGTGTCTACTGTGTTTGTTTTGCCAGTGTTGGTGCTGTCCTGTGTGAACTGATGTGAGCC